>NC_140919.1:21597594-21912594 GCF_045865225.1 Trachurus japonicus
AGTCTTACGAATACTAAAAAAAAAAAGAACAGAACATTTTAGAACAGGACAGTGTCCCTTTTTCGTCGGATTTTTGTGCTACTGCAGATAATTTTGTCAACTTGTAATGTACACATTTTTTGAGTGGGCCTATATAAAAATGTGCCTTCTCAACTTCTAAAATTTTGATTTGAGTGGGCAAAACATTTATTTGAGGGGGCGCTGCCCCCTCTTGCCCCTGCGTAGAGCCGGTCCTGCTGGGCGCCTTTAACACTGAATTTAATCTTACACATGATCTTATAGGCTACAGTCAGAGACGTTCTAATATTGAGGTGACAGACCACTCTGCCCGTTTTGAATGGGGAAAGCTGCGATGCCAAAGATGGCGCATGTCCCGCCCCTTTTCACTAGCAGCCAATCACCTGCGTTGCCAGAGCTGAACTAGGCCAATCATGTTGTTGCACCAGCCGGTTCAAGTTGCAGCGGACAACAGAGACACAGAGCCGCCACCTCTCACGTATTGACTACTACAACACAACAACAGCGGCTCGTTGCGTAGTGTAAGGACAGCACCGACATTCACCGCTAAAGTCCTGCTCTCGGTCCAGCTCGGCTCGAGTTCTCACTGGGCCTGAAAGTTAAAACCCAACAAGGTCCGACCTGCTGATGAAGCCCCGACGCGACGTGGCCGGACTCATTAGCGCAAATTCTCGATCCGAACCGGCGTGTCCGGTCGGGTTGGTGGGGCAGAACCGGCCCGGTGATAAGCCAGATATAACCTGTAGTTACGTATCCATGCACAGCTGGGAGCTCAAAGCAACAGAGGAGGGGAACAGAGGGAGAGGGACAGCGCAGCTACAGGTGTGTGTGTGTGTGTGTGTGTGTGTGTGTGTGTGTGTGTGTGTGTGTGTGTGTGTGTGTGTGTGTGTGTGTGTGTGTGTGTGTGTGTGTGCGTGCGTGCGTGCGTCTGTGTGTGTGTGTGTATGTGTGTGTGTGTGTGTGTGTGTGAGAGAGAGAGAGAGCGAGCGAGAGAGAGAGAGGGAGATGTATTTTTCCTATAGCTACAATTTAATATCAGCCCAATACCTACAATTGTCTGTGTCATTTGCCACATGTGGTTTTGACCTAGAACTGACAGCCTTTTTAAGGATTTGCCTCTGACAAAAATATTAAGCCGCTACTGGCTGCTAATTGGTGGAAACTCATAATTACATCATGGAAATAGTATAAATAGGCTATAGGCCTATGTATATCCTATATTGCCATTCAGTTAAATAAAATATCACAATATTACTTTTGGTTCATATTGCCCAGCCCTAAATTTCAGAATGTTCATATTTTTTTGTAAAAAGGATAGCTCATAAACTGTACACATCTTAATAATGTACTTTGCACAAAGTACAAAGGGAAAAATGTGGAGTTCTTGTTATTTACAGGTTATGCAAATGCAATCATTTTACTGTTCCGGCCCTCTTGAGATCAAATTAGGCTGTATGCGGCCCCTGAACTAAAATGACTTTGACACCCCTGCTGTAGGGCATTCTGGGAAATAAACAATGTCCGAGTGAGCTGCAAGCGTCCGAGTCTGTCCGTCAAAGTGTGTCTGAAAGTAACTATTAATCTATAGTGACATAACATGGTGTCAGAAGTGCTCCACAGCGAGTAACACTAACGAGCAAGACGAGCTACTCGACTGAAGAACTCACGGAGTGTCCATTTTTCCAGCCAACTGTCTGCCGGAAAGAGGCTAGGTTAACAAGCTAATCACCGTTGGCGGCAGTTAGAGCCTCGCTCGCTCAGCAAAATGGAGCAGTTCCAAGTCACCCCGCCACCGAAATTTGATTTTGCAAAGCCTGAAGAGTGGCCGAAGTGGATTCGCCGTTTTGAGAGGTACAGAATCGTCTCAGGGCTAGAATTGAAGGCGGATGAAAATCAAGTTAATACGCTGATTTATACGATGGGTGACGAGGCTGAGGATGTTCTGACTGCGCTGAATCTGTCCGACGAGGAGACGGGTGATTACGAGACGCTGAGAGACAGGCTGGATGCACATTTTGTTGTGAGAAGAAATGTGATTTTTGAACGAGCGAAGTTCAACCAAAGACAACAAGAGGTCGGAGAAACCGCAGACTGTTTCATCACAGCTTTGCATAGCTTAGCGGAGCATTGTGGCTATGGGGCGCTCCACAGTGAAATGATAAGAGACAGACTTGTTGTCGGAATAAGAGATAAAAGACTATCAGAACAACTGCAACTGGACCCGGAGCTGACGTTAGAAAAAGCCGTCACGAGGATTCGCCAGAGTGAGCTTGTTAAGAAACAGCAAGACTTGCTCAAAAATAATTTCAAGTGTGATAACCATCCGGGCAACATAGACAGCATCAAGGCTCAGGCAAAACCCTTCAGACCTGCCAAACAGCAAGGAGAAAAACGGACAAAGTGGAAAAACACTAAAGTGGACAAAGACACTCAACAATGCAACCGATGTGGCAAAACTCCATCACACAGCAAACTCCAGTGCCCAGCCAGTGAGGTAACCTGCAATAAGTGCAAAAAGAAAGGGCACTATGCCAGGGTGTGCAGGTCAGGAGTTGTGGGAGAGGTCCAGATTGCAGGTGAAGAGGAGGGTTATGTAGCATTTTTGGGGTCGGTCACAGTAGATCAGACAGATGAAGCCTGGGTTACTACAGTGCGGGTAAACAATCTGAACGGTGAATTTAAAATAGATTTGGGGGCCGATGTAACTGTGTTGCCAGACAGTGAATATCAAGCCATAGCTCAGAGACCAAAGTTGTTGCCCACCCAGATTAAGCTATATGGTGCAGGTATGAGCCCTCTTACAGTTAAGGGGAAGTTTACAGCTAAACTTTGTACAGACAGCAAAGAAGTAGTAAACTCAGTGTATGTGGTTGCAGGTCTGCAAAAGGGGCCACTTAGCCGCCAGGCCAGTGTTGCGCTTGGGCTGATAGCGAGAATAGAGACAGTGTCTTTCATCTTCTCAGCCCTGGAACACTTCCAAAGACGGATGTCACAGCTGCTGGAGGGCCTGGACGGTGTGGTCTGTCAGATGGATGATGTCCTGGTCCATGCGGAGACGCAGGCACAGCACGACACACGGCTGTTGGCGGTACTGAAGCGGCTAGAAGCGGCAGGTGTGGCACTGAAAAGAGAGAAATGTGAGTTCGCCAAGACCTCTGTCAAGTTTCTGTGGCAAATAATTGATGGGACCGGAGTAAAAGCAGACCCAGACAAGGTGAGAGCAGTCACCAACATGGAGGAGCCCACAGATGTGAGCGGTGTAAGGAGGTTCCTGGGAATGGTCAACCATTTAGGTAAATACCTTCCTCACCTCACAGAAAAGACACAGCCACTCAGAGAACTGCTGAAGAGAACAAACATGTGGGCCTGGGGAGACCCTCAGCAAACGGCATTTGAGAGCATCAAGCAGGAGTTAAGTCAACCACCAGGTTTGGCACTGTACAGCCCGTGAGCACAGACAACAGTCTCAGCTGACGCATCGTCTTATGGATTGGGGGCGGTCTTGCTCCAGAGACAGGAGGACGGGATAATGAAACCAGTTGCGCCTCGAGAGCGCTTAATGATACAGAGCAAAGATATGCTCAGATTGAAAAGGAGGCTCTAGCCATCACCTGGGCATGTGAGCGCTTCTCAGACTTCCTGATCGGCATCGAGTTTCACATTGAAACCGACCACAAGCCCCTGGTACCACTTTTGGGCTCAAAGAACCTGGATGAGCTACCCCCACGAGTACAGAGACTGAAAATGCGACTGATGAGGTATGCATACACTATTTCACATGTCCCAGGCAAGAACATAGCAACTGCTGACGTGCTATCCCGGGCACCAGAAAGAATTGCAGGCGACAGAAATCTGGAGACAGAGATCAATCTGTATGCACATCAAGTGATGTCAAGTCTTCCTGCCACAGAAATGAGACTGCAACAAATCAAAGACCACCAAGATAGAGACGACATGCTGAAACAGGTGAAACAATACTGTATCAGCGGATGGCCAGACAAAAAGAGCATAGGAGGGCCAGGTTATCCTTACCATCAGCATGCTGGGGATCTCACAGTAGAAAATGACCTGCTGCTGAAAGGTACCCGTCTGGTGAACCCAAAATTGTTACAGAATGACATCCTGGACAGGTTACACACTGGTCACCAGGGCATTGCAAAGTGTAGAGGGCGTGCAAAGCAGTCTGTGTGGTGGCCTGGGCTGAGCACACAACTTCTGCAGATGGTGGAGAAGTGCGAGACATGCGCAAAAGAAAGACTGAACAACAGAGAAACACTCATGCCAACAGAATTTCCAGCCAGACCTTGGGAATTGGTGGGTGCAGATTTATTCGACTGGAATAGCAGCCAGTATCTGGTTGTAATAGATTACTTCTCAAGGTACATTGAAGTCTCCAAGCTGAAAATCACCACAGCAGCCGCAGTAATTGAACAGTTCAAATCAATATTTGCGCGGCACGGCATTCCTGCTGAAGTCAGGACGGATAATGTGCCTCAGTTTTCGGCAGCCGCGTTTCACCAGTTCGCCTCTGAGTGGGGTTTTGTTCATACTACCACCAGCCCCAGATACCCTCAGCGGTGAGAACAGTGAAGAGCCTCTTACAAAAGAGTAAAGACTAGGGCTGCAACAACTAATCGATAAAATCGATAAAAATCTATTATTAAATTCGTTGGCAACGAATTTGATTATCGATTCGTTGGGTAGCGATTAACTTGGCCCAGAGCCAGGGAAAATAAGAAAATATTTCTTATCTTTACCCGTGTCCAAAACAGTCAGCAGCAGCAGTCATCCAGCTCCAATAATCCACTAATATTATTTCCGTTTACATCGCGTTCCTGGCGGCCAGCCTGTTTCATTCATTTGCATCATGTAGGAAAAAAAGAGGTATTTTTAGAGGCGGCAACAGCAGCAGCCGTGTTTCTGATCAACCGGACCTGTTTTATCCGGTTCCACCGCGTTGTTTACTCCCGGTCCAACGTTACTCCCACACGGACACGGTCGGCGCGGCTCGGACGCGGTGTGTCACGGACATGGTCACGGACCGTCTGGACCGGTGGTCTGGACTCGGTACCGGCAGCAGAGAGGCTTCACTGTCTCCTCTGGCAGCCTCTCCTGTCAGGACGCTGAAGCTAAAGCTAAAGCTAAAGCTAACATTAGCTAAAACTTTTTTCTTTTTTTCCACACAATGCAAATGAATGAAGCACGCTGGCCGCGAGGAACGCGATGCAAACGGGAATAATATGGATTATTAAACTGTTGGAGTTTGATGACTGCTGCTGCTGACTGCATTTGGACACCTGGAGTAAAGGTAAGAAATATTTCTTAGAGGTTTGATCAGCTGTTCCTCTGGGCTCGGTGTGTGGAGGACTCAGATTAGAGATTTGATCATCATTTACCCGTTTTATTTTATGGTGATGGGCGCTTACAGTTAATACCGATGTTTACATCAGATCGCTGCTGTGTGTATGTGTGTAACGTTGTGGGTGTGAGACTGGAGGGTCCAGCCTGTCCCCCCGCGGTGACTAAAGTTTATCACGGTGTGATTACGTGGGGTCGGGGAAGTGGGCTGTGAGCCAAACTGAAAACTGTCGGAGTAACGTCAGGTTGTTGTCGGTTGATCCGGTGAATTATCAACTTTCAGGGTTGATCAGAATTTTCCTCTGGATGTAAACATGCTGCAGACTTCCACTTGTAAGCAAATTTTGTCTATTATTATTTTTTAATGTATTATTATTATTAGTTTAACAGCTCTGGGCCGTTCAACTAACTTAAAAAAAAAACGTATTTGTGCAATTTTTTGCACTAATATTGTCCATTTGGAATAACATTATGTTTTTGAATAAAGTTAGGGAGAAAGAAATAAATGATACCAGTGACATGCTGGATCAAACTGAGAAACAACTCCTCCTCTCGTTCTTCTCTTCCCTACAATGTAAATCAAATTTGTGCCTTTTTTTTATCCGATTAATCGAAGGAATAATCGACAGATTAATCGATTATCAAAATAATCGTTAGTTGCAGCCCTAGTAAAGACCCTTACCTGGCTCTCATGGCATATCGTGCTACGCCACTGAGCAACGGACATAGCCCGTCAGAGCTACTGATGGGAAGAAAACTCCATACCACCGTGCCTGTCCTCCCTTCTTGCCTCAACCCGGGATGGACAGATGTCACACAACTGAGAGAGAGAGAACAAGAAGAGAGAGAGAAACAGTGGAGGAGGTTTAACACCAGACACAGAGCTTGTGACCAGGTCATACTGAACCCAGGAGACCATGTCTGGGTAAGAGACATAAAGGAGAAAGGAACAGTGACAGTGAGAGCAGGAACACCACGGTCTTACTTAGTCGAGACCCTCCGCCGCAACCGTGGTCATCTTGTTACTCTACCAGAAGCTGGGGCTGAACCCATGGACTCACCAAACCCTGTCCCACCAGAGGACAGTGCACCAGCTCCTGTTCCAGCTCCACAAGGTTCTACACCTCCAAGAAGCCGGTATCCCATTAGAGAGAGACACCTCCCGAGTTACCTTAAAGACTTTGAACTGAAATAGATAGAAGGTGCTTGGGTCTCTGAGTGAGCAGCACGGGGCAGAATAAATCTCTTCACTCAGCGGAAGGAATGGGTAGTCCACCCCACCTTCCTAGTTAGAAAAGAAAAAGAGAAAAGTTCAACTGAATATATGTTAAATGTTAAGTTAAATGTTTTGACAGCGCACAGACAGACAGAGAGAGTTTATTTCTGTTTCATTTATTGTCTTTATTATTGTTATAGTTACAGACTAGAATAATTTCTAAGACTGAATGAACAAGATGTGATTTAACTAATGGTTACACAGATTTGATTAATCCACAGAGTTCAACTGTGATGATGTTAATAATAACATTGGTAATGCACTTAGAAAGGGGGATGTGCAGTGAGAGTTCAGGTGTAATGTTCCTTTAGAATGACGTAACTTCCTGTAGGGCATTCTAGGAAATAAACAATGACTGCGTTTACATGCACTTCAGTACCCCGATTTCAATCGTGTTTTTTAAGTACCCCGATTATTGATCAAATTCGGGGTATGGTGTTTACATGAAGTTAGAGAACCCCGGTTATTCAGTATACCTGTATACATGATAAATACAGTATCCCGGTTTCTGATTACTGCGTCTTACGTGCGTATGCGTGTTTCATTCATGTTTATTATTTACAACAGGAAGCGCAAAGGAAATATGTAGGTCCGAAAATTTACAAATTAAAAATGCTGCCATGTTATATAACTTAATAAAAGAAAGGTAAATTCAATGCAAACTGATCGGTTCATTGTAAAACATGCTTTTATTGATGTAAAAGTGGTGATTTCTGTACACACGTTAGGCGACAGAGCCTCCATGCAGGCAGCACTGCTCCTCCAATACACACATGAAGCTTCACTTTTCATTCAAACAAACTAAGGCAACTGCCACAATTATTAGATTTCATCAATGAAACCAGCATTTATCTCCTAAAAAGAATATAACCAGCCGGCAGTAAACATCTAAAAACCTACGGGTAAGTTAATCAGTGATCGTTTTCTCCACCGAGGTGAGGGAGTAGTCTGGCCGGCGAGCACGTCAGGAGACGGGGTTGCTGCCTCTGTGATGTCCCGGTCACAGCTCACACACGGGGAGCTTCACTCCTCCGAAAAACGTCGTAGCAAGCTTGTAAACAGCCGTCGTTTGGATAAACCGGCCGCACATTGGGGATCTAAACAGTTACTTTCTCGCATGAAAAAAAACAGACAAAAAAAACTTAATAGTCTCCTCGTCGCTCCAGAATGCGCTCTTGTTGTCGCCGCCATTTTGTACGTAACGTATCTATGGTAACGGTTACGTCAGCTGGCTGAGCAGCTTTCAGATATCGGGGTACTGTGTTTACATGCTCCAGTATCCTGATTTCTTTCGGAGTTCTCCGGGCAGCAAAATCGGGTTTCTCAAAATCGGGATATGAGCTTATCCCGATTTCTGGAATCGGGAAATGGTGTTTACATGCGCAAACACAAATTCGGGGTACTTAAAAAACCCGATTGAAATCGGGGTACTGAAGTGCATGTAAACGCAGTCAATGTCCGAGTGAGCTGCAAGCGTCCAAGTCCGTCTGTCCAAGTGTGTCTGAAAGTAACTATTAATCTATAGTGACATAACAATGTTCACCCAAAACAAGTTCTCCTCACACTATTTTCCAGGGGTACTGTCTGTCCTAGGCTCACTGTTTTTCAGTCAGTCATGATTACTTTATAGAAATGCCAGAGCATTTCCCCTCTATAGCAGATTGATAATGGGTGCAGCCAGACTGGTCTCTGTAGTTCCAACACAGCAGTGTGGAAATAGGTCTGGCTACTGGGGTCAATGTGTGCATACAATACACCCCTTCCTGTGCTCTGATACTTTGTAAAAAAAAAAAAAAAAAAAGACAGAAAAGGACAGACTGATTTTTTTTTTTTAAAATATGATCCAACCAAAGCTTAGGGAGGTCAGCCAGGCACACACAAACCTGTTAGCTTATGTTGCACTGACCACAGGGAACTAGAGAGCTGCATAAACACAGACACTGGATTCCCTGGAAACAGACTAAGAAAAAAGGTTGGAATTAATAAAGTATATCACATGTAATTACTATCAACATTAGGGCGAGATGAGCATCACAATATCATTGTCACCTTCTATTTTTATCCTCGTCTTTATCATCATCAGCATAATCAGCTGATTTCATTATTAAGACAGTTGCCAACTCTGTCACCATGGTAACTACTAGTTGCCAAGATGTGGTGGTGGAGATGCAGGGTGTCAGACACCATGAGATGCTTTTTCAACCTCATGATGTCTGTAACACACATTAAAGATGTTTGTTGATTTTTTTCTACGTAATCTCTGAAGCACATGAACAGGAAACAGTTGAGAGCAATATAAACATTTATGTTGTGATAATCTATAGTGATGTTATACCATATACCAACTCACAGATGATCTCAATCAAGAATGTTTAGATGCTGGTACCATAGAGTATGTGTGTGCATTTGTATGTAAAAGTATCAGTCTGAGGTTAAAATCCTGAAACGCTGTTATCCCAGTGTATCATAGTCAGGGTAAGTAAGTCACAAATGCAGTCAGAACACAAAAAAAGAAAAAGTGAAGATAAACCATGTAATGATCTAGACATTTAAACGAAAGTGAGGTACATTTCGGTGAAGGATAAATGTCATGTCTGTCTCATCTTCCATCAGGCCTATGAAAGGCAAATTAAGCAGAGTGGTAAATGCAGAAGTGTTCAGGCAGACAGTGTCTGAAGCAGGTTCCTAACAGAACAAGATAAAAAAAAAGAAATGTTTCTACCTAAAACCACAGGAATCACAAAAGTAATGAGCAGGAAGAACCCTGTATGTTGCCTATGAGGTCAAAAATAGCTCTTAGCTCCAATGGTCTGGTCAGAGCTCTGCATTTTATGAAGACAGTGGTTTGTTAAAGTCTGAAACTCCAGCAATACTGTAGATTTAAGGTCAGACTGTGCACATTGTTTCTGTGTGTTTAAGGCTGTTTAATGAATATTGTTAAGGCTCAGTGCTTGACGCTTTGAGTTTAAGTTAGTGAATCAGTGACATCTGATAGAGGAGCAGACTGATGGATTTGGATAGAAAATGTATCATTGTTAAGCTTATCATTCTAAAGGAAATTATAACCAAGCACAGAGCCTGTTTTCATGATCCTGTGTAGCTGATAGTAATACTGATTAAATCCTGCATTGACATAGTTTGTCAGGAGTGAAGCTCCATCTGTGTACACTGTCATCTCTACAATGAGTTTTTGTACGAATGGAATGTCACACATCTGGCAGATATCCAGCGTCTGATACATTTTGAGGATTTTCATACATACTAATGTTATGCATATAATAACAAGAATAAACACACCAATGATCCTAACTTTCACAGCAGGCAAGCAGCATGGCAGTGTTCGTTTTTCTTTCTTTTTTTCAATTTGCTTTGCTAAAGTTGTGCTTTCAAGTTGAACCCATGCTGATAGTTGACAGGTATGAACATAGATCACTTTACTTTGTATATCCTCATCTGGCACTATCACTGCTGCTACCTGCTGTTCCTCACAGGAATATGTGTCATATCAGCTGCCAGAGTTGTCTGTCACAGGTTTGTGATTTTAAAAAAATGTATGTGATACTGAGATGTGTGTTGCATATAAATTCACCTTGAATTAGGAATTTTGCAGGTCTCAAAAATAAATTAAAGCCGCAAGCGGCGATGATCGGGCCCTCACAACGACATGCCATCATGGGGGGCCTGCGGTGGGAAGCATGACAGGAGAAAGATCCTGGTAGGAGCGGGAAAACACAATGTTTTGTTCATCCACCAGGGAGTGCTAACCAGTTGTGGGTATGTGCTGTCAGGGTCGGACCCTCATCACACATGTGAAGTTTCAAACAAATCGGACAAAGCATGAAGGAGTTATGAGAAGTTGATGGTTCATCCACCAGGGGGCGGTAACCAGATGTGGCAGATGCATTCAGGGGCGGACCGTTATCACACATGTGAAGTTTCAAGCAAATCGGACAATGGCAATGTGAAATTTGGCACTTCCTGTTTCCACAAGGGGGCAGCATGAGCATGATTGCCGACAAGCATATGAGGCCGTTGAGGCTCTGATCATGTTGAGAAAGCTTGAAGCAGTCAGGATGAAGTATGTGGGAGGGACAGCTGCTTGAATATGCATGGTGATGGATTAAACATGGCAGCGCCATAGCGGCCACACACCTTGATGTAGAGAAAAGCTTTGAAGAACTTTTGATCAGCATAGTCTCTGGACCAATTTGAAGTCAATTGGACAAAATCCCTAGGACACGTTCGTTAGTTCATTAAAGTCCCCCTCCCGCGACGCTTTTTGGTCATTTTAAAACCAGCTCATTAGCAATGCACCTCTGGAGGGTGGGCGGAGACTGCACTGCTCTGCACCCCCCGCACCCCCCGCACCCCCCGCTTGCTGACAGCTGGACATTGTACAATTACAGATTCAGCGCGTTTAACGTAAAACTCCACACTGAGATTCGACCCCAGACCAGGACATAGTCCTTGCTCACGGTGCAAGCTGCTCTACCAGGTGAGCTATACCTGTTATACCTTGACAGCTACACCGAGCTGCCAAGCCTTTCACCTCTGAGCCAGATGCAGAGCGGGGTGGGAGCTTGTAGCACTAGTGCCCTCCCCTGGAGCTGTGACACGTCAACTCCAGTCTCCCTGAAATGGCCACTTTGCGTCTGCCATTGGTTCACAGCAATTTAAAGGCAGAAAAACTCTTCCTTTTCCTCACTTCCTTTTCTGCTGATATGTGCTCTAACACAAGAAAAATGCCACAGGAACATGTGAAAAGCACGAAAAACACGATTTTCATGGGAGGGGGTCTTTAATACAATGGCCCTCATTTATCAAACTTGCGCAGGATCTGGTGTAGATTCTGGTGTAAATATCAGTGTACGCCAAGTGTCACGTGTGATTTACTAAAAGTGTGTACGCTGCTGATTTCGTCGTAGAACCGGCGTGGTGGTGATAAATCCGGCGGCTGAAAACGAGCGTCATTTAAATGTCACGCCCCGATATATTCCTGCTTTAGAGGCGTCGCCCTGCCCCTTTTACGACATGGAGACACGGAAGACGGCCAAGAAGAGGGACTTTACTGACATTACTGCGTTGAACAGGGAGAGGGCGGCAACATTAAATATCTAGACATTGATAGATTGATAGATTTTGTGATTGATAAACGTCATCCCGGTGGATGGAGGCTGCAGACGCACGTGTCACCGACCATGTCAGGAAAACCAGCGATCTCATGAAATGCTCCTGCAGTTTACTAAACACAAGTGATTGAGAAGAAATCATAGGCATATTACTGCTGCGAACGCTACTTTATGACCATCAGTACCGCTGGCATGGTTCGGCTGATGGAGGGATGTGAAACACCGGCTCAATCTCCCGCTGACAGGTCCCGGTGACGGGAAAAAAAAAAGAAAAGAAAAACACTCCGCCGAGATCAGCTGCACCTGGACAGGTAGCACATCGCTGCGTTATTAGACTATGGTTTAATAATCATTGTGACACAGCAGCACTCGTTCCTGCATGTTCTACGTTGGTTCCAAATGTGCGTACACCTGGTCAGAGCGCTCACGCTCAGATTAATAAATGCCGATCATTGCGGTGAATTTGGTGTACACCCATTTTTTGGTGTACGCAAGTTTAATAAATGAGGGCCAATGTGTGGAAATCACATCAAAATGGCTGACTTCCTGTTTGGAGTGGACCATTGGTGAGAGAGACTTTTTTGTTTGTCTGGTCAACTTACACATCACATGCGTAAGTTGACCAGATGAATGTTCCAACTCCAAAAAGACCTTTATAGGCAGGGATTTTTGAAAATTTCAAGGGGGCACTATAGAGGTATTTTGCCCAGGCCAAGGGCGTCGCCCCTATGGGATGCCATAGCTTTACATCCGTGACCTGTGTATCAATTTTCATGATGATACCAGTTCATTAAAGCCATCAAAAAGCCAAACGTATTTTCATGGCGAGGGATCAATAGTCGCTGTGTCGCCACACGGACGACATTACTGGTAGCTTCAAAGCATTCATACAGTAGCTACAGCAACTTGTTCTGCATGTTGCAAGTGGAATGAAGTTGATGGGGTAAACTTTGTGGCATCA
Organism: Trachurus japonicus; assembly: GCF_045865225.1. Lineage (NCBI taxonomy): Eukaryota > Metazoa > Chordata > Actinopteri > Carangiformes > Carangidae > Trachurus > Trachurus japonicus. The sequence continues at coordinate 21,610,337 of NC_140919.1, forward strand.
ATACATAAGTAAAAACCGGTCACTTCCTGTTACCACTGGGGGGCGCTATGAGTAAAGTGGGAAGTTAATATCAGGACATACAGGGCAGAGCCATCATCATGTCCAGCAAGTTTGAACTAGTTACAATCAAGAATGTGGGCGTGAGAGCCCTTCAAAGTTAGATAGCGAGCTACGAAAAAGTTTTTCGAGCCCTACGGACATTCTTAATTAATTCTTCATTAACTTTTGATCAGCATGGGGTCTTGATGATGTAAGAAAAACTTGAAGTTGATTGGGTGAAATCCGTTTACAGTAAATATGAGGTTTGGAAATGGCAAAATCAAAGCCGTCATCAAAAATTCAAATAAAAATGGCTGACTTCCTGTTGGGATTTCACCATGACATTAAGAGGATTTTTTGTGTGTCTTGACATGTTCTATGAGTGTTAGGTCATTTCGCCTAATCCATCTGCGGAAACTGAATATTTAGTTTATAAGTCTGTGTACAGTTAGCTATGTATGTTTGTGTGTGTGTGTGTACGATCACCTTTGCCCGAGGAAACAAAACCTAAACAGCTTTTTGAGCTGTCAAGGTTGGAATCAATGAGCTAAAAACCGCGACAAACTCCTTACAGGAGTTTTGATCGCAGAGTAATCAATACGAGGGAACAGGAGTATGACAGTTATATGTTTGTGTGTGTGTGTGCAGGCAGTGAGACTCAACTGGACTCTGTATTTGTCATAGTTATTGCCTTGGTTCACTGTAGGAGAAGCAAGAAACTGAGTAGCAGAATCATTATTTTGACAGCTACAGTCTTCACATACATACTCACAAGCACACACACTCTTGCACATACACACCAGCACTAAACCCTGAATACACACAAAGTAACATAAAACATTCTTCAAAACATGCCTCACATGCCTCATGCATTCCTCACAGTCAACTTGACATGAGATGAATTCTTTCCTGTGGTGTACGTCTACATCCGATACACACACACACAAGCGCAAACCCACGCAATCAACAGTTGAGTTCATCACATACACACACGTTCCCCCAGAGGCCAGAGTTCCTAACCTTGTCACAGTCTGCTAGAGCAGCACATCGATCACTGTCCAGCATGAAGACAATGAGGATGAGAAGGAGAGGACAGAAGAATAATAAAGGGAGGACAGGAGAGGTTGGCAAACAACGACACAAAACCTCCATTATCAGATAATATGGGTATTAACTCTGGCTTTCTTGGAAACTTTAAGCATATGTCCTGATATAAATAATAAAATAGATAATGGAAACATTAGCTCTAGCTGCTTCAAAATGTTTTTAAACATCCCACTCCTATCCGTACAATGATGTATCATCAGACTGATTGCTTTTGTAATTTCATAAAGCATACAGCGTTGACCTATATTTCCCGATAATATCGCTCCAGGTCATTTTGGCATCATTGAAAAGTACAGAATGGGGGGAGGGGCACATAAACACAATTTTGGAGAGACCACATTTAGTGACAAAAGGAAGAAGGATGAATAGTGGAGGAAACCATAACAATGTTAGCATAGGAAAACCCTGGCAAGAGAGGCAAAAGGCAAGAGCAGAGGGAGAAAAAATTTCAGTAAAAAAAAAATGGTTTGCTGTTTGTCCCAGAATTGGAGTATTTAAGAGGAGGGCAAACAGTAAAATGGACAAAGGGTGAAGGGGAGAACACAAGTGTAGGTATTCCCAAGCCTAAAATTTGAGGACAACTAAGCTGCCACCTTTCCCCTTTGAATGGTGTTAAAACACCTGCTGGCTTTCCGGTGGTTGCTAGTTTCCAGACACAGTGTACAAATAGACCTATTTGTTAAAGTTTTGTGACATAGAAATTGGACTCTGAAGTGGTCACAGGGTATTGAGAAAATGGGAGACAGCACAGAAAGTTTGTGAAGCAGGGAGGGTTAAAGAACTAGAGTGAAAATAGAGGAAAGGAGAGTTGAGTAAGGAAAAGAAATCAAGTGGGTTCACAAGGTTCATTTGCCAGTAGTTGGAGAAAAGTAAGAGGGAAGAGGAGAATGAATCAAACAGTGAGAGAGAACAGATTGGTCATAAATGTAGAGAAGTAAACTGGATGAAGGGAAGTCAAGGCAGGTGCCTTAGAGGAGAATAAGTTATGAGAGAAAACAAAATGGGAGATAGATGAAAATTTGAGGAACGGCAAATGTTAAATGTTGCAACATGTAAGGGAAAAAGGTAGGTTAGTTTATTAGTCTCCACCAGGGAGAAATTTGTCGTGGAGACAGGGAACATGTTGCATACATAAAAACACATATAGTACAAAAAGAACATCAAGTTAAAAGACTGGTGGAGTAAACAGACCACTGGACAATCCTGCACATGCAGCAAGCCGACGTGAACGTCATTCACATGCATCCACACCGCTACTCTAACTGTAATCATAAATATACATTCATATCAGCATCACATAACCTCAAGCATACATTAATCGGAGTCAAGGAGAGGAGGAAAGAAAATAACGTGTCCCTGCAGGCACAGATGAAGGCATCATCAAATTAGATTATCATTATCACACTCATTAAACTGTCATTATTAGCATCACAAACACAGATGCCACTTTATTTGTCTCCCTTATCTTCTAGTTCTACTACATTGTCTCCTGATCATGTTATTTCTGCAGGGAACTCAATTAAATGACCTCCTAGAAGTGAAAACCCTTGAAGCTTTCAAGCTATTACCAGGAAATTATCTATTTGTAGACTTCTCATCAATAGCTATAATCAATAACTTTTGACAAGTTGACAATAACTTGCAGAAGATGGATCGAAATGCAAGGCAGGGCAAAGTAGGACTTTGTGACGGGGTTCGTCGGGAGTCTTAAGATAACATATGGAGGTCTGATCATAGGAGGAGAGACAAGGAATCAAAGGCCAACAACCTGGTCCTTTCAGAGAGCAGAAAGCATAATGAATGATACACTGGAAATATTGTGCAGAATGACTGGATGCTGAAAAAGAATGACAGAGCTCTGAGCAGAAAAGTAGAAAACAAGCTAGAGGAAATAGCTCTTGGCCAAAGCTCTAGTCCTAGAGCCTGCCGGACCACTGAACTGACAGTAACAGGCTTGGGTGAGGAGCTGCAGACTAACAGACTCAAGCAGACAACTGAGAGAAATACACTTGGTTGGAAAACTCAGGGACAGTCTTGAGTAGAGGCTGAGGAGAGACACAGAATCAGAACCACTCACCAGAGTCACAGAAAAAACAAACACAGGTGTGGCAATACGAGGGTTACTTATACTACGTTATATACTAAATTTGTCGCCAACAACGCCACCTTGGGTTAGGGCCCAAGGACCCGTACTAAAGGTCAACTATCACCTATCAAAGGACACTCAGGTTCGTTCACTCAGGGAGGGTAGAAGACGGAGTTCAATGATCACATACAAAAGTTTATTTAAAATTGATGACAAGGTTTGCAAAAAGGAAATTAATAAACAGGAGGCCCAGGAGAAGGGGATTACAGGCTGAGGCTTACCGGCCGGAGGAGGGGTCAAAAGGGGGAAGGTGAAGTCCAAAAGAAAAGGGAGAGCACCCCACTCACACAGCAAAAACGTGATGTGCACACAAAATAAATCTTGAACGGGGGTCACACACACACACGGGGATCACCACCACCCAGGAGGACCACCACCACCACCGTCGGCCTTCAGCTCTAGGAAGGGGAAAGGAAAACAAAATTAAGAGGGCTCTGTCAAACAAATCAATGATAAACTAATACAAATAAATTCCAAATGAAAACTAAATGAAGAAATTATACCATCAATCACATAACACATAACCAAAACAATATAACCAACCCTGTCTACCTCCACATTCACACACACATACGCAGTCCAGGTGAGTGGCTGAAAGTCCAGGTAGAGCCCGTAGCAGCGCACACGAGCGGCAGCCAAACACACACACACATACACCAACCGGCACCACGCGCAGTAGCAGCGGGAGCAGGGTCAGTAACAGGAAGGAAGTCGGTCAGTAGGCCGACAGGACCCCGAACCAAGGAGGGCAGAAACATAGTAGCAGCAGACTGGCAGCGAAGCAGCGGTAGCATGTAGCCGTGGCTAAATATCCATGACGGATAGTGCTCTTCTTACTTAGTTTTAGCGTCCAAAAACCCCGGTTCAGTCCGGTCACTTAACGTCCCCTCCAAAGAGGGAGAGGGGTGAAGAGGGTCGGCGTGGCGGGGGGAGTAGGCCACCACGCGCCATACAACCGGCCGGCTGTTAGAGGGAGAGGAGCGAAAAGAAACTTAGCACCTGGCTTACAGCGATTAAAAACAGAAACTCTCAGTGACTCACCTACGCGCCGGTCGGCGGCAGTTAACGACCCATTATGTCGCCTCGACCGCGGCGGAGATGCCGGATCTATTAAGGAGTTACGGTTTGAATTAAATTAAAACAACGCTCACAATGTACACAAACAGCACGCTAAAGTGTGCCTACCTGTGCTCTGCTGCGAGCAGCCATGCAACGACCTGTCAGTGGGCGGGCCGAAGAAGCAGGAAGCGAGAGGTCAGGAGGAGGGACACGGCCTACTTTTATACTCTAGGCTTGAGCAACGATTGGCTACAAGCTAAAAAGGAGTGTCGGTGTAGCAGAACCCTGTGTTCAATATAACAGTGGTGCCTCATACCACTACAATCCATCCCCCCCATTTTCATCGTCGACCCGACGATGCTCTTTAAATAAAACTCTAAAGCCACGATGCCCTTTAAGCAAGGATCTCGACTCTAAAACCACAGTTTAAAGAAAGCGAGACAGCAATTGAATGGACGGCCGAGGGCCCAGGCTAAACAACCAGCAGCCCACACCCCGGCAAAGTCCTACCACCGAGCTCGACTACGAGCTCAAGTGGCCAAGGTATGGGACTGGCAGTCCATTGGTCGCCTGAAGCTGAAGCCAATGGCAAGACTGAAGTTTCTCTCCGTCCTAAGTCTCAAATGTTGCCGGAAAAAGCCTTCTCTGACAGTGGACACCATAAAACTCATTAACGCAAGGGAGAACTCTTGAAAGATCTCCCCACTTTGCTGTCGCGTCAAAAAAAACGCCTCTTTTATTTCTTCAACCACCTCTCCCTCTGAATTTCTTAAAGACTATAAGCTCTGAGCACTAATACTACGGCTACTGCTACAAAAAAACAAAAACAATGGACTCACTGCTGGTTCGCCTTAAGCTGCAGTTCATTCACACACAGGCAATCACAAGCAATCTGAAAACCAAAAAAAAAAAAGAAAACATAGAACACACGTCTCCACCTCCACTATCCTGCCGACAACGCCAAGTTGTGGCAATGCTACGAGGGAAAAACTTTGAGAAAGAGCCAACAACGCCACCTAGGGGAATTCCACCCCCAGGAATTCTAAACCTATAGCTACAATTCTATAACACCAAAGGACACGCAGGTTTAACAGACACTGGCTCAGACGTGATTCCAAAAAAATACAAGTTTTTATTATTAACTATTGTTTTTCTTTTTCTTTTTGCAGAGTACAGGTTCACAATAAAATCAATGGACAAAACAATATTGTACAATATATAATAGGGCCATATAAAAGCGTTGCTTAGGTTGTCAATAAAGTGCTAGGGTACAGGGCTGGGGGCTCACCGGGCGAAGATGACTGCTGAGGGAGAGGGGAAGGGTCCTTATGCTACACCACACGTGAAAACCACACAAATTGTTCACCACAAAGTGCACTACTGTACAGGAAAGTGAGGGGAACCGCCACCACCGGGATCAGCCAGTCTCTTGCACCAGTGGCTCCGCCAGCACCTGTCCAAAAGAGAGAGACAACTATGGGCGCATGACGTCTGTCCGACTACCCATTTCTCCGACTACCCATTTCTCCGACTCCGACCATACATTTCTTTATTTTTGCGTCATCAGTCCGACCTCCCACTTCTCCGACTTAAGTAGCCCTAACCCTTAACCTTACCCTAAACCTAACCTCAACACTGTAGAATGGGTAGTCGGAGAAATGAGCCGTCGGACTTGTGGGCAGTCGGACTGACGTATGCTCCCCGACAACTATTAGGCCAGGCAATAAAAGATGGGGAACCTGCACAATACAATATACACACACACACAAGCTCTTTAGGCTCCACTCACACCAACACACTCACACAACCCCTGATTTGATTAATTCAGAAATTAAACAAAAGAAACAAACTTTACAGATCCAGAAACGGGGTTCACTGCAGGCAAAAGGCCTGCACACACACACACACAGAAAAACAAAAAGAAAACAATACCATAAAATACTAAATAACAAAAGAAACTTTGGAAAATAATGAATAATCAAAATAACCCAGACAGAACAGCAGTAGGACGCCCATACGAGGCGTACGGGCCCGCGTCAGCTGATAGTTGGCGGGGCGTGGAGGCTTCAGGGCTCCGACACAGGAGGACACACAGCAACAGGCAGCTTTAACTGTTAACAATCAGAGGTGCAAGGTCATGGTTAATAGCACACAGGAGGACACACAGCAACAGGCAGCTTTAACTGTTAACAATCAGAGGTGCAAGGTCATGGTTAATAGCAGCTAGAAAAAGGCACATGTACCACAAGCACAAAAAAAACAAATGAGACGGCCTACCGTAGGAACTGAATGCTGTGTACAAAGCCAACTTCAAGGCCACGCTCGGCTCACCTCCGACTTCGGTCGGCAAAACCACTGCAAAGTCAATAATTTATCAGCCATGCTACTACACAAATGCGCCGTGCAATGCAACCAACAAACATACCTCAAATTAACCAAGGAAGCGAATGCCGTGCTGCTCACAGAACGCTGTGTGGCTCACGGGGCTGCGCGCACACACACACTGCCAGGACAACTCTCCCCTCACTCAATCTCCAGCCAGAAGACAGGCCGACCGCTGCAAACAGAGCCTGTCAGCTACCATACAATTGCACGCCAAGAACCAATGCTGTTGCAAAACTTACCTGAGGGTATGAATATGCACTGGCCTGTTGCCTTGCTGCACGAACGCCACCACAGCCACACCACCGACGCCAAGTCTACTACTGAGAGCGAAGGAGTCCGCACACCTGCATCAAATGTTCCAGTTGTCCCCCCGGCGCCGCCCCGTAATCAACGTAAAGGAGGATGGCGACGCACGGTGAGCAGGAAGCAGGAGGAGGGGGTACTACACCCCAAATACAAAAAAAGAAAAATATAAATAAGCAACCTGCTCTGCCACACAGGGAAATCATATACAGGAGGTAAGAGCAACCCAACTAATGGAAGCATTCCAGTGTGAAAGCGGGTTTTTGGCTGCTAGGAAACAATGGGTCTGGACTACTGAGAATCAAAAGAAAGTATTGATCAAATGCTCAGGTTGAAAGTAGGCATGGGATACGGGCTCAAGGTATACCACAGTATGAAAGAGTCACAGTTTCAAAACCACTAAAATTTTCCATGATACCGTATGACCTGGTTTTTATGTCTCGTCATAGAGAGAAAGTGCAGACCAGAAATCCCTCAGGTCGGGGTGGCGTTTAGCTCACTGGGTAGAGCTGCCACCCCATGTTGAGGCTCAGCCCTCGGCCCTGGTTCGAATCCCGCGTCAGACGGCCCTTTCCTGTGTGTCATTCCCCCACTCTCTGCCTCCCCATTTCCTGTCTCTCTTGACTGCACTATCAATTAAAGGCAATAAAAGCCCAAAAAATATACTTAAAAAAAAAAAAAAAAATCCCTCAGGTTGTATGCAGCAGCTGCAACGTAGACTATCACGTGTAGCGCTGTAACGCTGCAATAAAAACACACCAAAAACAGAGATGTGGAATGCTTGCTATATTTTAACTCCAAACATTATCAACTAAATGTCGACTGGGAATTGTGCCAATACAAATATGCCGATCGATGCCAATTTAATGGACGCGTTTCAAGCACAGTATCCGAGGGAGGGACCTGACAGTAGTCGGCAGCCATTGTTGTTGTTGTATGTTGTTATGTTACATCTAGCGGTGTGGCGCAGGTTACAGGTTAGAGAGATGTGCTGTGACAACATCGTTTCACAAAAGATTTGTTTTTGGTGCTACACAAACACTCTGGGGCATTTTGAGATTTACCCACTCTGGGACCCGTTTCCAAATAGCCACCCTAAATAGATTGCATTTATTTTAATTTTATTTTAAAGAATACAATTATTTATTTTACTATTTATTTTAACTTGATACACATTCCCTAGCAAACCAAATATTCTATATGTTATTTAAAAGATAAAAGGCTGTGCTCAATGAAAAGTTTTTTGTTTTTTGTTTTACCCAGACATTTCAAAACACATTTTCAAGGTATAATCGCAATACCCTGAAACTGTGATATTTGTCCAATACTTGGTTGAAAGTAAATCTACATGACAAGACAGTTTGATGAAGTGGACGGTCCTGGTGCTAGAGAAATGGCTTGTTTGGATGCCATCAAAAAACAGCCAACTTAGAACTCGGAAGAACAGAATGCTCTGATTCATTAAAATATTATGCTTTGACTAACTGGCATTAAAGGCAGTAGAGGGCACTGATGAGATACAAGACAGTAAAGGAGCTAGACTGGACTGCACCAGGAGCCCAGAGGCCAGAGGTTTTCCATAGCTGCCAGCCACTTTGATCGTCTCTCAAGTGCTCTGCAGCCCAGCCCAGCTGAGCGATGCGGGTTGGGTGCAGGTGCTGCTCCAACTGCCTGGTGTCCCCATTGCGCACCACGTGTCTTTTCAGTCGCTCATCCGAGTTCTCCCTCACTTTTTCTTTCGAGGCAACACTCATTCTCTCTCTCTCTCTCTCTCTTTTTATTTTACCGGCGGTGTCCTGCTGATGTGTACGTCTGCAGCAACCCAAAAAAATGCACATGTTGACTGGCTCTATTCCAGCCACAAAACATGGCTGAATGAAACCTATCGACCACGTCTCATATTACTATGGAAAAGTAATTTGCAATTTATACCATTTTATCGCCCAGCCCTAGGTGAGCTATTGTCCCCCTCCTACCTGGGAAAGGAGACACAGCTCTAACTACACAGCACCAACAAGCACTGAGAGCCGTATGTTGCAGTGACGTTATAAGATTTTTTTTTAAAAACCCGCAAATAATAAGCCGACGAAAAGGTGCAACTTGTCACTTAACTTTTTGTCGATTTATTATTTGCGTGGGGGCTGTCGGGGGATCTGATGGTGGAAGATTTGGGACTTATTCACTGTGGGCCACCGCCAGTCTGATCAGGTCCATCGCAGCACGGCAGCTGTAGCACTGCCCCGCCGCGTATCAGCGCAATCTCGTTTACATTAAGCCGACATCAGGAGAATAATGAGACGCGACGGTAAATCAATGAAAATAAAATTATGGTACAGATATAAATGTTCCGAAAACTTGGGGGCAGGGTTCAAAATTAGCGGTCGCCAGTGGCGACTAACTTTGATGCTTTGGCGAGTAAAGGAAGCCGGCTGCTGGCCACTCTGGTGAAAAAAAAAAACGACTTCGTTGTTGTTACTGTTCCTCCCGACCCGGCTGTGACGCTTGGGTTGTGAGCCGGTGTCATTCAGATCTTAAAGCTCACAACATGCCAGATAGCAATGATTTGTGACCGATTACATCGCTCGCGGCGCACGTGTGTATTCCTCTCTCTTCAGTCTGGTGTTTGGCTGCACTTTCAATAAGAAAAGTTCCATATGAGCGCGATCAGCTGAGACAGAGCACAATGGATGTGGCATTGATCAGATATCGCAGCGCATGTGTTTATTTAACGGCAAAAAAAAAACATCGCTCCAATTTTTTTTTTTTTTTTTTGCCGTTAAATAAACATGTGCGCTGCGATATCTGATCAATGCCACATCCATTGTGCTCTGTCTCTGCTGATCGCGCTCATATGGAACTTTTCTTATTGAAAGTGCAGCCAAACACCAGACTGAAGAGAGAGGACGAGCAGAGCTCCTCTGACAGCTCCTCTGTGGAGCTGCAGGAGAGCTGCCACGTCTTTTTTTTTTTTTAATTGCAGCGCCGTTATTACAGGTGATGCACATCTATGTCCGTGTAGGCACATTTATTGGCTGATCTTCCTTCATGGTGCACAGTGTTGTAGCGACCCAGGTGCTCCCTGATCTTTCCTTGTACAAGCCACGCCCACGTTCATTCATAAAACCGGTCATCCATACACACGCCCACGGCTACACAGCCTATCACCGCTTACACGCTCCCCGGCAAACCCGGAAAAAGCTCACTCCACTTTCACTCACGAGTACTCGAGACACAGAAGCAGCTAGCAGCAGCAGCACAGTCACATCATAGGACGGAGGATGACCCTCGGACCCTCGGTAAGCGAACGGCCGGCGATCGCTGGAATGAAATGAACCAAATCCAACTATACGCCATATGCCATAGTAATTTACTCACCCCCCTCCCCCGCAGGACCGAGCGGCAGCCGCCGTACCTTTCTTCTGACTGAGACTGACTGATCAGACTGGTGGAGGTACGAAGTGAGAGTAATTTATGTGATTACGTGGTATCTGTGCAAAATATATAATGTTATGAACACAGACTGATGGAGTGTATTATTTTCTGTAGGGTGGGATCCGTGGTTAAACCCGGAGGGGACACCGTGACTTCTGGCTGTGCATGAGATGCTCGCGTGAACTGAATATGCAAATACAGACTACAATTGAAAGCAAACGAATCTTGTGTATTGTGAATGTTTTGTGTGGGGTTTCGGGGGGTTATGGTGTAAGACGCACATGACGTCACCCTTTGACTGACGACTCAGACGGCCATATACTGTTTCACCCGGCCCGTTACACAAATGGCACCCCAGATTAAAAAAGAAATAAAAAAAGGACATTGCAACCCTGGCGTTTGGGATTAAAGTGTGGGAGTGGAGTCAATAAACACTTACCACGGACGGACGACGGAGTAAATATCTGGAAGAGGAATCAGGAAGTAACCAGGAAATGACGGAGTCATTGGTGGTCTGGGATTTGGAGGAAGCAGGACTGCCCCCTGGGGGCCAGGAGGGACAATGGTCGCAATTGCCACCTCCTTTGGCTCCTTCCATTAATTACAACCCAAGGCTGACCTCTAGTGGCCAGGAGGCCCAACAGCGGGAGACAGAGGCCAGAGGGCTGGATCCCCTGGTGGAGAACAGTGGTAGTGTACCACTGGGAAATGAAGGAACTAGACGGTCACTGCAGGATATGAATTTGTGTGCTACTACAGAGCTGAATCTTGAGGGGTGGCCTCAAAGTCAGAGGCGGCCTGAGGATGGAAGGAATGAGGCAATCAATGATTTAAGTAATAAAATTCAAATGCTTGTGGAAGCTCAAAAGGCAGACAGGAATGAGCTACTGTCTGGTCTGAAGAGGATATTAAAGGAGGTCAAAGAGGGATTGGAGGATCACAATAGGAAAATGGAGGATTCCCTGGCTAAACATGATGGGTACATAAGGAATCAGGTGGCAGCAAATGTGAACTGGCGGTTATTGCATCATCATACAGAGCTTCTAGAAAACATCAGAGACTTTATGTCGCCGGTGGTGATGACTGTGGATAAGTTGGAGGATGCAGTGGGTGCCCTGACACACAGCATGGACGTCATGGTTCAAGATGTAACAACAATGCGACAGACCCTGAATGTGTCGGCACTGGCCACTGTGCCAGTAGGGGAGGCTCCGGTTCCGGGGTCTGCGAAAGGTCAGTTGTGGGTGGCCCAGAGAGAACGTCTCCAGTCCACGGCCTTGCCGGAGGCCAGAAAGGGTCTCTTAGAGTCACCGGAGAGTTCCCCTGTGGGTACTGAGGTGCGGGCACGGGCCGCTGGGAACTGCCCTGTGAGACTACAGTTTCCTACACTGGAAAAATGGGGGACGAAACAAATCCACTTCTATATCTGGAGAAGTGCAACGACTTTCTCGCTTTAAATCCACTTTCAGATGAGGAGGTGATGGCAACCTTGAGAAATGTCTTGCATGGAACGGCGAGGGACTGGTTGGCGGTGGCCCGATTACACATCCACACGTGGTCAGAGTTTCAAGAACAGTTCCGGGCGGCTTTCCTTGCAGAGGACTATGAGGATGAACTAGAAGAGCGAGTGAGGACGCGGGTAAAGCAGGAAGGAGAAAGCATCCGGGACTTTGCCTATAGGTATCGTTCCCTGTGTCAGCGGTGGAGGCCGGAGGTAACAGAGGACACTGTTCTGAAAATGATCTTCCGGAATCTGGATCCGAGGATGGCCAGTCAACTCCGGGGCAGAGTTGGCACGGTGGATGAACTGGTGCGGTTAGGCCGGCAGCTGGAGAAGGATAAGAGCAGTCTGTCACAATATGACCAAAGAAAAAAACATGGAGGGAGGCCGAGTGGAAAGGAGAAAGGGGAGTTACCACCTACAGACTTCCTGCCACCAGCCAACAATACCCCGACGGAGATTTACTGTTGGAGATGTAAGGGCAGTCATGCTCCTCGAGCCTGTCCGAATTATGCCCAGTATACAGTGGGTACTAGTTTCATTTGGACGGTTTCACGCGAGATTCACGCGTGAGTCACGGGAGGCTCACGCGGATTTTTTGTGGAGGAGTAATTGTGTTTTCACCAGAAGCTGCAATGTGCCCAAACAACCGCCAGGTGGCATCTGTGAGCAGCAGATCGCCTCTATAAGACAGCAGCACGGAGCAGTGAACACGAATGGGGAATGCAACATAATAATAATACAGTATAGTTTTTCAATGAGAAAAATGTAATGACGGCAGCTATAGGCCTACGTCTCACTCTCTTTTATCGATCCTCTTGTCAGCTCCAAACACCCATCTGCACCGCGATTATGGACCACAGCTGGTTTTCCACACAGCAGTTAATTAACTCAGTGGGCGATGCTGCAGGTGTGTTTTTAAAATGAGCCAACTACTGTACAGTAGTGTTCATTCCCCACCTTGTTTGACTGAGAGTGTAGCTGGATGATTTCTCATGAATGAACGGGCAATAGCCTACCGTAAAACACCAAATAAAGGCCCGGGCGTTTATTTGCTTAAATCGCTCAAATCAACAGGCGTTTATTAGGGACCTGCGTTTATTTGGGACCTGCGTTTATTAATAGTGTTCAACCTGGACCTCCTTCTGGGGAAAGAGGCTTCACTCTGTGGCGGCAGGCGGCGGTGGAATGATATGTGCGTTCCTCAAGGCATTACTACAGCCGGGGCGGACTTGTTCTCTGTCTCGCTGACCTCCGCGGTCCTGGCCCGCCTGCACAGGTACCAGGAGACTGAGACCCCCGTCATGTCGGTCCTCCGCCCTCTCTGATCCGCAAGTTGCAAAAACCCTGCGGACGCCCAGTCTCTCCACTCCTCTCCCTCACTTCAGCACCTGTGTTGGCTCGCTCCACCGTCCTGTTTTTTTTTTTTTTTTGATTGAATGAAGTAGGCCTATAACTAATAATAATGCAACGTATAGCCTAACTAAATACGCGTATGAGTAATCAGAGAACAGTAGGCTGTTTACGCTACTTTTAAAAGTCATTTAAAACAAGGAGCGAGCCGAGCCGACACTGTGCAGCCCAGGACAGGTGCTGAAGTGAGGATGAGAGGAGTGTACAGACCGGGCAGGAGCAACCAGCCCAGAGGCGATCACTGATATAGCCTATATGTGCGGCTATTGTATGTGTGTGTGTTTGTGTAATGCAGGGGTGCTTTAAAAAAACACAGTTGTCTGGACAGTAGCATTTTTCTCACAACCGACCTCAAAAGCGAGGGCAGGTCCGCCGAAGCATCATTCCGGGTGTTGTCTTGTGCTCCACAGAGCGCACATGGCTACTTAATTATGCACGTGCTGACTATATATGGTTGTGCTGAGTCATTCTGGGGGTGGTTTCCCACAGAAAAAATAAATAAATAAATAGCCTAAATAAATGTGTCCACGTCTCACGTGTGTTTACGTGCGGTGCGCCCGCACGCGAGAGAGGCGGCAGGTTGAGAGGCTGACTGGCGGAGATGAGAGCTGGTGAAACGCATGGTTATTAAAATAAACACCATCTCTGATCTCTGCCTGCACATAGACAGACACAGGTTCACATACAGACAGGGGCGCACGGCAAATGCAGCTGCAGCGCTATTAAACTAGAGCAACAGCAACTCTCATATTTAAATTGTGTTTTATATTGATTTCATATATTTCACTGATTGCAATAGGCTATAGAATGCTAGTGTGTGTTTTATTGAAAGCGAGGCTAGGTGTAAATCGCTACAGTGTGGTTTATATGCAGCGGTCTGTAGGACCAGCTTAATAGACACATCAGTGACACATTAGCACCTTCATTTATCTCTGATCAATAGGTGTGCTTGTGGATACTTCACTCCAGTAGGCTACAGCCCTGCCCCCCACAGAACTTCACACAGCTGTTCAGTCAGCTTAGAAAAACCGGTTCTTACAGTAGCTACCTCTCCTCACACTTTTCATAAGCCGGAGGACAAAACTGTAGGCTTCATTGTTTCGTTTCATTTCGTTAAGTGAAAATCATCTCTGAATTATGGCACTAAAAATAAAATAGGCCTATCTTTAAAAAAAAGATCCTATGATATTTAGCCTAATTGCATTATTTTTATTCAAATGTGACTGAGACCTTTATCTACCTAAACAGAGGGTAACATGAATAAATATCCTGTTTTGTATTTTTCTGGAAACTGATACATTATGTAACGTGACCGCGGCACCCCCCCCCCCCCCCCTCTCCCCCCCGAATTGGGCATATTATGATAAATATAACTGTAGATGAAAACAATAATTGAAGAAAAAAATAAGCTATTGTCGGCCCGAGGTATAAATGCCCAGAAATCGACTGTTTCATTTGTGTAAGTTGTAAGCTTCAGAAACCATCACACATGGAAAAGTCACGGACTGAGAGACCTGTAGTTTTAATGTAAACAAAGTCATTTACGTAAGAAAAACACAAACGTCTGTGTGAGACCATCTGGGTGGTTCTAGTGTTAACATTAGCCTAATGAAGAATGAAGAAAACACGTTACAAATGAACTATGACCGAATTGACAGCAGAAACAGTGTGCACTTATCTCAAGGAAATTTAAATCGAATGCAACTGGCTTCAGCCTCTTGGATTACAAGTTCAAGAGGCTTCAGCCTCTTGGATGAGAGGTGAAACGTCTTCCTAGACAAATAACCAAGTCCAGTTGCATTCGATTTAAATTTCCTTGAGATAACTATGACCGGGAGTCCGGGACAAATGAGAATATTCACAGGCTTAGTGCATGTGCACACGCCGGCCGGAGTCAATTCGCAACAATGTAGCTTTCCCTCGATTAAAGTAGTTCTGTCATCTCCCACTTTGTACCGGATAAGAGACAGCACCCGACAGATATGCTAAATGTTTGGATGCAACAAAGTCACTGTTAACAAAACCAGCAACTAATCTGTCCCTTCAAGAGCAGCTGCTGACAGATGTGCATTATTGCTCCGCTCGTGAGTCCAGCAGCATCGGGTCCAGGCTGCTGGCACGGACGTAGCGGTCGTGGGCTGTGAGTGGTTTGTTAAATTCACCAGAACTTGCAGAACTCAAACTACTCAAACTTGGAGCCACCCAGCCAGGCTACAGGAGAGATCAAAAATATGTAGGGGACCCCCAAAAGGCTGAGAACCACTGACCCTGTTGAACGTAGGCTACTGTAACCACTGTGAAACAATAAAAACAACAACATTGATCTGATTGACCGGCGTAGCGGTCCCTCTCTCCATCCACTCTCTAGCTCTCTCGACCACAGCTGCAAATGAAGTACCTATGGCCTATGAACAGCGCCACTCTCCATTGCAGCTACGTTGTGGTCAAACGTGGAATTACCCCAAAATCTTTTGAGCTGCATCTCAGTACGATGCTTCCACCTAGTGGCTACAGTGTGACCTACAATTTCACGCAACGCGTGAATCACGCGTTACGTGAGGGAAACGTCCAAATGAAACTAGTACCCACTGTAATAGGACGAGGATCACGGCCCAGGGCCCCAACCAACCCCCCCTGCAGCAATTCAACCAACCCCACCTGCAGCAATCCAACCACCCCCACCTGCAGCAGACCAACCAGCCCCACGGCCGGCAATTTAACCATTCGCAGGCCCATGGCCGGCAATTTAACCGCTCAACAACACACTCACCCCCTCCACCACAAGCTCAGTCTACCCAGTCAGCTAATTCTCATCACAATGTTTCGGTGGGCTTGGCCCACGCAGCTCAGTCTGGGCAGAGGGTCCCATCGCACTCCTTTGTGCAGGGACTAGGGGCCAAAGCGTTTCCTGGGACGGGTGGTGGCATACCCAGGTTGTTGAAAGTGCCACTGGTAGTGAAAGACTGGAAAGGGGATGGAGTAGTGGATACTGGTTCGTCGTTTACACTATGCAGTGAACAGGTATGGGAGGTCACTAAAGCACCGGGGACCCGGATTAGGCCTTGGTCCGGTGGGCCATTATTCCTCGCCGATGGTCAGCCAAAGCTTCCCCTGGGATGGGGGGAGGCGGACATGTGTCTGCAGGGAAGGACATGGCTCATTCCAGTGGTTGTCTTGGATGCCACTTCCCTGGCTTTCCCTGTGTTGCTAGGCCTGGATTTCATCTTTTTCACGGGTCTGGTCTGGGATGTAGTCAGCCGGGAGTATTGGTTTAGGGATGAGGAGGCGAAGAAGTATCCCTTCAGTGGGGAGTTCTCTCAACTGGCAGAGGGCGGGGTGAATGATTCCCTCGCTTTTTTCTCAGTGGAGGCTCCACCCGCTGCACCGTGGTCACCCTCCCTGGACGCCTTGGAGGACACTGACTTGGCCAGGAGGGCAGTTGAGGATTCTCATTTGGACGAACACCTGAAACCACAGTTAAGATCGTTACTTCGGACTAGTATGGATGTGTGTACCACCAAGGTGGGCCGGACGGACGTACTGAAACATGAAATATACCTTACCAACTCCCATCCGATCCGTCAGAAGGCCTACAGGGTCTCACCTGTAAAGCTGAAAGTGATGAAGGAGCTCGTCGAGGACATGCTGAAAGACGGCGTCATTGAACCCTCTAGCTCTGCCTGGGCCTCTCCTGTGATCATGATTCCCAAGAAGACTGGTGGTAAGCCCAGATTCTGTGTGGATTTTAGGAAAATCAATGAGATCACTGTCACTAGGGATATCCCGATCACATTTTTTTGCCCCCGAGTCCGAGTCCGAGTCATTTGATTTTGAGTATCTGCCGATACCGAGTCCCGATCCGATACTTTGGCAATGCAGTAAAGTTTTTAAATCAACTGTATCATCCCACCATTTTTCTGTTCTTTGTGCTCTACTAGGGATGTAACAATATCACAATCTCACAATAATACTCTACCTCAATAACAAGCCCATGACATTTATTGCAGTATTGTAAGACATGCCATGATATCAAACTCTCAATGTATATTAGCACAGTAGCTC
This sequence comes from Trachurus japonicus, assembly GCF_045865225.1. Taxonomy (NCBI): domain Eukaryota; kingdom Metazoa; phylum Chordata; class Actinopteri; order Carangiformes; family Carangidae; genus Trachurus; species Trachurus japonicus. The sequence goes on from NC_140919.1 coordinate 21,627,784, forward strand.
CACAGTATAATATTAATGCCGTTATCCATAAGTCAACAACAAGAACATTTGGTCAAAAATAAAATAGCTTATCATGTCTTTCTCAATCACCAGCCTCTCTCCCCTGATCCCACCCTCTCCTGCCTGTCTGCCCCCCCCTCCCTCACCTCGCTCCTTCTCCCTCCCTCCCTCACCCAGCTCACCTTGCTCCTTCTCCCTCTCTAACTTTAAATAAATACCTGGTTCTGTATCTGCCATCACGCAACACAACGGTAGTTTTTTATTCAACAGTATGAGAAGTTTAACAATGTCCGCGACATCTGCGCGGTCGGTCCGTGTGTCGGTCTCACGTGCGTTACGTCGGACTCGCTCTCAGTAGAAGCTGCAGTGACTGTTGTTGCTGCAGGTGTGTGTAGCGCTCAAACATCAACAACAAGCTGCTTGGAAGTCAGCAGTGAAACAACGCAGCCACACACACACAAACAAACAGTGAGCTGACACGGTGACACGATCGTCTCTCACACTCTCGCAAGCGCCGTCATTTCATATCGTTACTTGTCCGCGACGACGCAGCCACACACACACACCGTGGAGCTGTGCGCCACAGACCATGCACAAAACACAAGCACGCTGCACCGAATGCGCGTCGCTTTGGGTAATGAGCGCACATGACGAACGTCTACAGTTAAACTAATGTGTTTGAGAGTGCAAAAGATGATACATCTGAACGCCCCCCATGCGGCCCGTCTTCACTTTAGACAGATAGGAAAACCCTGACATGTAGATATGTAATATATCCGATTCCTGATCGGGATGTAACGTCCGATTCCGATCGAGTCTGAAACCACGTGATCGACCCCGATTTCCGATCACGTGATCGGATCGGGACATCCCTAACTGTCACCGATGCCTATCCTTTGCCCACGATCCAGGAAATACTAGACTGTCTGTCCGGAGCAGTTGTTTTTACGTCTCTGGATTTGAACAGTGGGTATTGGCAGGTTGAAATGGACCTGAAGGTGCGTGAAATTACCGCTTTTGTATGCCCTCTGGGTCTGTTTCAATTCCGTGTCATGCCCTTTGGCCTCAAAAATGCCCCGGCCACCTTCCAGAGGCTAATGGAGTGGGCGTTGGGGGAGCTGAAGGGAGTGATCTGTCTAGTGTACCTAGATGACATTATCATTTTTTCACGTTCATGGGAGCAACATTTTTTTGATGTACAAGCTGTCCTGGACAAGCTCCGGGAGGCTGGACTGTCCGTCAATATGAAGAAGAGCAAGCTTTGCAGGACCTCTCTCCGGTTTCTGGGGCATGTAGTGTCCGCAGAGGGGGTCCAGGTCGACCCCGAAAAGACAGAGGCCGTTCGGAAATTCCCGGCTCCCGCTGATTTGAAGGCCCTGCAGCGTTTTTTGGGGATGGCTGGATGGTATCACCGGTTCGTCCCGAACTTCTCTACAATCGTGGAGCCTCTTAACACTTTGAAGAGGAAAGGAGTGAAGTTTGATTGGACCCCCGCTTGTCAGGCTGCGTTTGAAGAGCTGAAGGAATGTTTAGTTGTGCCACCCGTTCTTGGTCACCCAGACTTCAGCCTGCCCTTTATTGTTTACACCGACGCCAGCGAGGTTGGGCTAGGGGCCATCTTGGCTCAGAGGACTGGTGTTGGGAGTGAGGAAGTCCTTGCTTTTGCCAGTCGCAGCCTCAATTCCCCAGAACGGAACTATTCTGCCACGGAGCTGGAGTGTCTGGCTGTGGTGTGGGCTCTGGAGAGGTGGAGACACTATCTGGAAGGACGACTTTTTTCTGTCGTAACGGACCATACAGCTCTTCTGTGGGTTTTCAAGACCACCAAGCCAGGTTCCCGACTGATCAGGTGGGCTTTGCGGTTACAGGAGTTCACCTTTACTGTTGAATATCGACGAGGGAAATACAACACCGTGCCGGATGCCCTCTCCCGAGCTCCACCTGACCGGCCCACTGTGCCTGTATGTGCAGCCCTGATGGCTGGTTCATCTGATCCTGTGCAGGAGCTTCCCCTCTCCATAGAGGCCGTGTGGCAGGGCCAACAGGCCGATCCGGAATGTCAAGCATTATATCAGAAGGTGGAGGAGGAAGGGAAAGTCATCGTTAACACCAGTACTTGTGTTGACCTTCTGGACGACCTTATTTACCGTGTAGTTACGTTTCCCCACAAGACGGTGTACCAATTGTACATCCCGGCCAGCTTCCGAAAACATCTTCTGGAGTACTTCCATCAGGACCCCCTTTCTGGTCATCTGGGGCGGCACAAGACCTATCGAAGGATGCAACAACTGGTTTATTGGCCAAAGTTGAGCTCGGATGTACGACTATATTGTCAAAACTGCACTGTGTGTCAGATCTACAAACCTGAGAACCAGAAACGGGCAGGAAAACTTCAGCAGACTGTAGTATATCGTCCCTGGGAGATGCTGGGGTTGGACCTGATGGGGCCGTTCCCCAGGAGCTCGAATCAAAATGTCTATCTGTTGGTTTTTGTGGACTATTACTCCCGGTGGGTGGAGTTGTTTCCCCTGAGGACCGCCACGGCTGAGTCCATCTCACGCATCTTGGTGAAGGACATTCTAACTCGTTGGGGCGTGCCTGATTTTCTCCTTTCGGATCGTGGACCGCAGTTTATCTCAACGGTCTTCAAAGCTGTCTGTAAGACCTGGAATGTGGGACACAAGATGACGTCGGCGTACCATCCCCAGACAAACCTCACCGAGAGGATAAACCGTACTCTGAAGACCATGGTTGCTTCCTATGTTGGCATGCAACATAAACAGTGGGACAAATATTTGGCAGAGTTCCGGTTTGCAGTCATCTCAGCTGTTCAGGAATCCACAGGCGTTTCCCCTGCTGAGCTGAATTTGGGGCGTCCCCTCAGGGGCCCCTTGGATGTCCTGTTGCAACCTCAGGAGCTGTCCCCGAACTCCCCTTCCTACGGTAAAGTTGCTCAGCTGGAGGAGCTAACTGATCTTGTCTCAAAGAATTTGGCTACAGCGAGACATCGCCAGAAGCGCAACTATGACAGGAACCGGCGGGAACTGGAGTTTGCTGAGCATGACAGAGTCTGGGTGAAGGCCCAGCCTATCTCTAAGGCCTCTAAATCTTTCATGGCAAAGCTAGCTCCCAAGTGGTATGGCCCATATCGAGTGGTCCAGCAAGTAGGACCTGTGAACTATCAGGTGGTGCGAGAGGATACAGGATACCCTGCTATCCAAGTGCTCAAGAAGTGGAGAAGCAGGAGTGGCAGCGGGTGTTGGACATCTTTGAAGAGGATTTTTTGGGTTTCCCCGATACCAATGGCCTCCTGACCGGAAAAGGCAGTGGAGCTGGAACGACGGGAGACTCGACCAGATGTGGGAATATGACTGGGGACGACAGCATGGACGCTGACTGACCTTGGCTCAGAGTCACACCACTGCCTCCCTAGTCGGCTTTTGCTAAGGGGGGGGGAGTGTAGCGACCCAGGTGCTCCCTGATCTTTCCTTGTACAAGCCACGCCCACGTTCATTCATAAAACCGGTCATCCATACACACGCCCACGGCTACACAGCCTATCACCGCTTACACACTCCCCGGCAAACCCGGAAAAAGCTCACTCCACTTTCACTCACGAGTACTCGAGACACAGAAGCAGCTAGCAGCAGCAGCACAGTCACATCATAGGACGGAGGATGACCCTCGGACCCTCGGTAAGCGAACGGCCGGCGATCGCTGGAATGAAATGAACCAAATCCAACTATACGCCATATGCCATAGTAATTTACTCACCCCCCTCCCCCGCAGGACCGAGTGGCAGCCGCCGTACCTTTCTTCTGACTGAGACTGACTGATCAGACTGGTGGAGGTATGAAGTGAGAGTAATTTATGTGATTACGTGGTATCTGTGCAAAATATATAATGTTATGAACACAGACTGATGGAGTGTATTATTTTCTGTAGGGTGGGATCCGTGGTTAAACCCGGAGGGGACACCGTGACTTCTGGCTGTGCATGAGATGCTCGCGTGAACTGAATATGCAAATACAGACTACAATTGAAAGCAAACGAATCTTGTGTATTGTGAATGTTTTGTGTGGGGTTTCGGGGGGTTATGGTGTAAGACGCACATGGCGTCACCCTTTGACTGACGACTCAGACGGCCATATACTGTTTCACCCGGCCCGTTACAGTGTCAGTCCTCCTGTGAAACCTTTAGCTACTAAATAATATGACTGAAGGCAGTGGAAGTCTGCACATGTCGACACGCCCCCATGAGTTGACGACATAAGGAGCTAATAAATAAATATATATAAGTAACTGATAGTATTATTCGGTCAAGTTCTTGTTATAGGTTAAAGGGACAACGAGGAGTTTTGGAAAAGCGAAGCGTTTTCACACTACATTTATGAGCCTCCGCGCGCACCGTAAAATTCTTTGACTGGCGCAAGACGGACTCATGTTTTCATTCATCAATAATTAAAGTCAGAGGTTCAAAGAGGTTCACATACCGTCGTAGTTCCGACCATAAGCTGCGATTTGGCTGCGTTATTCTCATGACTCGCCATGAAGGAAATGCTGGTCGGCTCGACCAGCATTTTCGCCACCACTAATAATAACAAAATAACTATAGAGACAGAACGATATATTTATCGAAAATGGGCCCATTAACAAGTGTGGGTAGCGGAGATTCATCCACATTAACGTGAGACTTTTTTATAACCGAATAGAAACTCCTCGTTGTCCCTTTAATGGTTAAACGGTTAACCATGTGCATCCCTAAAATAAACCTTTTAGGGAAAAAAGGCAAACTTTGACTCCTTTATTCCACACAAAAATATGCTAATAGCTATGATATGTGTTAAAAATGCTTATGAGCAGGGTTCAAAATTAGCGGTCGCCAGTCGCCAGTGGCGACTAACTTTGATGCTTTGGCGAGTAAAGGAAGCCGGCTGACTGGCCACTCTGGCGAGTGAAAAAAATCAAACTACTATGTTGTTGTTACTGTTCCTCCTGACCCAGCTGTGACGCTTGGGTTGTGAGCCGGTGTCGTGCAGATCAGCTCACAACATGCTGTATAGCAATGATTTGTGACCGATTACAACGCTTGCGGCGCACGTGTGTATTCCTCTCTCTTCAGTCTGGTGTTTGGCTGCACAAAAAAAATTGGAGCGATGTTTTTTTTTTTGCCGTTAAATAAACATGTGCGCTGCGATATCTGATCAATGCCACATCCATTGTGCTCTGTCTCAGCTGATCGCGCTCATATGGAACTTTTCTTATTGAAAGTGCAGCCAAACACCAGACTGAAGAGAGAGGAGCAGCAGAGCTCCTCTGACAGCTCCTCTGTGGAGCTGCAGGAGAGCTGCAACGTCTTTTTTATTTTTTTATTTTTTTATTGCAGCGCCGTTATTACAGGTGATGCACATCTATGTCCGTGTAGGCACATTTATTGGCTGATCTTCCTTCATGGTGCACAGTGTCAGTCCTCCTGTGAAACCTTTAGCTACTAAATAATATGACTGAAGGCAGTGGAAGTCTGCACATGTCGACACGCCCCCATGAGTTGACGACATAAGGAGCTAATAAATAAATATATATAAATAACTGATAGTATTATTCGGTCAAGTTCTTGTTATAGGTTAATGGTTAAACGGTTAACCATGTGCATCCCTAAACCTTTTAGGGAAAAAAGGCAAACTTGACTCCTTTATTCCACACAAAAATATGCTAAAAGCTATGATATGTGTTAAAAATGCTTATGAGTGTATTATAACAGTTCAACACAATGAAAAATATACAAAACAGCTATACTTACTATACTAATTTTTGGCCAGTAAAAAATCTTTCTGGCCAGTAGCTCACTAGCCAGTTGGCCAGTGAGCAAAAAAGTTACGGCTCATTTTGGTCAATGGGAAAGGGGCCAAATGCCGATTGTTAGCGGGTCGACCCGCGTTTAAAAAACCCGCGTCGACCCGCTAATTTTAGTGGGAAAACGGCTTTAGAGTTGCAAGACTATTTTCACGTGAACACACCTCCGTCCCCGGAATGCCTAGACACAACCATATGGTCAGCACGTGCAAATTAATTAGCCATGTGCGCTCTGTGGAGCGACAACAAAGTGACAACGAAGACAACGGCGGAGGGGGGGCATCGGGCAATAAATCAGGCAAAAACCTCCCAAATCTCAACAAAAGGGAGCAGAAAAAAGAATAATCTTATGTAATCTGCCCCTTTATTCCAGACAATCTTTTTTTCTTCTTTTACCTATGTTAAAACGATGTAAAGCAGCAGGATAAACTCAGGTGACAGAATAATAACAGTCTCAGTAGCTGCAGATCAGTGTGCGCTGCTGCCGGTGTGTTTTTAAACTTGGAGGGTTTGTTTTTTCTTCTCTAATAGGCCTATATATTTGTGTATGAGAAACAGTGTCTCAGATGAAAAAATAAAAATAAATCAGAAGGACACGTCTGACTATAACGTAATCAATCAATGTCGGAAAAGCGGAATGTTTGAAAAATAGTAAAGTGCCGCTACTCCGACAATGAAAAAAAAAAATGTCGGAATAGTGGGACGCTTAAAAAATAATGTTAATGCCGCTATTCCGACAATTAGAAGTCAATGTCGAAATAGCGGCATGTCGGAATAGCAGCATGTAACCACCAGAAGCAAACATGCTAAGTGATCATGACAGCACTTATGCCCAGAAGGAATGCATTTCCTCGTTCCACTGCGTTGCCTATGTTGTAGATGAGGAGTTTGAGTCACTTCAGATTTTTAGGAAGAAATCCAGGAGGAGCAGCAGTGTAAAATGATCCCTCTCTCCCCACCGGCAGTGGAAGATTAGTTCCTACCCCCGCCTGAGCAATGGGTCCAGGTTTAGCTCACTCTGCTTTTCTAAATCAGGCTCTCGCACAACAACACACAGGTTTCTTTGTCTCTCTGACAATCTTTCTGGCTTTATTCCTCCCCCTTGTTCTTTCTTTGGGTGTGTGCTCCATGTGTCAGTTTCACCATCATTCTCCTCCCTTCCCTCACTTCTGTTTCCCCCTCTTTCTTTCTGGCTGCCAAACCAAAGGCCAAGGTGTAGAGGTGTGGTGCTAGTGCCATCTTTTGACTAAACAGAGGTTGTGATAGTGCCAGAGTGAGACATTCTCCATATCTGAAGAGCAGACTTAAGAGGGTCATCATTCAAGAGGCTGCCTGCAACTGTGTCATTCCCCCCTTTCTTTCCCTCTCAGATTGACTAATCTCCAGAGAAACACTTTAGGCAAACTTTTCACCCTGGTTTCCCTTTTGTTCTACAGAAAACCAGAAGGATTAGATGACTGAAACGGATGGGTGTCTATCTTATTCCTCTGTGTGTGTGTTTTCTCTCTTTGTCTCACTTTCTCTTTTGTCTTCCTCTCTCTTTCTTTCCCTTCTGTTTTTCTCTCATTTCTTCTGGCTTCCTGTTTGCTCTGACGTAAATAAATAATGAAATAAAAAATATTGTTGTCTTTCGTTTCGTTGTGACATTGGATTTCTCCTCAGAAAATTCAGTGGTCTGCTCAGCTGCACATCAGGGGAGACAAGATATGTTAGAAAACATTTTCCCCTCACAGCAAATCTCTTTGTAAATCAACCTTGATGCAAGAAAACAAGAATTCTCCACAAGCTTTTAACCACAAACATACACATAAACACACGCACACATAGCATACCTACTGTATAAACAGAGGCACAGAGGCAATGGTGATAGTAATAGTAATAGTGCATTAAAATTGTTTGCATAAATTCTCATTCATATTATGCCCACTAGTGCGGGTAATTGAGATTGTGTTGCAACGTATGAGGTGGAATACACTACTGTTGTCCCTGTTTAGCTTAGTGATCTATATTCAGAGAAAATGCTGAGATAACACTCATTTGCTTTAATGAATGCATACTAGCAAGTTTCCTCACACACAAACACACACACACACAAACAAATACAAATTTGTTTTACTTTACTTGCAAGAGTTTTCCATTCGTTTATAGCCACACCCAAACCGTTGAACTAAAGCTAAACTCACATTGAAACTGCACCAGTGTCATTAGTGTCATGTAAGGACATAAATCAATGTACTGTATGCATTCAGACACATGCACAGAGTGACATGTGAATAGTTACAATACACACTAAAGCAAACATTCAAGCTGATCCTGAATCAATTGTAATATTTTGGATGGTGTGTCTGTGTATGTTCATTTATCTTTATTTTGTTTGATGACTTGTGAAGGCAACTGTACTGACTTGCTGCCATTATACTCCTGTCCCCCTTAAAGTTATTGTGATGGTGCAAACATAGGCAAGTTTCTGAATCAGAATTATATCACTTATTTTAATTTTCATACGTCCTTCACAGTGCTATCAGCATGTTATAAGAAGCCGGGAGTCGATGATACTCAGTCACAGTCACCACCCTAGAATTAAAGGATAGTTTCAAGGATGAACAGGTGAAAATTGCTGCAGTCATGTTCCACCATGTTGCTCAAAGACACATCACTCATGTGAATACAACAAGTGTTAATGTTACCGGCCTCAAGCCTAGGGGGTACTCGGGCCGGTAGCTATTTTTGCTACACAGCAATAATGACTGTGGAACAATGAGAAACAACACGGTTTCAGCAGTGTGCGACTTCCTCAAGCACCATTTTATTCTGCCTCCTATATAAAATGTCAAGTATCTCATTTCACATTCAATGGCGAATAATCAGCCTTAATATCAGACAAATGCTTGAGATTATAACTCAAATACATGTAAATAATAACAAAAGAAATGACAGTATACCGTGGCTGCATAGTGCATACACCAAAATCATCAAAAGATTTCAACCACATTCAAAAATCACATAACTTTAACAACATGTTTACATGTAGGCTATTTCATTCACCCCTGACACAATATCTCCCTTTGCATGAACCGGTATTATGTGGTGGCGACTATTACAACAACTACAGCGCCATAAACCACAATAAACTTATTAGGATCATGTCTCAAGTCCAATGCACTCAAACCTATTACTTGCCCTTCACACAGTCGGCAGTGAAAACAATAGCTAAAATGCTAGCTTGCTACATAACATAAACATACACATGAATTAAGTTCAAACTCGGTTTTCGAGCACTTTTAAACCTCATGAACGTAACCGAATGTTTTTCCAATGTCTAGGCAGTGTACCGACCAATTATTAAGTTGCTTTTTTCACGTTTTACATACCTGTGGAACAATGAGAAACAACAGGGTTTCAGCAGTGTGCGACTTCCTCAAGCACCATTTTATTCTGCCTCCTATGGGAGGAGGATGGGCTTGAGTTAGAGGTTTTCTCACTGAACCTGGTATCACAGTGCCACCTATGGTCACAAAGTGGAATTACAACAACATGAACTGTATGGGAGTCTAACTTAGAATGTAACTGAAATAAATAAAAATGAAGAGAAAGAAGAAAAATAAAAAAATAAGGGGGGGTGCTTGTGTAATACATATACTAATGAGAGGCTCTTTATTTCCCGACCTCTACATTAACACTGAGATGTTTATTAGCATGGCATACAAAATTAACAACCATTCAACTCAGTTTTAAGATACAGTATTTCAATGTCTGGCAACTTTCAAGTGAGCAATTGTGTATTATTTATTGACTGGATATTTAGAGACAATCACTCATGATTACAGTACAGTAAGTGAGACAGATTCTATCTCACAGCCACCAAACACATGCAGTATGAGCCGGTGCATATTCTCATTTGCCCAGGTCATAGTATTTCAAAGGAGGTTAAATCGAAAGCAACTGGACAAATAACTAAGTCCAGTTGCTTTCGATTTAACCTCCTTTGAAAAACATGCAGTATGGTTGTCACATGATCACCACAAGAGCAAATAAAACCTCACTTAAGTCACAGAGAACTTATTTCTGCATTCAAAATAAAAAATAACACATATTCATATGGAAATAGCACATGTTCGTTCAGACACATGTTCTTAATTAACTTTTCATGTCAAAGAGTATTGTTATACGGTCTACATATTAATTGTCTCTGCCCTACCTTCGAAGAACTTCATCTACCACCGTGTTTACATTGTATGAGGTTATAATTTGCCTTCTGAGCAGCGCTTCTTCTTAATGGCAGACTACAGTGACTCGCTATCAGAAAGTGATGAGATGGGCCACCTGAGCCAGAGCTGGCTTGTTAGTATGCAAATTTCAATAGATTAGAGAGAAGTAATAGAAGTGCAACCAAATCCAGAGTTGACACTGGTGTTGCTTTCACCCACTGGAAACAGCCCCTGAATTTGAATTTTGATGCTGAACTCACACTATCACACTTAGTGCAACTGCTTTTTGTATTGCTTCTTTAAAAAATTACCAAAAAGAATGTATATCAGGGTAGTTAGACTACTTATCTTGTCTTTTTGCGTAGAAGTTTGTTCATATTGTAGCGATGTAGCAAATGTATCCATATACAAAGTTCAGACATCATGGGGTCATGGTCCTCTCCCATTTTCTCTGACAATCTCTGTCCACTGTCTTTATTCAAGTATCCCAACTTTATTGACCTGTGCGGCAGTGGCTCAGGTGGTAGAGCGGGTCGTCCAATGATCAGAGGGTCGGCAGTTTGAATCCCGCTCTGTCCCGGTTGCTGTCGTAGTGTCCTTGGGCAAGACCTTGCTCCTGATGGGTCGTGGTTTGTGCCTTGCATGGCAGTGTGTGAATGTGTGTGTGAATAGGTGAATGTGATGTATAGTAAAGCGCTTTGGGTATCGTTTCAGGTATAGTAAAGCGCTATATAAATACCGACCATTTACCATGTGCTGATGACAAAAGTTTGACATTGACTTTTTAAACTTGTGCTTTCAATTTGCTCCGAGCTATGTTATAGACGTGTCTTCTATTACAAAGAGGGACTGTCCGTACCAGTCCATCCGTACTAGTCCTACATCATATTCACAGTCACTGTGCAATCCTTGAACACATTGTGCTTCAGGTGGCCATGTGCAGAGGAAACAAATAGAAGGAAACCACACCTCATTGGGGCTAACCTGATGCTGCATCAATCCAAGCGCCGCATATGCCATTGCCATCGCCCTTTGTCTCCTCAGAGTGATAAAGCTAGCTCTGAAGTCCCTCAGTCAGCTTAGGGCACAGTTCAATTAATTTAGCACGATCCACTAGCTCGAAAGCCTTGGACATGTCAGCCAAAAAAAAAGGAAAAACATTACCTCTTCGATTCAGTTCCCCTGGCCAGGTATGGATTGCCCTGATCGGTGCTGCTGTCATGTTGTCCAGGGGTAAATATGCATAGAGATTTTTACTCTGAGTGAGGACAGTGGAAATGAGTCTTGCCACTATAAATCTCTCCTGAACCATTGCAAAACAACAAGCGAGAGAGATGGATCGCCATTGACCGAATCGGGATCCAGAACTTTTGGTGACCAGATTTTAAAAGTATTAGATTATTTATGAGATGACTATTGTTTGTCAGTGAGAAGAACAATTACCAAGAATACTCCCATTATGCACAGGCTGAAATAGCATTGGGTCTGAGTCTGGTTCACTTGACCTATGCAGAAGAGATTGTTTCATAAAATGGACAGAGTAATTGAAAATGCTCAAATTAGTTTTCACCTAAAGTATTTTTTTTCCCTATCCTGATCCAAGCCAACCATTCTTTATTTTTCATTTTGCTAATATTATTACTTTCTTATTACTTGCATCTGCAGCCACACACCCACACATCTTTAATTTCATGATCTTTATGTGTTACAGGATCAAACTGGTCTGATATGTGTTGACTGAAAAGTAGTTGCAGGGCCAGGAAAAAAAAAGTATGTTAATGCCAAAATTATGGTTCATGAGTTTTCCTTTCCTTTTTTTTTTTTGGCAGGTATCGGTTCCCAGCTGGTTACAGCTCTGACCAGCTGGACAGAAATGGGCAGCAGGCATCAGCATTAGCTTAAATCCTGTTTCACCTTGGCTGGCAGCAAAATATCTGGAGGCATTTGTGTTGACCCTTGAAATGTCTTTTAGCATCGTCCTCTTTGCAGCTATCCAATGCTGTCTAGGCCATTACTTTACCAATTACAAGACTAGCGACCTCAGCTAAGGGCTATGCCCTGGTGCTATTAAATTGTGAGATTAAGTCATGACTTTTGTTTTGTGAGTCAGGATTTTAATCTCACCCCACACCTTGAGTTTTGGTAGCTGCGCATGAAGGTGGATCAGCCTACAAAAGCAAAATGGGATTTTGCTGACAATATAATCCATAACGAACAAACAAGTTAAAATCATGTTGTCATTAGTGTCACTATTTCCATAGCTGCAGCAAAGACACCGTCATTATCGTCGCCAATTTGATCTTTATTTTTACTGACTCCATAGTCATACCCACTGTTGCATCAGTCATAGCCATCATTACCCTCTGTCTGCCTTCACATTGTTAACTTCACCAGTTTTGTTGTTGCCATTACATCATATTTGTTATGTTTTACATAACCATGTGTTTGTGTGTACTGTATGTATGTGTGTGTGTGTGTGTGTGTGTGTGTGTGCGTGTGTGTGTGTGTGTCTTCAAACTTGTCTCCTTTTAAAACTTCTACAGCCTTCTGCCAATGTTTTGTACTGTGATATACACAAATTCATCCATCAGCCACAATCCAGACTGAGGCTAAATCTTCTAAATCTGACAAAATGAATAAAGATTGTACTTGGACTTTTTAAAATACTTTTTACGTTATGCAATCAGCAAACCTTTTTCAAACTAACACGGCAAAAAAAAAGATCCGACAAGGATTTCTGTTTCCTGCAGTCAAACAGCATCTAGCCAGTTTATGTTGTTACATGCAAAACAGGCCCCTGGTTGACCCATATCTGAGGATGTTTTAGGGAAGCCAAGGCCTGATTTATGTGTGCAAGAGAACATCTGGAAAACAGAATCATTTGTAGACTATGGTATTTTATGTTTTAACACAGCCAGTGGAATATACAGCATCTGAATATCCAGCTGTGTATTAATGGGTGTACTCCTATTGGTTCCACCATGAGCTGTGAACATGCTCATGTTCTGTGCATGTGTATCAATGCTGCAGCAAAGTCAGTGCAGCAGCTTGGTTCTGCTCTACTTGAACCTATTTGAGGCTAAAGTGGGGCCCATTGTTAGAGGTGGTGCCATCTTGGCCTCATGTCATGTCACGTTAACTCACAGATTGCATGTCTTGGGTGTCACTGTCTGGTCATTTCCTGGCTGCTGCAGGATTATTGAACTGGCGTCCCCCTTTTCTCTCCTCAGACTGTTTTCACTCGTCCATTTTTTAAATGCGCAGCCCACATACATAGATACTCACGAAGACAATTGTGCACACGCACTGATGAGCAAACTGCGAACATGGAATTGGAACAGTTCCGGAGGGGGCAAAGTTCCCCGTCTCTAAGAGTTGACAAAACAAAAACAACACAGACCCCGAGAAAACGGAACAAGCTGAGAGCTGACATGAAAATAACACTCCGACAGCAAATGCGATCAGTTTCATCTGTCTCACCCAGTCATCGGGACAAGCTGGTGAAAAACACCCCCAGCAGACGGAGAGCTTTAAGATCTAGGCAGTGAGAAGTAACCATTGATAAAGTGTACCACTTAATTGAGAGGAAGAACAATGCATCCTCTTTTGGCCTCTTTTTTCCCCCTTCTGTCTTTCGTTATCGCTCTCATTTGTGGGGGTGTATGTGCAGACACGGATGCTCTGTCATGCTTATTCCCTGTGTTTTCCTCTATTTGTCTGCTTTTTGCCTCTCTCCACCTCGGCCTATCTCTCTCATGCCCAGTCCTGGACTCAAAGGCAAAGGCAAAGCTTTCACAACCAATATCTCCACAATGCACATCTTTTTTTTTCTCTGTTCACCTCTCTAGGAGTCATGAACCCTTAAAAAGTTTTGTTATTTTTTTGGGAGGGGGAGATGTGTTGGTGAGAGTGTGTGTGTGTGTGTGTGTGTGTGTGTGTGTGTTTGTGCGTTATATTTCACACTAGGCTGAATCTCGTTGCTGTTTGCCTTTTGGCGTAGGTGAGGATGAGACGCATAAAGCTCAACTCACCATCACTCATCTCATGTCTGCACTTGAAGGTGAACAGTGGAGGAGGTGGAGAATGAACAGCAAAGAGTGCGAGGGAGAGTTTGAGTCAGAAGGATGTAAAGCACAAAAGGAAAAAGGGATGAAAGAAAGCGTTAAAAAAAGAGGTGTGTATAGATCTGTTTGAGTGTCTTGTTTATTAACTTGAATTTTCCTGCCTTTTCCTCATTCAGTGTCAGTCCTGGGGCTCAACAATAAGTGATGTGCCCTTCCCACTACTAACTCCCTCTCTCTGTCACACACACACACACACACACACACGACTGCCGGCGCCTGATTCCATTAGTGCTCTTGGACCCCAGTCATTGTCCCTTTGCCGTCCTCTGAGGCAGCAGCCAAAATCACTGGAGGAAAGCAGCCGCCGCACAACACGTCTCAGACAGATTGTTAATCAGGCGCTGCTGCATGATATTCTGTAGCCGGTTACCTCTTGCTCCCTCAGCGAGTAATCACCTTAACAGTGTTATGCCGATGTTGCAGAGGGTCAGATGGAAAAAGAGTTGTTTGTCTCTGACACGGAGAGTGAGATGTAAAAGAAAGGAAAGGAAAGGAAAGGAAAGGAAAGGTTTGAGTGAGATGAGATGAAGACAAGAATGAGAGGAGAATTATATAATATGTTTAACCACATATATCGCTCCTAACTGTTATCATGTCTCTGAATCGTATCGCCTGTACTTAATTTAGGGAAGGCCAGTTACTCATCTCTGGCTCTGACACACTCGTAGACCAGCGCACACGCACCGTGCATATTGACATGCTCCGGTGCTTTTAGTGCATCAGGCCTTGAGAGCCGAGGCAGCAGCAATTAACACCTCCCTGACATTTGCTTCTCCAGCTGTGGTGGAGGGAATAAGGGAAATGAGAGGAAAAGAAATGAATGCAAGCCACCCGCCATCCCCACACCAAACCCACTTCTTCTGTGTATTTATCTCCCTCTCTGAATATGTGTGTGTGTGTGTTTCTTAATTTCTCTCTGAGCTCTAAATCACCTTTCATGATTCATCTATGTGTTACAAAAATATTGTGCTTAGTAGAGGAGATTTAAAGTTCACTGTTTCAAAGTGGAAAATAACAGTATTCTCTCTCTCTCTCTCTCTCTCTCTCTCTCTCGCACACACACACACACACACACACACACACACACACACACACAGCAGTCTGTGCAAATAAAGATGTTGCGTTGTTCCGTAAAGTGCAGCTGATAAATCAATCCTTATAAATTGTTGCGCCGAATTTAGATTGTCAATATGGTGCTTGTTTGTGGGCAAGCGGAGAGGCCAAGCCAGGCTGCCCAGGCATCTGCTGCGCTGTCTGTGCTGGAGTCTTTTCTATTCTGTAAATAACACTTGAGATACACATTCAATCATAAACACAAACACACATTTTCTCATGAAGTCCACTGAAGGTTGTTCAGTGATGTGATGGCTACTCATTTTTTTCCCCCCCAGTCTGTTTTCTTGCAAAGTTCCTGCTTTCCTCTTTGCTTTGGAGAAATCAATGTCGAGTGAAAATAAGTTTTATAATGTCTTTCATTAAAAGGATGGTTTTGCTGCAATTCGATAGTTGTGAAAACAATTCCTCTTTTAACCTAACAAAATGTGTGCATGGCTAGATTCAATCAGCATTGCATAGACACACACTGCTACTGCTTTGTTTAAGATTCACAACTATGATAGAGCAACCTTATACCAGCCTCGAGGGACAGTATTGCTTTTTAGAGAAACTACGTGTAGAATTTTTATTTGATTTTGACATCCTCTATCTTATTTTGAGGATATATGTTTGTAGAGAATCATCCAATACACAATAGATAGAACAGGGAGCAATTCTGCACCGTTAAGGTTCACAATTCAAATAAGCATATAAATGTTTCATAGACGGAACACTGTTCATTGATGGCTGTGTGTGAGCTGCATTGGGTAAAATAACTGCATTGATACCAGTTTAAAATGGGGCTAGTGACTGTTGAAGTGTACATATACTATGCAACTTTACTTTACACACAGTTTGAGGTTAAGCAGACATGTGGAATTTGTTTTGGCAGACTGCGTTGAGAATAATATTTACAAGAGGATACAGCTCCAGGCTAATGGACCGGTACTTACCCCTCAGAGAGAGGGAGAGAAATAAAATATAGGGATGACAGACGCAGAGGAAGAAAAAAAAGAGAGAGAGAGAGGGGTGGAATGAGGGGTCACAGAGGGAGTGGAACTGACAGAGTATATGAGGCAGATAGATGGGGGAAGAGGGACTGATAGTGGTTTACTTGGCTACTACACATTTCACCGCGTCACCTCCACTCAGTGTCACGACCCTCTCCATCTGACGAGATGCTAATGCACATGTCACCAGATTTCCACATTTCCACCTCGATCATCCCGAGCATCCACTCTCAGCTCCCCACATCCCCGTCATTTCCATCTCTCTGTCACCATGTCCCCGATCCCTCCCCTCCCCTCTTCAGCTGCTTCCAACATACTTATCTGCTCCTCACTCTAATCTAACTCCATCTCTCTGTCACTCACTGCCCTTCTTAAGTCTCCTTCTCTACTTTTTCTTCCTTCACTCTCTCTTTCTTTCTTGGTTGAACTGTGTCTCAGGTCACACAGACATCACATACATTTCTCCATTAGTGACTCTCTCACACACAAACGCGTAAGGTTCATGGTCACCAGCTGACTGAGACAATCAGAGTTAGAGTGGCTGAAAGGCTGTTACTACAGTGATTTTAAAACCGTATGCACTCTGTCTGAGGGATGTATGTATGCGCAGGGTCACGCTGCCACTGATCACGTGCACATAAGAACACGCTTTACATTCTGACTGTCCTTCTGTGCATTCAGTCATTTGCATTTAACCCTGTGAAGTGTGATGTCCCTCTTCAATCTCTTTTCATTTACTCCCTTTAATCATTACAGTAACCGTGTTCATGTTGGATATTTCTGCAGTGCATGTTTCATGTCAAATGCCATTGTTTAGGATTGACACAGGAAGTGGGGAAGTGAGGGTGAATGGTTGGGGTCAGGTCACGGTTGTAGATTGTGGTGGTAGGCACACCCAAAAAATTAAACACCATTATAATTGTCCAGTATCACTTTATTATTTTTTATTATTATTATTATTATTATTATTATTATTAGTTGATGCTCTGGGGTGGATGGAACAACAAATATGCCATATGAACTGCATGCAGACATTTTGTAACAGCTGCCAAGAAACAAAGAGCGTGTGTTTAAGAGTTTTTTTCTTTTTCTTTTCGCCACTAATCCTGTAAGTCTTACTTTGCATTGGTGGTATCAATGCTTTTGGAATTAATCCACCCACCCCTAGTGTATGGACATGTAGTGCATCTGTCTGTTGGTTGCAGACTGGATAATGGAAACTAATGGGAACAAAGATAAATAAATGAAGCGATTCCTGTGAGCTCACTCAGGCAGTGAACTTAAGTCTGCTACACACTCACACGGGAAACTGTTACGTGTATCCAATGCACCCTGATTTTGGTTGTGTACTTAAGCTGCCAGCACTCTCCTCCCTCATTTGCTGCAAGCCTCACACCACTCACCTGGAAGCTATGCTGTCGTCTGCTGCTGCGTGTGTAGATAGCGATTCCTAAGCCCCACCTCCACCCCAGCACCCACCTGACGGCTCTGATTGTACATTTCCATAGGCGAAGAGAGAGGGGCGATTATCATCACTTACCACTCCCTGCAGTGCTGAGCTGGGTGCTTCCTTGTGGGGATTGATGAGGTCAGAGCCCAGACACCCAGCTTCAAAGCTGAATATATTCTGCATCAGTCAGTAGACTGGATAAATGTTATTTTCCTCAACTTCAGTTTAAGTTGTCACACAAATATTGCGGGATAAATAATTTTGTAACGTACTTTGCAAAATTGGCTATTATCAATCTATTGTCTGGGGATGGAAGATGGAAGAAGCTCATTCTCACACACACAGTTTGCATGCTAAATTCACACTCGCACTTAAACGCCAACAGCTCAAAGCTCGTCTCCCTGCACGCATAACAATAGCAAAAATATGACCTTTAGCCAGAGAAGCTAGAAGTCAGACACACACAGTCGGTGTCATAACAGCCCTGAACATTGCACCCACCCCCTTATGCCTCACACATCTGACCACTGTCATGGCACAGTCATAGTACAACAGGGCCCTCTACAGGCAACATGTGGAACAGATCCTCTCAGCCGAGACTGGCATGAGATTGAAGGCTGAATTCTAAAAGGCATTCCACTCAGTCACTGTCACTCTCTCTGTCTGTCAGGCATCCTCTCTGTCTCACAGCCTCCTGCCCCATTCCCCTCTCAATTCATAAAACAATAAACATACTGTCAACATTTAGTGCTACACACAATAGAGATATAAACACCTCCTCACATGGGTTCATGAGTGAGTGTAGGGGTCAGGTAAGAGTAGACACATTAAATATCAAAGGTCTAACCTTGCAAAGAAGGGAAATCAATTGTTGGATTGTTGTGTTTAGACAGTTCGGTGGGGTTTGTTTGTTGCATCCAAGATCAATCAATGACCCATTAATTTGAAACAGAACAGACATATACTTCCACAGAAGTCAAAGTACTCAAAACCCCCCGCTGGGCCACATAATGATCAATAACACTTATGTCAATATAAGAGAAGTTGTTTCTCTCACAGCAGTGGAAGAATCGGAAAAAACAGGCCTCTTACATCTGTCAGAATTTGACACCATGTATGTTTTTTTTTTTTACTTCTGTAAAGCTGCTGTTTCCAGCTTGGGGTTAAGGACACTCTCAGAGGTTGCGAGACAGAATTGAAGGGTGGTGAAATCATTAATGGAAATAAGCAGGGGAAGAACGTAATTCTGCTTCACAAAAATGCAGTTTATGCAGTAATTTGCCTCTTCAGGTCTTTAAATATTATTCAAATGATGTAAACTTTTAAGGAAAATTGTTATTTTAGTTGAACTTCTAACAATCAACCTGTGACAAGCTGAAGCAAGTGATTTTTTTAATGCGTCACAGGCGATAAAGGTTGGATGCAGTTAGCATATATGTAAACTCCACTGGCTATGACAATTATGGTGAAGATAAAGAGAGTAATTTTACAACTGTATCAAAAATAATTTATTTATTCTTGACTTTCAACTAAAGTGTGTGTTAATATTTGTATTTCTGTGCCATCAATGGGAAAGTGCTTATGCAGTAATATTAAAATAGTTGTTGGCACTTCCCAGCACTGTCTCTGTTGTTGGATGTAATCAGTGTCTCAGCTAGTGGTCCACAAGCAAAGCTTTTACCCTTGTTTTAAATGTTTAATAACAACACAAGCAAAAAGTTTCCAGGTTTCCTCCAACTTTCAGAGGCAGCTTGTTCATGAGAGGTGATTGATTTAACTGCACTTGAATAAGAGACAGGGAAAAGGGCACCATTTGGGTTTCTTTTTATTTAATGAAAAGCTCACTTTGATGTTGATAACATAATTAGAGCATGGTATTTGGATATCTTTGTGGAGTTTATTACACCACATCTCAAGCTTGAGTAGATTTTCTAAGACTGCGTGTGACATTTGCCTTTGTGGTTCTTTCTCCTCCGTTTTGATCTCTTCACCCCATAAACAAATATCTTAATTGAAGCTTTTAGAAAACAGACGACACCCACTGCATGATATTTTCTCCTTACTTTGGTTTTTGTGTATTGAAATTGTGGGATACATCAATTATTTCATTACACACATCATACAGCATGACTTGTACGACCTCTCATTTTATGTGCTTTCTGGAGGTTTATTATGTATATCAGGGTAAAAGAGAGAGAGAGAGAGAGATCTTATGATGATGTACACTGTTCATCATCTGTACATTGTACAGTATGTGTTCTAAAAAGTCTTCTCAAGTTACAAGCCAAATTGACTGTTTACTAGTTTACATCCTTGCATCCCATCCAAACCCATCTCCCTCAAAAATATGTGCTACTTTACAGTAAGTGCGATCAGGAAAGCAGAACGAGAGGCAGAGAGGAATTTTAGTGGAGGGTTTTTGGATGTTCACTTTTCAGAATGATGGTTCCTCCTGCATCCTTCAAGGTGATTTTTTGTCATTTTTATGAGACAACAAACTAGATAGATGCAGTTCTTACATCAAGGAGAAAATACTGAATGCTGTGTTCTGTGCCACACATTCAGAGTCACTGATTTACCAACAAAATAACATGGAGTCTACAGGGGACGAGTCTGCTGACACAAAGACCTGGGCACCTGCCCACAC
Source organism: Trachurus japonicus (assembly GCF_045865225.1). Classification (NCBI taxonomy): domain Eukaryota; kingdom Metazoa; phylum Chordata; class Actinopteri; order Carangiformes; family Carangidae; genus Trachurus; species Trachurus japonicus. The sequence goes on from NC_140919.1 coordinate 21,648,171, forward strand.
AGTTTGTCATCAATTATTATTGGCATCTGCGTATAGTGGAGAAAGGACTGATTGTTGAACTCCTGAGGCAGTGGCAGTGTGTTTAGATGCATTGAACTTTTATAGATGCATGTCACTGCCCCACGCAAAACTGCTGATTTGTGTAGAAATGTCCATTTGTGAACTTTAAGCTTGATGTTTTGCTAAAGATATGGACATAAATACATAATTTAAACGTGTGTGAGTTTGTACGCATGTCTATGTATGTGTGTGCGCCCAACTTACAAGACCTTGCATCAGTTTTATGCCTTTGCAGTGCTACAAAACAGAACGCTTGAATTTGACTCTCACTCCTATATTTTTTCTGCCTTGAAAATATCTTTCTTTTAGTTTGCGCAGCCCCTCACTGCTTTCTGTCTAAAGCACTTTCTCTTCCTCTTTTTTTCTCATCTCCCCTAGTCCCAAATGTCTCTGCTTCAGACCTTTCAAAACTTGCTTGCTCCACTGTTCTTCCATTACTTGTTTGATCAACCGGCTCAATATGCTAGATCATAATGCCTGAGCTCAGCTTTGTGGTTCTGTTAAAAACAGGCAAAAAATGTTCAAGACACCATTCACAGTGTCCACAAATGTGGCTTACACTCAGTAGTTTCACACCCAAACACTCCTGTGTGTGTACATTCTTGTTGCTTTTGTGTTTCCAGCTTGTGGTTGGCAAAACTGAGTGACTTTAATATGTGTGAGAACGAGTCACTTTCTTAATCTTTTGAATTTTTTACATAGGCACCAGGGGGTGGGGGCACCCTTTCAGTTGTTACAGTCACAGATGGGACAGCCTGAGTTCAAAAGGAAGGATACCACCAAATCTGCTCTTTAGCAGCTGGAAATATTGCATCAGGATTGCGATTAAAGATTTAAAAAAAAAAAGAGAGAGACAAAAAGAAAACAAACTGGGACTGTGGCCAAACTGTCATTTGGCCACAGTCATGAAACGGCCAGTTGCAACAACACTCTTGTTAAGGTCGTCCTCGTTCCCCTACACAGTAGAAGTAGGATAAGAAGAATCATGTCTCAACTGAAGGTCTTATGTGTTGCTTGAGGCAGCAACGGACAAACACACAGACCTTGTACTGTTAATTGCGTCATCAGCCTTGATACAAAGAACAATCTTGTTTTGATATCGCACCTTCTTCTTGTATCTGGTCATACTGACACAGTGATGGGTTTTCCAGACCTCGGTGACCCACGCAGCCGTATATACTGGCTTCTTTCAGAGCACAGTCTCAGGTTTCTGCTCAGATGCTCACACTAGTATAAAACACAGTAGAAAGCAGTAACAAAAGTCTCATTTGGTGCACAGAAAATCACTTTTCTCATCGAGCAGAGATCACCAGTAATGGCAAGGTTGGATAATGTATAACAGTTTTTTTGTTGGGTTAAAAAAAAAATCAAAGTTTTCTTTACCAATTTCTTTGTCTGGTTTTGTTGGTAGCTGTGATTGTTTGTGCACTGGAGCTCTCTTCACAATAAAGTCCTCAGAGCAGAAAATTAGGTTTGTGTGCAATGCATTCATATTATCCTCCTGAATATACAAAAGTTTGAGTCTGTCTTTCTTCCACAGCACAAACCTTGAAAGACAAAATAAACAAACAAATGAACAGAGAAAACAGAGGAATTACGTGTCACGAGACAACACAATATTGAAAGGGTGAAAACCTGAACTTTTAGTACAGACACTAGACTATGTGGTTTGTTTATTGTGAATGCATTAAGCTTAAGTGTGTTTCTGTGTGTGAGTGTGTATTTTATTTTTTATTTTTTTTCGTTTCTGTGTGTGTACGTGGCTGTACGGGCAAACAATAATGTGAGTTGCATGCACCCATAAAGATATAACCCATAACCTCCCCATCTTCCTCGGCCTCCCCTCAGCCACAGTGCTTTTATTGGCTATCAATATTTCAAGGAATCACTTTAAGCAACTCCTGCTCCATTATTCAGCTCTGTCTAAGTGTTCAGCTTTAGGTCCATTTAGTACGAACAGGTATGTTCTCAATCTGCGATTGAGGTTGCGTTATGTAAAACAGGAAGATCAGGACGTCCAGGGTTGCCAATTCTATCATCATCTTTCTTTCTGGGGAATCAAATTTTGCTCTCATCCTGCCAGCAGCATGCATTATAGATCAATACGATACAGCATAGCCCACAACCCGGTTAGGAAGTAGTACTGTGCCCACAAAGCTGTTATCTGTCAGCAGTGGCAGCCTGTTGAGAGTTGAGACTGTGACCAACAAGTTCCCACATTGTGAAGACTCAGCATCATTTACTGATCTGTAGAAATATTTACTGCACTCCGATTCAACAAGAAAAAGTATCGAGCTGAGCATTCACTGACGCTTTATGTCGTGGTCTACGGATAAAATTATCAATGTGAGTCCTGTTGGGCTCAGTGAGTGTGGGAAGACACCAGTCCAGTTCAGTTTATCTTTATTTATTTTTTTATCCCTTTCCATTTGAGCTCCTTGCTGTTTGCCAGCTTTCTCCTTCAGGGAGTCATTTGTGAAGACCAACTAATTGTATTTGTCCAAAGGGCTTATTTTGGTCCTTGCATGGGAAACCTGTGGGAAAGTAATCTGCATTTGGCATGTAGTGCTTCATTAGCAAGTATTTTTCCTGAGCTTTCACTCAGACTGGTATATTTTAAGGCGTTTTTTTTTTTTTTTTTACATCAGCTGTCAAAAAGAAGGTCAGGACTTCTCAAAAGTGTCATGTTGTTAAGGCCATTAACTCCTCTTCATACCTGCTACTAAACACCTTACTGTATATTGTGGCACCACAGATCCCACACACCTTACCTATTACCGTACCAATAAAACGTCTGTCTCTTGTTCACCTGATGTACTAGTCAAAGTACATTCAAGTACTATTAATAGTCTGCTTCACGATCAGAAATAGTTGAATAAACTACTGTGTGCTACCATGTTATGCCCTTTTCCCATGATTGTTTTGTAGTAGAAAGTCATCCCTGTGCATGAAACACATGTTAGAAAATTTTGTGGAGTGCAGGCTTAAAAGAAAGAGATGCAGGAAGAGAGGGAGAGAAGGAGAGAGAGAGAGGAATCAATACTTAACCTGGAGGCTGAACAGAAGGCTGGCCTGTTCTTCTTCTAAGTGAACAGCACAGCTCATGATGTTACACACACATCAAACCGTCAAGGAGGGTTTTTTAGCAAGTGTGCACGTCGGAGTGAGTGTGTGAGCGTGTGCATGTTGCTCCTGGTGGATGGACCAGGTGGCCATCCAGGTGTGTAGGAGGAAGTAAGCCTTGGCAGACAGATACGATGGGAACAGTTTTCAAAGAGGACACAGAGGCGCGCAAACACAGTTAGAGTACATGCGCACAATGTTGGAGCTTATTAATGAGGAGTAAAACTTGTGTTAGTTTATCGTCCGAAGCTTTCAAGGGTCATCAGAACCACACATCTGTCATAGAGTCATAGTTTTACTTGTGTGACCAAGGAACTGGAGGGTTTGAGGATGAGCCAGATCTCAGCAGACCTACCAGCCATGTGAAAACCACACACCCATATCCACATGTCCTCGTGTTGGTTTCATGCTCATATGCAGGTTATTTTTGCAGGTAAAGCATTTAGCTTCACACTTTTTTTTTTGGTCTTGGTCTTGAATACTCCCTTCATAACCACACACTGAGATGACATGCATTCAGCAACTCTTACAGAAATGCATTGGCTCACTACAAAAGAGAACTCATGAGTTTCAGAGTAATTTCAAAGAATCAGTTCACTAGATAGTTCATGGTCAGAGACACAGAGTGCTTATTGTTGTCTCTTACAATACTAGTGACTAAACAAAGCTGCGGAAATATTGTCTCCTTTGATATAAATGTATTTGTCAGAAAGTAATGCCGTTATTGTTCAGTGAACACATACATTTACACACACATGGGTACACACGGGTACATGAGCATAATAAACGGTAGAGGATAAGATTTGGCAACTGTGACTTAAAAATTCAGAAAAGGTGATTGTGAATAAACACACATACATGCTTGCACACAAATAGACACATTTTTTGAGGGGTGGATGAAAATACATACACATGCAGTGGGATCATGCGACTTGCTCAGAGCAACGAAAGTACACAAAACACTTTCCTCTGTATCTCTCTCTCTCATGCGCTCATCTGAAAATATCTGCAGGGCTTCCTCTTCCACTATCAAACAATTGTTTGTTCTCATTATCATAACTCATTAATCCTGATCAGACTCAGTCCCACTATCTCTTTCTCTGTCTATTTCCCCCCTCTCTTTCTCGCTCTTTCACACACACACACACACACACACACACACACACACACACACACACACACACACACACACACACACACACACACACACACACACACACACACACACACACACATACATTTGTTTGTTCCTCTATTCATAATTCATAGGTTTTGATCAGACAGAATGTTTGATAAGGTTTACAGTCTGGGCTTGCCCAGGCAGAGAGGGAGACAACAAAAATAAACAGTCATAAATAATACCCACTGGATGATGTAGGAGGAAAAGTTAATGTAATGATACAGTTGAAAAGAGAGACACTGAATTGGGAGTGAGTGAGACAATTGGACCATGGATGGGGCTTTTGAAGGCCTTCAGTGTTTCATTCTCAGGGTTAGATGGATTTCTAAAACTTTCAGGACTTTTTTTTCAAAGAAGAAAAAAAAAAGTCACTGTGAATGTATGAATACCTTGATGAATGGGCACAAATCTCTGCCAAGGCCAACGTCAAACAATGCACTATAGACTTCAGGAAATGATTCAGACCTTTCCTAAAATTCAATAGGCTGCTGCCCTTCCCCTAAATTCAATGCAAATTGGTTCAGTGTTTTTTGTAATCCTGCCAACATATAAACACAAATGGGTGAAAACATAACCACATAATAAAGCTCTTGAGTAACACAAAGTGGGAGCAACAAATATCCAAATATGGTCATGTGATAGAAGTTCATGAGGACAGGCTGGGTGAATTATTTAACGACAACAAAGCCAGGAGACTAGTCCCAAGTCAGGGAAGGCAGCCATGTTCCTTCAGCAGGTCCTCTCTGACTCACTGACAAACACACACACACACACAGAAATGTGCATACTGTACAGTCACAGGCCAAGGGATTTATTGTAAAGGTAGCCCATTGTTTGTGAATGACTAGCAGAGGGATACACACACAAACAAAGAGAGAGAGAGAGAAGTGCATGAGTGCAAGGGAGGCAGAGCAAGACCAAGATTGATAAGAAAAGTCAATCCATCCCAGAAATAAAGACTAATCCAAACTGAGTCTGATGGATAAGTTGGTAAAATGAGTAAACAAACTCATCCCTCTCTTCATAATGAGGTGCCGGGAAATATCTTGTCATACAAAATGGAATTCAAAACAAGTCATTTTGGTTTAGATGGGGATAGAGTAATGTTGGATAAATATGAGCTACAGAGAGGGAGTGCAGAAAAAAAGACAAAAAAGCAGAATGACAAGAAATCAACCCAGTAAATGATTATCCAAACTCAATATGACAGACTTGTAGACATGGTGACAACAAAAACAAACCTGAAGTGTTTTTTGTAGTTTTTTTTTTCCACCCGAGATTCCACTTCAGAGTGTGAAATGGAGATGTGAAGAAGAAAAAAGAGGAAAGACTCAAAAGAGGCAACAAAGGGCAAGAGACAGAGGGAAGTCAGTCAGTAATTATTTGTAAGAGGAATGTGTTATCATAAGTCTTTAACCTTGGTAGAGGAAGAGATGGGTAGGTCAACATTGGCGTCACACAGCTGAGTAGGAAGTCAGACTAATTCCCTTCATTATTGACATTATTATCTGCTTTTAACTGCTGTGGCATGTCGCCATGCGTTCAGGGGAAAAGGCTGATGGTAGATGCTAAGTGGTGCAGTGCCAAGATGATCCTTCAAGGGTGAATTGTTTGATCTGTTGTTTTGGACAGTGTAGAAATTTGGAACCTTCCTACTAATTACATGGAGAGAAGTTTGTATAAGCCACATTTCTTTTCTGTTTTTTCCAAGCTGCAATCAGGAAATGTGACGTGACCAATTCATGCAAAATAACATAGTGTTCATAAATCAGTAAAGCAGGTAGCCTTATATGCACTCTACACTATATCCTATATATGTTTTTCCCTCAAACTCTGAAAGTAATAACCAATGGTTCATGTAAGTTGTTGATGTGTTATTAAGTTTTCAACTAAAAAATAAATAAATGAAACAGCGGGAGTCTATAACTTTCATTGAAAAACGTTTCAGTTTCAGTTTGTTTTTTTGTTTTCACAATTCAATTGTCGTGGGAATATTGGTCCTGCCGGTGGCGAGTCAAAGAACAAGACAGGAGAGGTAGCATGCACCCAAGTTTATTCTCCATTCTCCACAGAGAAGGGGAGAAGGGAACAGAACACAGAACTACATGGCAGGTAGCAGTTCAGAGTAGTGCCCCAAGAACAGAGATTGCAGCCCCTTCTTATACCCCAATTTATGACTCTGGTTACTTCATTACTACAAGCACTTCTAGCTTTCTCAGACAATAAAACAATCAACAGATGTGTTACTCAACAAATGGCTACCCCAGTTGTTGGTTTCCCTATAGGAATTTACAACCTAGATCAGTTAGTAAACAAGGTTGTACATAGGTCATCCTAGTGTCCTTGCTCTGCCCCCAGGTTTATTATGGTCAATACACAAATGTCTCCACTAGTGGAGTTAACAGGATTGCTACATGGTCTTACTACAACTACTTCAAAGACTATGTTGCCACTTATTACAAAGAGACCACACAATCAAAAGAAGGAAAACAGACAAAAGTGAGAAAACAAACGAATGAGGAAGATAGACAATGATTTAATGTGCATTTTTTAGATTTGTGCAGAGAAAACATTTTTTGAGATGTTCGATTTGCCCCCCCTCCATCTTAACACTCACACACACACACACACACACACACACACACACACACACACACTTAAAGTTAATGTCTGCCCACCACAAAGTCTAAAATTAAAAGTGGTCCTCACAAAGATAGAAGTAGACACAACTATATGCTTGTTCCAATGCACAAAAGGAGAAAAGTTTCATCCCTTCAGTATGCATATGGATCGTGATATACATGTATGCCAAAGATCGTCTGCAGTATGGAAATCCATTCCTTGAGAAAAATTCTGCAGCTGGTATAAATGTTAAAAAAAACAGGGTGCGAAGGAAAAAAGAATGGTGGTGTTGATTTTTATTTATTTAATTCTTTCAAGACTGTTCTTTTCCCAACTGTGTTGGCTTTTGAACACAGAAACGCATTAGCAACAGAAAGCTGAGGAAAAATCTCTTGATTTTACCCTCATTTACAGTGGGTCCCTTTAAGGCGAAGCTGAAAGGAAGAGGGACATGTGGCTGTGGCAGAAGAAAACATATGGCATCTGCTCTAGTGGAAACCCTTAATACGGGTAGAGTATTGGCACCCGTCGCCTCACTAGCATTATCATGCTGTCAGAGTTGTTCTGGCAGAACAAAAAGTGGAGCACACTTGCCCAGCACTTTTCCCAAGAGAGTTGCAGTGTGTCCCTTCTCAATTGCCATCTATCCTGGACCATCTTATCAGTGCTGTTATGGAAAGGCGAGAATACAAACATGCTGGAGGAGCTCTGCTTATATCTCAAGCCAGAGATCCAGTCAGAAGCACTCTGGGCTCTTAACTTGGTGGGACCAAAAAAACCAAAACATAAAAAAGACCCCAGAAAACTGGAGGAAATGTGAAGACCAGCTGTAAGGTACAAGAGGAGTGGAGTAACACTAAAACAGGCTGTTGCAACATTACAAATATACCAGACTAGACCAGACTATTAAGAAATGTACAGAATTTATCAGCAGGAACAAACGTTACAAGGCCAGGTTTTGGTTTTGTCCACAGCAAAAGATGGACACTGTGTGTGGTGGTGGTAACTGAAGATGCAGACAGACAACGTGTTTGAGTCATTTCTCTCAGGCAGCATTTAAAAGTAGTGAAATGGGACACTGGAGGGTTTAAAAAAGATGGAAAAGTGGGACAAGTGACACAAGTGTATCTGGGACAACCACATTAAATTAAAAAAGCACACACTGTAGACAAAAAAAGGAATAGACACAAAAAAAGGTATAACACATGATGATTCATAGTCGAAAGATGATGGAAAAAGACGAACATTTCTGAAAAATAGCGGTAGCAACAATAGGAGAGACCCTGCATACCCTCTAGCTATGCATTTCCCACAGTGTGAACATTTGGTAGTAGAATTAAAATTCCAGTCCATACAGATTATCAGTCCCCCGCCATCAAGAGGCGGAGAACACAACCTGTTCTTTTTAAAGCAAAAGTTAAGTGGGTTTTTGATCAGGGTACTGTGACTTCAGAAGGAGTTCAAGAGGAATGTGATCAGTGTTAGGGTTTCCATGCAAACTATCAGTGGTGGAAGAGTTTTGAGGACTGCTCTCCATGATCCATTATCACTCTTGTCAACATCCTGGTCGTTATCATCACACTGCTGGCATGATCTTTATCATTATTTGTGTAATAGTAGATGGGCATTTAAACACTTGAGAGAAAGGAAAGAAATATGAAGAGTGACAAAAGATTGCTTTGGGCTGGTTCACTTAGTGAGAGAAAGGTAGAAATGCAAACTGCTGTTGAACAGTGAGTACCATGAGATAAGTTTTCAGGTGAAATTTGAAAGTATGATGAAGGGTGATGAAGTGTTTCACAGAATGGTAAAATACAGAAGAAAAGTGAAGGTTAGACTGGTGCTCTTTGACTAGTTTTGCCTCTCATTAGGAACTTATCAGGGCTGTAACAGGGTGACTCCAAGAACAGAGCACTTTTTTAATTATCGTCTGACCTATGTCTGTGTTTTAATCTAAGCAATTCCGTGTGTGTGTTTATGACCACATCTTTAAGCATCAGTAGATGCGCTTTCATCAGTGCGCTTTCATCTGCCTGTATGTTTTTTTTTACATCAAAAATGTGTGTTTATGTCCATCTACACAACGTTCATCAGACTTGACTTTAGGCTGTAATTAACAAAGCCATCCAGCCAGAGTAAATCAAAAGTCATCATTATCCAGATGATTAAGCCTTCATCTTCAACTTTCATGTTTTGGGGCGTAAAGCAACGGAAGGACATAAGGAAGAGAAAGTTTACTACAAAAAGTACATCATAACAAATGTTGCTTCTTCCAGGCATGTTATTGAAGGGCTGCACCTCAGTGTGGTTCATTCGACAAGCCATGCAGAGAACTGACGCTGCTATCACTGTAGTTGTATAATACACCGGTTTGGGTACAAACTTCCACCAGAAGTATCACATTGAACCATAGACACCACCAGGAAAAGCAATCACTTCTTTGAATACAAGAAGTGTTACTGTAATGCAATGTGTAGCTGCTGTGAATCCATGCAAGTCAGTAGTTGTTACTAAAGCTGACATTTTGGGTGGCATGGCCCTTTAAGAAAAGCCAGATTTTCACAGTCAGTAGTGGTAAAAATGATGGACAGGTCAAAATGGAAGAGCTAAGTGGGAGACTGACAACCAGAGCAGAGATAAGTGATATTGGTGGAGTTTAATATCTATCGCGATGTCAGTGTGATTGGCTGTAAATATGAAATGCTTTAACAGTTTGCTGATGTTGCTTTGCCGCAGGACCTTTAAACCCCCCAACTCACAACGGCTGAATGACGCGGCTCAGTAGGAAACAAATTGCATCTCTGCTTGTCATTATCACATTAACTCTGCATCAGCTGTCAACAAAGGGCCACAGTATACACATGCTTATTCACATACACGCAAAACACACATACATACACAACACGCACACTCATCATCTTTCTTCTCCTTGACTAATCTCCAAACAAAGCTGGGAATGTTAGCCTCTAAAATCCTTTTACTTTGAATTTTGTTTAAAAAAAAAATCCCTGGAGAAGAATAAAGAAGGACGACGCGGGCAAAGAAAAGAGATGAAGAGACGAGTGCTGGCCAACTCCTGCTGAGACCTCTTTGATAGATGCAGTTTTTTTGAAAAGGGAGTTTGGTTCATTTGCAAATCTCTCTGTGGCTGTGGGCATTTTGTGTGTCTATTTGTATGTGACTGTATGTGTATGACTCTGAGTTTTCAGTCACTGTGTATATACTGTATACACACACCAGGCCACTGCAGAGCTTCCTTTGTATCCTACACACATTTTTCTAAGAGATAACAGTTTTGTTCTTTCTTTTATTTGCTTATTTTGGGCAGCCCTCATTATCTGAATGCTGGACTCCTCATTGTGTAATCTGCCTTGTATCCCTTAAAGAGCCATTAGATTACCTTGATGTTTTACAATACTGCAAATTAGGCTTACTGGAATCCCAACACTACAGTAATAAGATTAAGCCCTCCTTGTCACTGTTAAAAAAGTCTCCAAAATGTGAGATTGTACAGTTCCTCTGCTAAACTCTCAAAGCTGGGGAGTCCTGGTTTTACCCGCTCTGCATGAGAGAGAAGTAATTAGATCCCTCCACTTTGCTGCCAGATTTAAACGAATGGAGCACAAACGGTGACCTGCATATTTGATTAGAGCCGCTACTATCCCCTGCTCAGAAGAGAAGAGAAGAGAAGAGAAGAGAAGAGAAGAGAAGAGAAGAGAAGAGAAGAGAAGAGAAGAGAAGAGAAGCTGTTACAAGCGAGTTATGAAACAGGAAGAATGAAAGTAGCTGCTGGGATTTCATGTGAGATTTTAGCTACTTGTTCTGCCACTTCCAGCCTCATACGTGGTTTGGTGTAAGGATTTCCTTGGTTTCATATTGTACATGGTGTGGGTAGATATTACCATTCCTCAGCTTTGTTTCCACACCTGCGCGGGATCTGATGAACATACAGTAGCCTTGGTGTAATCCATTGTGCTTTCCTTGCATATTTTTCCAGTAACGTATTGTTTTCACAGATTTGTTACAAAATCAATATTGAAATCTAAGGCAGACTACCTTGGATTAGCTCATATTGCTGTCCTTAAAATATCAAACACACAATAACAATCTCGCCGCGACAAATCAGACTTGTTTAACAAGGTTTAGTTCTATAAATCTGTCACACACTGAAAGTCACAGGCATTTAAGCCGAGTGATGTCTCAGCATATAACATAGACCTGGTATGAATAAACAGCAAAGATTATCTAGGATTACTGTGGCTACATAAATTATAAGTATGACAGCCCAGATCTTACCACATGAAGTACTTAAAAAAGCTGATCAGACACAAGAGAAGGTCAACTAAAAACTCAAACAAAATGACTCAAAGTACGATGATCTGAAATTTGATCTAATAGAACTGAAGCAATCAGGTCTGGTACCTGGTTAGCAGGGATACATATCATGTGGATAGTGCAAATTAAAATTCAAAGAGCAAAAACAGAGTAAGTTAGCTTCTTTCCACTACTGTGACCGGAAATCTGGAGATTTTGAGGGAAATATGAAACATAAATGAACTTTATGGCAATGCATACAAACGAAAGGAATTAACTACTTCACCATCATAAGACAGGAAGATCTTTTCCTTAAATTTGCATACCAAGAAAATCAAGATGGCCTCCTATTCCTCCTACTCTCCTCTCTGCCTGTCTTACCATGGCTGTGTGAATGTGTGTTTACCACTTTGCTGTGTTTATGTGGCGATATTGCGTAATTGTATTGTGCCTTGTTTATCTTGGATTTATGTCTGTGTGCTATGTTACAGCCAGGGGTTTGAAGTCACTGTGTCGGTGCAGGCCCTCCACACAGACAGAATTATCACCATCAACTGGTCCCACTGGGCCCATGAAAAAATTAAGACTTTGTGGTGGTGTTTTATTTCACTTCAAAGGCCTCTGCAGCCACGCCCAGGCAGGACACTGCCACAGCTCAGTAGTTAACCGCAATTTGAACTCGGAGAGACGCAAAGTCAATAAACCAGCAGCATCTTCTGTGATGGAGAGTGTCAGCTCTACTTCCTGTCACCTTGACAGATAAATGACATGTCTCCTTGTTATCCCATTGAAGATCTATACTTTTATCATATCTCTCTACCTCTGTCTTCAACCCTTTACCTCTGTTCTCATTTGTCTTTATTTCTGTCTCTTGCACAGTGTCTCACTTGTATACTTGGTTCTAATGAATTCTTTTTTCTTGAGCTTTTTGTAACTTTTGTCTACCAAGCCAAGTCATTTCTTTCATATCCTTCCCCTCCTATTTTTTGTTCTCTCTCGCTTGTCTTCTTGGTTATGTCCTCACATCCTTCTGGTTATTTGAGGACATGGCACAGCATCATGTCTCAGGCCACTGGAGGACTTTTAGAAGTCAACAAGAGAGAGAGGCTGGCATGGTCTCCTGGGTTCCTGCATATAAACACATACACCCACACCCACACCCACACCCACACCCACACCCACACACACACACACACACACACACACACACACACACACACACACACACACACACACACACACACACACACATAAGTTCTCCAATTCCCCTCAAAGAGCTTCACTCCCACAAGGCAAGATGCCACAGAGAGAAAAACAAAGAGATGGAATATCCTCCCCTTTCCTTATATTCTCCCCTCCTCTCGCTGTAGTCCTCAGTGCTTCTCTGCAGTGCAGTACAAACATGGGTGATCAAAGAGTCTGGGGTGTCAGAAGCGAGGGACAAGACAGACGTGTATGGAAGACATGATGAGAAAGGGAGGCAGGAGAAAAGCGCTGTCAATCAAACATCCCATCAAACTCAGTAGAGCTTGTATCCCAGTGGCACATCAGTGGACTTCTGGTCTTACCTGGAGGATCATCAGTGTACTATCATACCTGTGGCTTTGTTGTAACTCCCGGGCTTCCTTATGTCTATATGCAAGGGACTGACAGAAAGAAAACGTGAGGAAACAATCATGAATAGTGCACGATTTCTGTCTGCTTAGTACAGAAAAAAGGTAAAATTAAAAAAAAAAAAAAAAAGGAAACATTGAAAATTCAATTGGTAATAAAATAAATTGTCAGGTAATAATGAAAACAATAATTAATAGGAGTATTTAGGAGAAATATTCCTCCATTGTCTTCTTTCTCACTAAATTTCTCGCACTAAGACATAAGTAGCCTACAGTTGACATTTCATTTTTAGTTGTGTTTGTTATCACAAGATTATGCTTTTCAGTCTCCTCTAATGTGACCAGTGTGAAGTGAAATTCATACATTCATTAGGCAAAACTACCCCAGACCAAATTTAATTCCACCATTAACTAGCTCACTCTGTAAAAAGGGCATTTTAGTTTGAATGCTGATGCTGATGCTTAATAAGCTGAGGAAAACTTGTAGAGTAAGTTTGTTCAGAAAGAAGTCAAATTAATAATGTTTAAATTATGACAGTTTTATTCAAAAGCACATGCAGCCCTGTTAACTATAGAGTCACAGCACCCTCTCCTGGATATAATAAGAAATACATCTACAGTTGTGCTTTCATGGCTATTTTCTCTTCTGTTTTCTGCATGGATCATTTTCATAACATATATCTATAGAAACATTTGAAAGACTCATAGTGGCAATAATTGACAACAACACACAGTTTGGACAAATAATTGTGTTAAAATTTAGTATTGTAAAGACTGTAGAATCAAAAGCTTGTTGGACTCTTTTTGTAAACTCTTAATGGTTTGTGGATGTGTCTTTGGAAGCCAGACTGAACCTCCTTATCTTCTACAAATTAGATGCTCCACACATTAGGTCCACAGAGAACAAAAATTAACAGCAAATTTGCAATTCAGCAAAAAAAAAAAAAAAACATTTTCAAGTCATTTAGGTTTTATGTGACAAACTGTAAATAATATTGGTGATAATGTTTTGTGATACCTTTATGGCAGTTGAACACCCAACATAAATATATTGAGGATTCTACAAACTGGCCAGGATCAACTGAAAGCTCTATGAAAAATGAAAAAGGTTGACTGCCATGTTATATGTAATACAGGTAGCTGTGCCTTTTACAGCTACCTGCATATGGCTGTGGTTTTCCCATTCTGGATAAAGGACCAGTGTGTAAGACTGAGGGGAATTTATTTGCAGAAATTGAATGTAAAATATATATTATGGTAGCCTATAAAATCACCCGAAAACTAAGAACCATTATTTTTATTTTTTCATAACCACCCCATGGGGCAGGTCCACTTCTGTGGAGGCTATATCATGTTCTACAGTAGCCTAGAATGGTCAAATCAAACACTGGCTCTGGACAGGGCTTGTGTTTTACATTACCTAATTAAAGCCACCCTAGATTCTCCTACAGACGATGGCTCAGGGGAGGGGCATTCAGTTGGATGCAATCTGCAACCTCACCACTAGATGCCACCAAATCCCACACACTGGTCCTTCACCTTCAGCTGTTTGGAAACAGCTGGATGTTACGTTGATCTGAACATTTCTGGCATTATGTCATTATGGCTGTTTGAGACAAATGCCTTAAGGTATCACTTATCCCAAATCATTTAATATGTTCTTTTCCCCACACAGAAAATTACTGTAATATAAGTAAACAGTTTGCCTATAAGTCAAAATAATATGTGTATCCTGGGAAGGAGATATACTATTAGTATGCCAATTAAAAACAACTCATAGTAAAACCTTTATATGAAAATGGAATGACATAGTAAAATATGATTTTGTATATTTTTCTAACAGGAGATCCTGTTTGTCCCACCACTATCTGCCCCATTTTGAGTCTATTAACAGACCTCTTACCTCTGATTGTGCAAAATCAGCAACAGTCAGTGGGATGCCCTCTCATACAATATCCCTGCTGCCTAGCAACAAAGGAGCACTCTTTAAAGTAACATTTCTTCTCTCTGCAGAAAGACAAGGGAAAGAAACAGAGACAGAGAGAAAGAGAACAATTCTTCTGTTATTTTATTGATCTGCTTTACTCTAATCGCTGAGTGTTGGTTGTGTTGTATTTCACATGCCAGTGGTTCAATCTTCAATTTCATTGCGGTTGGTGTTGTGGAGTAGGCTCGAAAAAGCTCTCCATACAGAGTGATGGAATTCAGCACCAGGGAGAGCGACACAGTCTTAGGAGCTATTCAGGACCATGGGCAGTTACCTGGGCAGTACCTTCTTAAACTCAATGTGGAAATGCTCTTAGGTTTTGCCTTTCTGGGAACTTGTCATTGGAAAACTATGTGAATGACTTGGAAAATCTCTACCAGAATCCCCCCCCCAACTCTGCCTACTGGGTGCACATGGGGTGCCTGCTCAACCCACTGCACTACGCAGCACCCCACATACCGTACAGTATATTCTTTTTTAATGTATTTTTTTCATAGCTGAGGATTTATGGGCACAGTATTTTGTATTAAAAGATGTGCTATGTTATGTTTTCCTGCTGGGATATGCGTGTTGGATTTATATGTATATGCATGTTTTTTTTTTTTCAGTGTATTTCTATTCAACCTGATTGAACTGTTTAAGTTTGTTGTCTTACATATGATGTTTGATACATCAACAAATTGAATGAAAACTTAAATGACAAAACAAACAGTAACTGCTGTAACAAACTTTTATTGTTCCAACATTTTAAATTACACTTAAAAGCCACAATGACATGCTCCAGCACATTATTACTACCCACCACAAAAAACTATTAAATTCCTTTTTGTGCACCATTACACTGAACCAAATGCCGTCAAACAAAAATGTGACATATATGGAATTTTAAAAAAGAAGAAGCTGCAAACAATACAATATGTACCATTCAAATAACATTGCAACCAGGGAAAGTACCCTTTCCACTGCACACTTCAGTATGATTTAAAAATCACAAAACAAGTAATGGAGTCAATATGTTGACAATACATTTCATATCCTGAGGTAAACAGTAATAAATAATCCTGAAACCACACCAGTAACTGTATTCAAAAAAAGATTTGTTTCTTTTCCATCATATTTTTTCTGCAAAAAATCAGGGTCTTCTTAGCACAAGGCAGACAGACGGACGGACGGACGGAAGACAGGCAGACAGAGACAGACAGACAGATAGGCAGGCAGGCAGTCAGCCAGACCCTTACACACATATTTATGCTAATGTTTTTGCAAGGAAGACCAAGGAAGGAAGGCTTCATTCTAAAACTAACTGTCAAATTTAAACTTAATCCTAATTCTACTTTTGGGATTAAAACCTACAAAAAAAGAGAGGACTGAGATGGCCTGTAATTCTGACAGCTCATTAGCTATGGCAACAGTAAGCTACCTAATCACAACGGTTTAAATCAGGCATACTCTGAATTTCTTTCTACCTATATTAGTGTGGAATAAGTGTATGCAGTAATGTATAGCCTACTACAGCAAGTTTATACAGCATCTGCTAAACTGATACAAAAACGGAGTGTCACAGTGATTTGTTTCAGGGTCATACAGTAGGTATTTCTGTTCTATGAACACCATCTGTCCCAATGTAATGATAATGTATGAACTCGTGGATGCTTCAACACTGTTGACAATGTTGTTATGCTAGGTAAGGTTACCAACAACCATCACAGTCAAGCATTCTCCTCCTATACTTCCTGTCTTCACTAAATGACTTAATGTTTTCAAACCACTCTCCGTGGTCCCTCGTGCCTCTTTCTGTCAGTCTCAGTGCCTGAATGTCAAAACACTCTCCTAAATCCCTCTTGCCTCTTTCATAGCTACTATTCCTGTGTTGGCCATTTTCTCTAATTCTCCTCCCTTCATGCCATTACCCTTCTATCCCCCACTTTTCTGAAAGCTGAGATTACCAGTCTGTTTAGAGGAATTACTGACTCCTCTCCTCTGCCTCTATCCTGTAGGCTACTCTACTTTACCCCAGTAAGTAACATGTGAAAAGGGGGATGAAAATGTGAAACATGTGACAACCAGTTGGTGTTTGTCTCTTTTATTTCCCAGTATCCTCTCCTTCTTCCTTCCACCTCGAATGGATAGATTGAGGAATGGGTAAAAGGAGGGAGTTTGGGGATGGTCTCGGTTTAATTTTTGGTTTCTCTGCGAGGCTGCCTGGTTCCTTTCTGTAGGGTCCCCACATTCATCGAAGCTGTTGTATTTTACTAGTATTTTGTCTCAATTCGGTGTCATAACCTTTTAACCAGAGAGGGCATTGTGTTTTTGCTTTTGTTTTTTTTTAAAGCAAGATTCCAACAAACAACCACTTGAGCCCATACTAATATGAATCTGAATCTGAATTTACAGGAAGAAAAAGGTGTCTTTGTTGGGTTCTCCAGAACAGTGTCAGTGCAGTGACAGTGAATATTTGTGGACTATGATAGTGGAGAGTGCTGGGTGACATATGTCTCAAAAATCTCTCATATTCACTTTAGTTGAGATGTACTGTAGCGACTTTCTTGGCTATTGGAGTTAACCTGATAAATCAGCCATAATATATTTAGATATTGGTGTATCTAAACATGCTTATTAATATGAAATTGCAACTACCTATCTAAGTGAAAGAAAAATTTAGACAGACAATATAGTCAACATTTGACATTTACACCCATTTTCCTGTTATTGGTTGCTCTTTACATTGGCCCATACAGTATTCATTATTCACTAACCTTCAAGTCATTTGGCTACAACCTATCATGTGCCCTCCCTCTGAGTCTTCCCTCCTGCCATCTCCTCTCAATCCGCAAACAAAACCGACAACCACGAGACCAACCGTCATAAGGCTAAAGACACTGCCAGCCATGTCCTGCCTCTAAAACAAAAAAAAAAAGAGAAAAAAAAATACAGCTTTTTTTAAATTAGCATTTTATAGCACATGCTAAGAGCAGACTTGCTGCTCTTTTTCTATATGTTCATTTTTTTTCCAGCTAAAAAAACGAGGAGAGAAAATGTCTTCCCGCGCGCAGGAGAGAAGCTGTGGCGTTGAGCTGCTGAGCGCGCTGCTGCTGCTGCTCTCGCTGTCCGGTAAGAAACAAAAACAGTCATCGAAGCGATCGATGCTCTGTTACATTGATACGCGGATAAACAGCTCGATAGGATGATAGCCTTCGCGCACTGCTCCACTTTTGGGGCCTTTCCCCCTCGTTTACAACAAATACGTGTGTATGTGTGAATGTGTGAGGGAGGAAGAGAGAGGAGATGGGTGTAATCTGAGATGATGTCGGTTAATTGTTTGCGTCCTATTCCCGCATTTACTCAGTTTGATCAGACCATCCATTAAAATGTCCATAGTGGCCTTCAGCTGTATTACTTCTGGAAGGTCTTGTTTTCCTCCTATGTCTCTGTTTAGCTTGTGTTGACAGCTAAATGAGCGCCCTGTCGTATCACAGCCTTTAAACAGCATTATGATGCACTATATAAAAATAAATATTGGCTTCTGCTACCACACAGTATACTCTAGAGAAATGGATTGAAATAGGCCTGTAATAAGGTTCCCCCAATGTGCTGCTGATATTTATAGGCTGGATATTTAATAGCAGCCTACATATGTGGTCATGTGTAATAGGCCTGTGGATCTCTACAACACATGACTATATGAAACAGTGAGCAGATGTGAACAGGTTGATATCCAGCCCAGACCGGTTCATGGTAAGTCACAGCTGAAGCAGATCAAAAACCAGCTTCCTCACAGCGTGACCCACATCTGATCAAACCCACAGCATCATTACACAAATTGAGACAGGCCTTACACTAAAACCCGAGCTGTCCAGCAGATTTAGAAAGACCAACCTAATCCTGCTTCTCACAAGCCAGTAGAATTAAGCACATCGCCTATAACATACCCCATCCTGCTGGTGATGAATAATTAAATGGTACAGTAAAGCCACTTCCTCTCGTTTCACAGCTGTGAGTGCATAGTACCATAGTAAAGCTCAACAATGACCTTTACTTAGTGAATTAATGAAGTGTCATCGTTATGTCTTGTGCAGAAACTGACATCACATCTGTATGCCGATTTACTGACAAAATTACAACTAGAGTAGAAAACTATCAAAACCAAGGCTGTTGTTACTATGTGTCCAAAATGGTCCCTTGTCCCATTTAATGTTGCCGTTCATTGGATGGATAAATACATAGGAGTGTTCACACCAGTATATTTTTAGCTAGTGTCAGCACCCTTGGCTTCTTCATCTATGCCAAATGAAAACAGATCCCCAAAAGTTTGCTGTTGCTAGGAAGCTGGGTGCAGGGAGATGATACAAACTAAGCTACAGCTTCCCCTTTCTTTCTCTTTTCAATAGGATGGATGTAGCCTTCCTCTTTCCTCTATCATTCATACATATAAGCTACTTTACTGTCCAAAGGATGTTACATAATTCATCTTACAAGCCTTTCAGACCACTTTGCACTTTGATTACCCAAAATCAAAAACAAATCCTTGTCATATTTTTTTAAAAATCTATGTAGGCTTACCCATCATCTAACTGTAACCTTCTTTAACCCCCCCCCCCTTCACAGTTAACTTTAGACTGTCATACGGCCACAAGCTTTATATCTAGACAAAAGATGTTTTGCCACACTCTGAGCTTGATCATAAACACAGTTAAGGTCAATAAAGTTGCGCTGCATATGTGGAAGAAAGAATAAAAGTTGAATCCACTAGGAAGGCTGCATTTCATTTACTGCTTTTCCTATAAACAGGCAGCCGAAACACTCCTTTCTGGGCATTTACTTCAGAAGAGGAGGAAGCACTATATTCATTATATAATGTAATTTGAAAGGACTGTTACATTTTTTCTTTTGTTGTGGGTTTATCAGCAGAGCATGCACCTGTGGTCTAGTTTTCCTATTGACTGTAATTTCTGCTGTGGTTATTATGCAATATTCATTCTGCCCATTAGTGATTTAAGTTCACCCAGCAACCACACAGCTACAGTTACCACAGAGAGGCAGTAGAGGGCAGCAGCACACTGAGAGGAGAGAGCGGGTATAGAGTGCCTAAGCGGAAGCAGGAAGTAACGGTCACCATGGGACCTCAACTCTGAAAAACTCGCCATTCAAATGAACGGGACTGAAAATTTTATTTTGTGATCCGTTTGAATTGCGCCATGAGAAAAAAATATGTCCTCTACCTGTTTAAAACATCACGTTTCATCCCGAGAAATCAGCAGTTTGTTGTAAAGCTATTGTAGAATAAAATTCAGAAGAATCCGTAACCAGAAAGACTACAAGTCGCGTAGGTGATGTCACACACCAAATGCCGCCCTTTCCCGTGTCAGTTGGTGACGTATTTTCTGTGGGACACAGATCTGTAGTCCGTAGAGCGGTCTTTACACAAAATACATTCTTCTGTTTCCGTTTTACGATAAACGGCTGATCTCTCTTCATGAAACGTGATGTTTTAAACAGGTAGAGGACATGTTTTTTTCTCATGGCGCAATTCAATCGGATCACGAAATAAAATTTTCAGTCTCATTCATTTGAATGGCGAGTTTTTCAGAGTTGAGGTCCCATGGCGCCGTTACTTCCTGCTTCCGCTTAGGCTCTCTATAGGCCATAGACTGTAAAAATAATGGACGTAGCGTCCGTGACGTCACCCATTGGTTTTGGGGAGTCGTTTCTGTGACTCAAATATGGCGGCCTGAACAGCGCCATGTTGGATTGGCCGGCCGAGAACCTGCCCACTGGCCTCGAAGCAGCTGTCCACGGAGCTGCTCGGACCTGTCACTCAACGTTTCCGCGCCCTAATTGGCCAGAGTTTTAACCTAATAACAGTAAAACGGTAGAGTTAAAAAAAAATTCACCCCCCTCAGAGTGTGTGCAGGGGTAGAAACTATCGATTGAGACGAAAAAACGTTCTGACATCAGGCTTTTAACATGTTTATTGAGGATGTAAAGTCTGCGATTTTAACATGGGGGTCTATGGGGAATGCTCCCTTCTGACTTCTGTTACTGTAACATGAACGGGCATGAACTTCAAACTGGCCTTTAGTGCAAACCTTAGTGTGTAGAATCATGTCAATGTCAAGTTAAATTTTAACTTAAATTTATCTTCAGTTTAATATTCCTCTAATTGGAGTAACACTGTAACTGACATCATTAAGTTTAAAGCAATGTAGCAAATCCTTTGTTGTTAAAGCAATACTTACCTTTCTGGAACTTTTGCACATTTCTTTGTCTAAGTTAAAATGCTATTAATAATCTGATGATACATTAAAATGTAAGAGAAACCCAACAGGGTTAAAAACTCATCATTTTTTCATTCTCATATAATTCTGAGAAAAGTCTGACCAATAATATTATTCGGTCCGATTAATAAGATTTGACGAGCGACCGAACCTACTTAATATGTAATCACTTTGACATAACACTGTCACTGAGTTCACATTGTTACTGGATCTCCCACCATCAAAACTGAGGACCTTCATGTCCTTCTGTGTGTCCATCTGCTGTAGCTTCTACTCAAATGCTGTAAGTGCTTTTTGGAGGTTCATAATGTACTGTACGTTAAAGCAGCCAGTCTGAATGACTCTGCTATAAGTAGACATGGCTGTCAATAAAACATAAGAGCGACTGGGAGAGGAGCACATCGAACTGAAAGTTCCTTTCAACTGTAACTCAGTCTGGTCAATACTTTCCTTGTATTTTCAGTATTGATCATAAATGAGATTTTAAAAGCAGTATAGGCTCGTAGCTACAGTTATCATGCCTTACACAACCCGGTGAAATAAGGTCAGTATGATGGATAATGAACTCTTGTTTGTGCTTGTGTCTTCTATCTCCCACATATAGTCGTGTTCACTTAACACTAATATTGCACTCATATCAATAACAGACAAATATGCTGTAGGCTCACACAGCATTATTTGTGTTTAGAACTTTCCCAGTCTAGTCAAGACATAATCAGAGCTTTTTCCATCCCACAGGATCTCTGCAACTCCTCCATGAATCCCTGACAGATGTCATATTTTTGTAGTGAGCTGTGTTGACTTTTGACTACCCCCGCTTTCTGGCACCTGAGGATACTGTGCTGCAGTGTGCAGAATGCAGTGCCACTTCCTTCAAAGCAGGGGGCGCTAGAGCTTAGCCGAACAGAGAGCAACTGAATCACAAGTTACTTAACATGACTGAATCTACAAGATACAGAGGCCAACATCTCTCTTACCCCCACAAAAAAGATTTCTGTGGTAAAGCTACTTTTACAAAGCTAATGTTTCACCTTTGCACCAGTGTCCTTCTGATTTTTGGAGGCAAATGCAAAGACAAGATACCTGTAATGTTTTAAGAGAATGTTAAGTAAATAACAATGTATTGTTCCTCACTAAGCTAACAAACCTCCACCAAACATTTGACCTGTGGAATAGAAAACCATTCAACCAGCACTCCTTCACAGACAATGTCCACCGGGCACTTACAAAAAATACAAAACGATAGAACAAGCAATCTGAAACCACATGTTATGGCCTACTGTAACTGCTTGTGGTACAATCACAATTAAGTTAATATTGCTCTGGGGACCTATATGACATTAACAAGTGCCCTCCAGTTAAAATGGATTGCACTGTGGAGGCACTGACGGGGGTAGATCAGAGTGAAAGATGAACAAAAAAACCCAAAAAACATTAGGTCTCTGTTTGAAGCTGCAAAAAGAAGCAGCCACTTGTTTTATCTAAAGACAGACATGTAGGGACATCATATAGTGTCTCTCAACAACACTCTAGTAAAAAATAAAATAAAAAAACCTTCAAGAAGGAGGGTGCATAGTTGATAACCCTGAACTGTCAGTCCACTCAAGACCAGCATTTATGCCATCAAATCACTCAGGACTTGCTCTGATCACACTTTAGTGTTTTAGTTACTTGTCCATGATCTGAGCAAGTCAGTGGTTCTACTATAAGAGGTTGTACTCAATCTGTAAACTATAATTTTGGAACATCCTCTAAATATTTAGCTGCAGCCCTTTTGTGCCCTTAAAACAGCTTTAATCATTTTTAGAAGAGACCTTCACAGAATGCTGTCTGCGGTTTTGTCAAGTTGGACTTGGCAACAAATAAAAAAACTATTATGTTGTTTGAAACTTTCCTGGGAATTCTAAGAGTTGTAGTTTGAGGAAATAAACTTCCTGCACACATACAGACAGTAGCCAGTTCTTCATAGACAAAGGCACCTTATTAACAATGCATTGTGGTGTCTTTCTGACTCAGATGTCCATATGCTGTTTATGCTCTCCCTTTTTATAAAAACATTTGAACAATATATAGCTATAATTTCTATCCTTGTTAAAATATAAGATGTGCACGTCTTAAGAGGTTGTTTTACCTCAAAGATGTGATGACTGGCATTACCCTTGGATGTTCTGTAGTACGTGTCTTCTTTTATCCATCACTGAAGCAGACAGACAGGCTTTACCCTTGTTACACCAGCTCTTGTAAATTAAACCTGATAGGATTACATGGATATGTAAAACCTAATGAAAAGGTGGTCATGCAGAGTTGGAATAGAGGAATGAGGAGGGCAGGGAAGGATGATGTAACAGACCTACCTACGGTTTACCTTTTTTCCCTGCATTGACCTTGTGAGGAAAGCGAACAATGGAGGAAAACAGAGGGACCAGAGAGAGAGAGAAACGCTTAGAGTGCTGAAAAGCGTGGATGGGGGAGAGACAGAAAAACTGTAATTTTGAGGCTAGTAGAGGGGTCGGACAGCAGAGTTACTAGGGAAGAGGCGTGAGAGGTAGTGAGGGAGGTGGACAAAATGGGAGAGGAAAGAGGGAGGGGCAGAGAGAGGGAGGAGTCGCATGAGGCTGTTTCACTGCAGTATTTCATCTGTTAGCAAGTCTCTGTCTCTTTCCGTCTCTGCATCTGCCTCTCTTTCTCACTATCCACGAGACTGCTGAGTCAGCAGGAGCCTGTATCAAACTGTTTCTCCCACTGTATTGCTGTGTTAGACATATAGTAGCAAAGCCACATATATTGATACAGTGTGAATGTGTGTGTATGTGTGTGTGGCAAGGACAGTGGTGTCTCCTTGAAGTGTCAGCTATGTGTGATGATAGGTCAGTAGGGATGACATTGACATAGCACAGCTAGCATGATTAGCTCACTGCTGACAATACACACACACACCTTGTGGGAGGACGTGTATGAATTTGCATGTGTGTGTTTATTTGAGGCAGAGAGAGTAAGAAGCAGGTGCTTCACTGCATCACAAGACACCTGACTGTGGCAAACTGTGCATGGAAAATTTTGTGCGTTTGTGCGTGTGTGTAAATTATACATATGGACGGTGGGTGGGGATGGGGATGTAGCAAGTGCATGGGTGTGTGTGTGTGTGTGTGTGTGTGTGTGTGGTGCAGAGAGAGGCAGGCCTGTGGAGTGGTGCAGCAGCAGTGGGAAGGGAGCCAGAAACACCCGACTGCAGAGGAGAGAATGGTGCAGAGTCCCATCACACACACACACACACACACACACGCACACACGTACTGACAGAGAGGCAGAGATTCTGTCTGGGGAGTGTGAGCCCATGCTGAGACATAATGCTAGAAGGGAGGGGGAAACTTCAAGAAACTAAACAATAATTTCATTTGAAGTAACATTATAAGAAGGCAAATGCTTTTGACTCTCATTGTGGAATGTTAAACTCAAAATTCTTACAAAAGTGGCTTCATGAAGCAGTCCAGGTGCTTTTCTAACACAGTCTTTACTACTACCACTACTACTACAAAACCCATCATCATCTTGAGATGCTCTATCAGTGTTCCAAATGCTATTCCGCAACCCTGATGACTGATGACAACTGCAGAGATTGTAATCACTTTTAACACATTCACACAGTAAATTAAATATATTTCTTCAGTCGATAAAAATGTGGTTAAAGGGATACTTCACCCAAAATCTATAATTAACCAATTTTCTACTCACCGTCATGCCCAGGGATGGTTTGGAGAACTTTTTGAGTTATCAAAACGCTTCTAGGAGTTCCAGGGGGGGCCCGGCTGGCAATGGATTTTCATATAATGGCGGCGGATAGTGCTCACTTTTGAATCGTCCAAAACAAACACTATGAAACATCCAATGTACCTTCACACTGCTCGTCCATACCAAGGGGACAGCTTCCTCTGGGGGCTGGCTCCAGAAGGGAGCAACTCAAATTGAGCCCCATGTTAAAATAGCCGACTTTACAGCTTAAAAAAACATATTTACAGCCTGGTACATTTTATTTTTTTTGTCTCAACCGATAGTTTCTACCCCCGCACACACTCGGCGCGGAAACGTTGAGTGACAGGTCCGGAGACCGCTGCTTCAAGGCCAGTGGGCGGGCCCTCGGCCGGCTAACGGCCGCACCTCTCCAAATATGGCAAGTAGAATCCAACATGGCGCGGTTCAAACCCCCGTTGTAGCGGCACAAAACAGACTCCCCCAAACCAATGGGTGACGTCACGGGTGCTACGTCCATTATTTTTACAGTCTATGGTCCATACTGACACCAAGTGTCCTGAAGCCGCAACATGAAAAAGTTGTTCAGAAAAAATTAATTTGATTTGCTGCGAGATGTTCCACCATGTTTACATCATACATACAGTGGTTTACAACGCGGCGAACGAACATCTCAAAGCAAATCTCGCACATGCGCACAAACATCAACAGAGCCACTGGGAGGCGGGAGCTACTAAACAAGGCTAAAAACAAAGATTCAATTAATATTTTCCAAGCAAATTTTTCATGTCGCGACTTCAGGACACTTTGGTCAGTACAGACGAGCAGTATGGAGGCATTTGGATGTTTCATAGTGTGTGTTTTGGACGATTCAAAAGTGAGCTCTCTCCGCCGCCATTATATGAAAATCCATTGCCAGCCGGACCTCCCCTGGAACTCCAAAAGCGTTTTGATGACTCTGAAAGTTCTCCAAACCCTTCCTTGGCATAACGGTGAGTAGAAAATTGGTGAATTATCGATTTGGGGTGAAGTATCCCATCAAATTCCCACAAATGAGTGACACTCACTAATTGCACCTAATTCAACTTTTTCTGGGCCAAATTTTGTACAAGTGAAATCACAGTGCCAGAAATCCTCATCCACCAGTCATATCAAAGATGAATCAAAATCATACCCATAATAACTGAAAAATTACATTTGACTGTTGTTAGCCTGTTATATTTGACTGTTTTAGTACAAAATTGGAGGCTGATTAAGCAATATATTAATGAAAACACTACAATGAATACATGGTAGTAATATTTCATCCTCATCAAATAGTTAAAGGATCTCGTTCTGTCTGTTCTTTCCTGTACTCACCACAACGGGGTGTTTTTCTTCTTTTTAGTTTCGGATGCTAAGTGGCTAGCTCCAGCCAGTTGGGCCTGTCTTGTCACTTGTAGAGTCCTGGCTGCCTGGAAGAAGAAGTTGTGCTGCTCAGAGGGTGTATTATCATTATTATTATTAGAACCTCTTGTCTTCTAAAAGCTGAAGACTTGTACTGTAGGCAAGACATATAGGTAAACAGCTGTTCCTGACTACATGTGGCAATAGCAAAACTTACTTAAATCTGTTTAGGATGACAGAGAGTAGAAGAAAAAACAGTCCATTATCGCTACCACTACACTGATTATCCATGATATTCCATAAATTGACTTTGACATAATGTTATACATGCAGGGCCGGCCCTAGCATTTTGGTGGCCCTAAACAAGATTTTTGTTTGTGGCCCACTCTAAGCGCAAACACCAAATCACATACACTGCTTAAAACTGAATACAGACATGTTTGATAGACAGACGAAACAATACTCAAGTGTTTTATGTCTAATCTTCTGCTCTAAGCACACTGAGGCCAATTTGTCCTAGAACACTGTATAAAGAAATAATTTAGGCCAAATTTTCTGAAATATTTCAAATCCCTTGTGAAAACACTCCTTCAGTCATGAGAACAAACTCTTTTGGTGCTTGAAATAGTATATGAATACAGTAATAGATAAGTGTAGAAAACAAGTCTAAAATGAAATTTTGTAAAATCGCCTTTTGAGCATAAATGTTGTCATTCTGGCATTCTATTTTCACCAAATGTCTTAAATGTAAGATAAAAGAAGCTGAATATTGACTTCAAAGCTTCATCAGATTTTTTAAATGAGAAATTAGCTTTTTTTCCCTCTTCAAACAAAAATATTTACTAAATAAATGGAACTGTTGTGCAATGAAATAAATAAATGGAAAACACACAATTTACATTGTTCATATAATGTGTGTTGTCACTGTGTCTGTGCTGTGTGAAAGGTTAAAAAGAAAGTGTAAGAGCTCAACAGGTCTGTATACAGAGCTGGAGCTGAGTTTAAGTCTGAACTTTCTCATATATATATATATATATATTTTTAAATAATCATGCTCATCAGATGAGTCAAAACTTTCAGCGTCTGAAGCACCGTCATCACTGATTCTCTCTCTCTCCTAACGATTCTGCGGGTTTGAAGCTTCACCGTTGTTTTAATTGACAGGTTCGGTCTCCTCTGCCGTCTCTCTCCATGCCAGCCGCTGTAGGTAAACCGTGGAGCTAAAACTGTGATAGGAAGGACCTTAGTGATCCCAGAGTGCCAATTGGTTGGCCGAAGTTGACTGACAGGCGATTCAACCAATCACGTATGCTCAAGTTGACGGACAACGGATTCAACCAATTACGCACAGATGCGTGCACTATACTCTGTTATTGGCTCTCAAACCCTGGCTGTGATTAACGTAGGTCATCGAGGGCGGGTGTATTTGAAAGAGGAGAGCCGTCCCTCGGTCACAGGAGCAGTTAAACCGCGTTTCTACGGCGTAAAATGGCCGAAATGTAAACAAAAACATATCAAGACCGTCGCGTAAACGCGCGCGCCGACCTCAGTGTTAAAATGACTTGAATTGAACCCCAGTACCTTTCTGATCATGTGGCCCCACCTGACGGCTGAGGCCCTAAATAGCCGCATAGAGTGTTTATGCCAGGGGCCGGCCCTGTATACCTGAACGGGAGCGTGCCTATGTTCCCACAGCCCTATGTTCCCTCAGCCCTATGTTCCCTCTGGACTCTCTCTACCTATCTGGACTCTACCTATCTGGCCTGTCTAGCCTCTACCTGGTCTTTTTACTAAACTTAACCAACTCCTTTCTTCATTGCCTAAACCCAACCAATGGTGGGACCAAAGGGCTGAGGGAACATAGGGCCTAATTTTCAGTGACAACAAAAGTTAGAAATGAGGGAACATAGGGCTGAGGGAACATAGGGCTGTGGGAACATAGGCATGACCCCACATGAACAACAACTTTAAAAATGAAATCCCTGTTTCCATGTGGAAAGCAGCAACACATAGTTAGATAAAAAATTATGCTTAAGCAAATATAGTGCCTTCCTTTTGAAAATATGTGTGAGCTTATTTTTTGTTCTCTTGACATAACCATAGCTTGATGAATGCAATAATGCAATCCAATTAGAAAATATAGGTTCTTGCAGATTTAAATAGATTAAAGAAACAAGCTGTGACACAACACTATCTCTGTGCTGTCCATGTTTTGAACAGACAGTACACAGCAGGCATATTGGCTGATCCACAGCCACTTTGCATGACTTGCCCACATTTAAATCTGTTCTGAGAGTTGAAGACGTCACATCAAATGACTGTCAGCCTAAAAGACAGCACTCGCCAGATGGAGTGTAGAAGAGTCAGCGGTTACACAGAGAAACACATCCCCATTATATGTCGGCAAGTTGAACTGCACATTGAAGTATTCTTTGGGTTGTTTTGCAGCATGTTTTATTAAACCTGAAGTTTTAAAATATCCTTGTTTCAGGTATGAAATCAGAAACATGTCGATGAGGCTAGATATAACACATTAGAGGGGTGGACTTGATTTACTGTAGGGGTCCCAGCTGTTTGTATTCCCCTGCAACCTGGACAGGTGGAAAAATGAAGGAAGGTTGGAGATGGATGGAAAAGAAGGAGGGGGGTGGCTCAACTTACCCCGCTCCTATGCTCAACTTACCCCACACAGGGTAAATTGTGCCACAAAACCACTTTTTTGGACATGCTTATATTATCAAAACAGTTGTGTTTACCCTCATTATGCTTGTTTGTAGGGATGCACAACACACTATATTAGTTAGCAACAACACTATAATTGCCTATCTAATCTAATGGTTTTGGACTCATCTTGATCAATTTAAAAGACTTTCTCATTTTTAAAGAGGAATTGTGCAGGATTTTTAGCTTAACTATGCCACATTTTTTTTTACCTTAATTAAACAGCTTTGGAGTAATTGTGATGGTTGAATAAATGACATGTAACTTGTTACGAGGGAGAATGGAGGCTCTCTGCCTTCCACCTAGCGTTGCTTGGCTGAAAAACAACTTTGCAAGTTCACTGCTGCCACCCTGGTGTCCCAGCTCTTGTCTCTGCGCACCGCAACACAAACGCGCCCCATAACCTGTAATCTCTTGTTTATGACAGATAATACTACACAAATACACATCGTAACATCGTATATGATATATAACTTTATTTACCGCTCTATTGATTGATTTCTCGCCGGCTTCGTTGTAAACAAATGCACATGGCCAGTAGGAGGGTTTAAAGGGATAGTTCAACATTTTGGCAAATTGGCCCATTGCCATAATCGCTATAGTCATAGCAGTAGGTTCATTACCTTTAATTGTAGGTGTAAGCTATTTTCAGTACGGCGGAGCGCAGCAGCTGGCTGCTCAGAGCTACGCTATGGAGGCTAAGGGAATTTCTTGGTTTCCCTCATTAAACTCATCAAATTCAACATCCCAAAACTCCACAGCGCTTTTGTAGACAAGTTGTGACCTGCACAACCACCACGCTATGAGATAATGACGGAACGATACGAAACGGAGCCGTTTTCGAGGTAAATACAGGGTAAATACGGAGACTGCTTGCTGAAAAACTGTCCCTGAACGCAACGCGCATCAGCGGTTTTGTATGAATTTACCTCGAAAACGGCTCCGTTTCGTATCGTTCCGTCATTATCTCATAGCGTGGTGGTTGTGCAGCTCACAACTTGTCTACAAAAGCGCTGTGGAGTTTTGGGATTTTGTATTTGATGAGTTTAATGAGGGAAACCAAGAAATTCCCTTAGCCTCCATAGCGTAGCTCTGAGCAGCCTGCTGCTGCGCTCCGCTGTACTAAAAATAGCTTACACCTACAATTAAAGGTAACGAACCTACTGCTATGACTATAGCAATTATGGCAATGGGCCAATTTGCCAAAATGTTGAACTATCCCTTTAAGTTGACTTTAAAGAGGAACTACGCAGGATTTGTAGCTTTACTATGCTATATTTTACCTTAATTAAACCGCTTTGGAGTAATTGTGATGGTTCAATAAATGGCTTAACTTGTAATGAGGGAGAGTGGAGACTCTCTCTGCCTCCCACATCGTGCGTGTCACGTAAAGCACAGCATACACTGTGCGATTGTCGGCTCGTTTTGAGCCGATTTTACAGTCATGCGACTATTTTTTGGATCGGGCCGAATTTCGTAGCCTCGTAAACCAGCCTCTCGCGGAAATGCATTTCATTTCATTTCTCGGGAGAGTCTGGCCCCAGTCGGTCCCTGATTGGCCAACGTGCTGTGTCAATCACAGCGGGCGACGCTGATTGGCTCGGCCTTCTGAGGGTTTCAGTCCAAACGCTTCGAATGGAGATGAGGCCAGGCTCTCCCTCGGAATGAAATGAAATGCACTTCCGCGAGAGGCTGGTTTACGAGGCTACGAATTTCGACCCAATCGTGGGTCGTGCTTCGTGCAGTATACGTGGGGGTAACGACGAGAGATTAAAACCTCACGACGAACTCCCGATCACAAATCGTGTGCTCGCAAGAAAATCAAACTTGTTTGAAATCCTGGTCGCTCCTCGTGAAGGTATCGCACAGTAGAAGCAGTGCCACGACCCGATTTGCCTCATCCTCTCGCAGAGAGCATGCACAATCTCTGATGTCACGTCAAAACACGGAGGCACATGGCGGCGCAGAGACTCTTTTTTTTATATTTTTTTTATAGACTCATCTGGACCTTAACATTAGCTAATGCTAGCTAATTAAGGAGCTATTGTTTTTAGCCCCTGCTGCTGTCATTTCGTGTGTGTGTGTGTGTGTGTGTGACTGCGTGTGACTGACTGCTGTGTGTGTGTGTGTGTGTGTGTGTGACGGGTTCATCCTCTTCTTCTACTTCTTTTTGACGTTGCAGTTCCGGTATACAGAAGTCCGACGTGAGTATTATGAACGTATAGTGTGAGCAGTCAGGTCGCATCAGAGCATCGGGTCGTACAGTGTGAGATCATTACTCGTGGGCTGCGAACTTTTGAACTCAGCGATCTAGTCGTGCAGTTTGAGATGGGGCTGAATCAAACGATTTAAAATATCGCACAGTGTATGCCCGGCTTTATTGCGTCTCTTGACCGAAAACCAACCTTGCGAGATCAGGCCGTCTCCCCGGTGTCCCAGCTCTTGTCTGTGCGCACCGCAACACAAACGTGCCTCTTAACTGGTAATCTCTCGTTTATGACAGATTAAACCGCACAAATATATACGTCGTAACATTGTATATGATAAATAACGTCATCTACGCTCTACTGATTGATTTCTTGCCAGCTTCGTTGTAAACAAATGCACATGGCTAGGAGGAGGCTTAGCAAAACAGCGGAAAAGCGACCGGACTTACAGTTCCTCTTTAACACCACAGATGCTTAACTTGTGCAGTGGATTTCCCTTTTAGTGTTTAGATATATTTCTTCTGATACATCTTGGCCAATTATATATTCATAAACACAATCTACTAATTTATCTATCTGTCCTAATATAAATCATGCATTGATAAATGTGTTTATTTGCTTTAAGTTCTGATAAATATTTTGACAAATTTTTTTAAGCCTTTACCACTCATATTTTATTGCTGTTGATGCTTGCATTATTACTAATGTTGTTTTAATTTTTAGGTTGTTCAAGCATGGATGTGCTCGCGCCCAGTTACATTAATGCACTGAATGGAACAACAGTCAAAATCCCCTGCACATTCACTTCCTGCTACAAGATGGATACTACCAAATTTTCCATGAACTGGACCTACCAAGAATCACAAAATGATACAGAGGAAAGGGTAAAATGGCTAGTCTTTACATATTTCAAAACCCCTCAAACATGATGCATGTACATCTTAAATCCAATTAGACAGTTGTAAACTCTAACTCTCTTTCTGTCTCCATAGTTTATGACATACTACAGGAAAAAAGGCATGATGCCTCTGCGGTCGGACCGGTTTGGAGAACGGGTGACGTTTGTTGGAAACTTGGATAAAAATGACCTGTCAATCACCCTTTCAGACGTTCAGGTGGACGATGTTGGAATTTACAACTGCTATGTGAGGAACCCCCCAGACCGCATCCAGGGACATGGCGTCATACAGTTCAATGTTGTCACCGAACGTAAGACACTAACCCTACCTTTTGAAGACACAAAAACTGTAATTGTCTATACAACCTAAAACTTGTTTTTGTTGGGCAATGAACACTCAACCAATATGCAGACAGCATTACAAGTGGGGAGGTTCCCATACCGATACCAGAATCGGAAATGCCTCCGATAGCCTACATCAAAAAATGCCAGACCAGCTATCTGGCAATTATGTGAATCTATACATCTTTAAAGGCATCCTTTCCCCTAAATTCATTCAGTAGTGGCACACCCCCACTACAAGAATATAAGAACCACTGCTAAAATTCCACATGGTCATTAATCTCAGTTATAATGAAAGGCTCCTTCAGTATTTACTGGTGCATTATGTGAGCTCGCCAACCTGATGTTAACTTGGGGTTGTTCTGAGTCATTGATGGCCCTCAGCGTTCAACAACTTAAATAATCGGATATGGTATCAGAAAGGAAAAAATGGTATCAGAACATCTCCTTGATATTTACCAAGATTTTGGGCATACAGTACATTAAAGACTGCAGTGTCCAAAATACTGCTTGAAGCTATTTCCTCCAAATGCAGTGTATGGTTTGTGTTGTCAAAAGGGGTGAGAAACTACACCCATGTCTTTCAGCATCTGGACATTAAGGATAAATGCCATACAATAATCCTAACGTACTCTGTG
This sequence comes from Trachurus japonicus, assembly GCF_045865225.1. Lineage (NCBI taxonomy): Eukaryota > Metazoa > Chordata > Actinopteri > Carangiformes > Carangidae > Trachurus > Trachurus japonicus. Next base: position 21,681,284 of record NC_140919.1, read on the forward strand.
TGTGTGTGTTTCCTGAAGCGTGAGGACCTAGTGGTGATGAGTCAGCTTTTCACTTATTAATGACCAACAAGAGGGAGAACCTAGTCTCTCAGCATCTCTCTCTCTCTCCAACTCACGCACACACTCACACTCTGACACAGGCTAACTCAGCAGCACTTTCTTTCTTTCCACTCTGTTTAATCAGCCCGGTAGAGCTTTCAGCCAGCACTGCACTTGTCTCCATCCTTTGTCTACAAAATATTTAACCCTCTCCTCTCCTCAGTTCCCCCTCCAAGGGATTCAACTATTGCTGTTGCGATTGGGGCGTCAGTGGGTGGAGCGTTAGCTCTGCTGATTCTATCCATGGTAGTAGTGAAATGTCTTCGTCGACACCGGAAACAGGAACTGATTTCAGAAGAGAAGATGGAGGAGGAGGGAAAACTGGAGGCTGAGGGTGCAGAGGAGGGAACCAAGTAAGAAATCTCACTATAACATTTAGCAATCGCATCTTTAATTAGTTAATCAATCACATATTTAATTAGTTAATCAATACTCAATCAGAATTATGTGCCGATCGGCAACAATCCTCTAAAACAACAAGTCAGTGATGCTCAACTGATACTACTATGTTAGTGAAACCCCCACGTGTTAATCAGCTACCCTTGCACACAAGTCGACATAATGCCACTGAATTTAGAGTTGCAGCTGCCTTCTGTGATATGTATTTAAAAACCTAAATTTTATAGTAGAGACTTGTTCATCAGTATCGACATATCTTAAGATCTAAAACAACAGGTTCTGTCCACAATATTTACAGAAAATACATTACTTTAGCTGTGCTCTTCTCTACTATAACTGAATTACAAACCTTATAGCCTGAGCCTGTGAATATTCTCATTCATCCAGGTCATAGTTATCTCAAGGAAATTGCATTTGATTTAAATTTCCTTGAGATAACCTTAAATCTTCTCTCTGTGTTGACTGAAAGCTAACCTACTATCTTGTTGTTGGGCACCTCTTCTCATATATTTATAGACAACCATAGCTGGGTCATCTGATTGAACCAGCAGAATGTGGAGCTCTCACCCTCAACACCTCCTCTGGTAAATACTTGATCATGACCACGAGTCTGGACTGTTGTTGCTGACTGTCATGAACACCATGTCTATTAAAGAGCTTAGCAAAATACCAGCCAAAGGCAAACCAAACAGTCAAGACATTGGTGTATTTGCATGCTGCATGATGCTTAAAGGGTTTCAAAATTTGGATCACTCTACCTGCTAAGTTTATCTCTTGCAAGGTTTATTTATTGGGGCATCTAACAAGCATTTTTACCAATTTAAGTCAAAATATTGTTTATCTTTCTCTCTTTCTTTTCAGATGTGTACCCCTCCCAACCCCACTTCCTGGAGTTCTGCCGTAACCACTGGGTGAATCATTGTCCACTGATACTTCCATCTCCTCTGCATGTGTGTCTGTCTGTGTGTGTGTGAGCCAGTGCACATGAGTGTGCTGCTTTGTATGTATGTGAAATGTGTATGTGTACTGAATGTGTCTAGGTGTGTGCGCGTAATTCTGTGCACCTGTGTGAGATGTGTCTCTTTCCATGAAATAAGGCAGGGAACACTTTTCTGCATCTTAACCATATTACTATTTTCATGGCTACAAGTCAAAATCAAACATTAGTGGTCTCATGATGGCGTTTTCATAGCACATTATAGACAGACTAAGGCTGGGCGGTATGACCTAAAATATTTATCATGGTGTACTTTGAGTATGAAATGGCAAAGATATCACAGCATCCCAACCTCTAATCTTTGCTCTAATACTTTAATAGCTAACAGACTCTAGGGCTTTGGGACTATCTATTACTTGAAGTCCATTATTATTCCACTACTAATAAAATTAAAAGTGGTCATATAAAGCTTCATTACTGATGGAAGTTAAAAGCCTTGACACTGCCAAGCAGATGTTGTTGCTGTGTGTATCTGTTGTGTGATGGGAAATTGTGCCATTTGCTCCACTCTCTCACAACAGCTGCAGCCCAGCTTTGGGATTTTGTTTTGAGTAAAGTGTTGGTTAATTGGTTATACTGTGAATCAACTGCTTTAAAAGTCTATATTGGTACCATGTCTTAACATAGTTGTCCTTCCACATGTGGCTTTTGCAAAATGGTGTCTCTGTGTCTAAATGGTGTCAAGTTTAAACATTCCTATAAATTGTGAAGGTTTTTCTGGCAAAAAACTGTTGTCATAAAAGGAAAAGCACAGGTCATGCTAATCCCATTAGTACTGGCTCTGGTTTGTTGCTGGCGCAGTAGATTATGACACCACACTGTATTCACTATACAGTACCCTCAAAACATCTCTCAATGAAACAAAAAAGTAATATGCTCTCACTATAAAATACACTTATGTTTACTGAAGGAAGGGAGTAGCAGGAATAGGAAGTAGTGGCTGAGTGAATTGGATTTTAAAGAGACCCAGCGTGACAGTTACACAAGCATACATTATACCAGGATCCTGAGCCTGAAGCTAAAGCAGCTAAATGGAATTTTGCCATTGATAATTTTATTTTTTAAAACTGTGCTTTTTCTTCTGTGACAAATCAAAATATCTTCTCTTCAAAGGGCACGTGAAGCAGCATGTTTTACAATTATCTCTTGGTCTTAGGTGTATTTTGTTTGTTTTGATTTCTTAATTCACTTTTTGTTAACATGGAAAAGTATGTGTGAGAAGTGGCACTCCTGCTCAATGACACAAATAAGAGCAGCTGCACCGATTAACATGACGAGTTGTAGTGATGCTTTCAGAGCACTTCATGTGACCTTATATCTACAATTTATTCTATACTAGTACAAACAGCATAGCCAAATCTTTATATCTCTAGAATGGGTTTGTCATTACAGGTTATACCGTCCAACCCTTTGCTGGGCAGCGGGCCGGGTATGATATGTTACTGAACTTGAATACAAAGGTTTCAATGGTTATCACTGGTCATACAAAACCATGGATTTTTGTAACTGCAATACATCGTACAACCATATGCATACTGTCCCTCTCCGAATATTTCCCTACAATGCATTTAAGGCAGAAACTGGAGGACCGTGTGGCTCAAGTTAAATAAGATGAATTACTGAACATATCAAAGACAATTTAAAGTGAAAATCTCACATTGCACCTACAATCATACAAGTCAACCTTTGCTAATAATTCTAAAGATGAAATTGGTTGAAGGATGTCTAAACAAGGGCCTATAATACATAATAGTTAAACAATAACCTTTATGATGACAATATCACACACAGATAAGAGGTTAGTTCCACTAAATCATAATATTAATACAATGTTTACACTCACAGCTACAGAGAACAGCTTATTGAAGGTTTGGTTTTGTTGGTGTCTCACCTCAAATTGTAGCTACCTATCTAAACAGGTTGATTTTTTTTTTATGCCAAATTAAGCATGTAAAATATACCATAGTGCCATGAATGCATATAAAACAGTGCATATCAGAAACTAATACACTAAGTTTTGTTCTGTTTGTTTCCCCCCTAAAAAAAACACAGCCATGTCAGTCTAAGCATGTTTAAGCTTTTTTTCATTTTTCATTTTGATACATGCATATATATATATATAGTATATTTTGCTTGTGTATGTAATTTGGTATTTTGTTGGAGTTTCAGACAACTTGCCTTGCGTTAAATATAAACATCAAAATCTTAAATATTTCATATCATGAAAAACACACCCATACAAGCTCTTAGAATCTGAATCTTGTTATTCTAACTTCAACCAGAATCCAGCTGGACCAATTTTATAGAGATTTTAATGCATTTTAAAGTGATTACACCTCAATACAATACACTTTTTGGAGTCTATTTTAAAGTTTATTAACAAATTAAAAGTTATATAAGATACAATATTTAAACATTATATCTAACACTGTCTCTAAAGTAATGCCTTTACCTCAACAATGGTGTTTTAAATTGTAGATATTATTTTGCACATTAACACAATGACACCTATTCTAATATAATTATAATGGGGAGCATGTAAATATAATAAAAATCGTGGAACACATAAGCTAACCTTATCAAGATGGTATATTGGAATGTGAGGCTGTTAAAACAGAAATGTGGCATGAGATTGTAAGGTTAAATGGGAAATGTACTTATTTGATCATTTATTTGGTTTGAGCACTTTGAATGTTAAAAAATATATTCTCTTAAAAAATACTGGATCACAATTTAATGTCAATTTTACATGTTATAGCATGTGAGCTTTGTTAATCTCTGAATGTCCTATGATGTTTTCAGTACAACAGGCCAGCTGTGTCTGTGCTATAATGTCAAGCTGGTTAGCTTTGTCATCCAGCTATTAGAGTGTGGTTAGTGCTTCCAAATCTGGTGGCCAGGGTATTCCTGGTTTTTGATATTGTTAAAAATGTGAACAAGTATGTGTTGAAGCCTTACTTATTATTATTTTATTTTTTTTGTATTCATGCTATGAATTTTGTTATTTATGACCTTACTATGTTTCCCAAAACCAAATGTGATCTATGTGGTAATTCTTGACATATCAAAAAAAGGTATCAATATAGTGTAAAATTCATGAATTACATGTTACTCTGTAACGATTGATCAAGTTAAATGTTAATTTTAAGGAGCTATGTGCTAATTTTGCTATTGCTAGTTAATCTGGGATTAGCATTAACAGTTGTATTCTTACAAGTTTTGCCAAGAGATTCCGCCATCATTGCAGAAGCCAAAAAAAAAAAAAAAGCAAACAATTGGATCGCTCTTCCATGCTGGTGACTAAACAAATGCTTAGTTTAATGCTGAACTTACTGCTGAACTTGTGATATTTTAGACTACAGGTGTTATTGCTAACGTTAACCCTAACCCTTTGGAGCAATGGCAAAACTCATAAATTAACACATTTGGGGCAATCATGCTGGGAAGAACAAAGATAAAGTGGCAATTTAGTTTAACTGGGATTACCCTATTCCTGACACATTTCCTGGGACATTGCTGTCTGTGTATGATCATGCATGTTTAAGTTGCAGGATTTGTGACCCATAGGGTGATGACATGTTAACCTAACATTTGGGGCAAATTTGGTTTGCAGTTTTTACCTCGAAGGTTTTGTTGATCAAGTCATATACATTATTGTACAAAGTATCTAGTCTTTTACTCAGAGGCAATTTAACAAAGAAAAATATTATGATCACATCCTAGACAGATTTATGAGTGTAAATAATTGTTTCCCACTTCCAGCTATGAAATTTGCCCCGAGTAGTTGCTCTTGTATCACTTTAAATGTTAGTGGACACCGACTAATGCTTGCACTGTGCTGACTCTGAAAAAGCAGCTGTCATTACATGATGTATTTTAAATAAAGCTGATTTAGGAATATATCTTTTTTTTTCTCTGTACTTTGCATTTTTTATCCAACCATTGAAGAGCTGCGGCCAAATCAAGATTAGTCACAAAGCAGGGAACACAACTGTACCAGTTTATCACAGCACTTGTAATTACCCTACAGGCAGTTTACAGTTCTCACTTTACCTAAAGCAGTGCATAATAGGGGAAAACTGACTAAGGGATGGGGGGAACCTCCGTGCAAAAGGTCCTTGGTACCCCGTCGCAGTGTGGGAAGAACATTACATTCATATACGTATACAGAGCTTTTATAAATGTGATTCCTCTCCAACCCTCTCCCACTGACTTTTTTTTTGCATCGTGTCCCAATCACGTGATTAATAGTGAAATTGAAACCAACCCTGTGGGAATCCCACAGGAATTCAGAAAAATTGTCACCCTCTAACTACAAGTCTCCTATTGAATGGGAGCACTAACCAGTCTCAAACCTATTATGCCTGGTTGCACTCTGATCTCATCAGGGAGGAGGACAACCTGGAGCTGCTCCACTGAGATTCAGTCAGAGGTGACTTTGTGAATGTGGAGTATGTATTTTCAGAGCTATAGCCCCGACCAAAAATAGCCATGCATTAAAACAATGCAACAGCAGTGATGGTGGGGGGTAGATTGTTTTAATACCAATGCAATGTAACCCAGAAAGGTCAGTTCAAGTAATTAATCCATTCCTTTCATAATTCTGTTTCAGGATTTTACAACTCTACAAGAGTTGTAAAAAATGAATGGTGAAAATGATTTTAGTTTTTATTGCTGCAATTGCGAAGCCAACCATAGGAAAACGGTGTTCTGTAGTAGGTAGTGATCTACCTGCTGTACAGTACATGCTTGCACAATGGGTTGCAGCAAAACTTGAGTCTGGTTCAACTTTTTTCCAGATGACCCTGCATTTTTTTTTTTTGCTCTTTGCATTTGCACCTCTACTGAGTCAGCCCCATGGCCTCATTCAAATCCGCAATGCTGTCGTTTGAATATGACTTAACGATAATCACTAGCCATTATTTTGCCATTGCCACTGTTTAATTGCGAAGTTATTTTAATTACATAAATAGTGAAACTCAAGCATTTCAAAACAACTAATATACTGCAATACACCTCATGCATTGTTTCCATTGCATATTGTAGAACTACCATAGTTATGAAACATTAATTTTCCAATATCAGAACAAAAGTTAACAATTAAGTTGAAAAGTATGCAGTCATTGTTGCAAGTAGTATGACATATAGGCTATCATTGATGACTTGATAACAGAATATTGTATCAGATCAGAAGATTAAATGAAAGTTTGTTGTGAATATATATAGCCAGTGAAACAATATGTAAAAAATACAAAGTACATTTCAACTGTGTACCTGTACACAGTATACTCACACAGCCCACAGACCTTGCTCTTTTTTTCTTTTAACATTTAAGTCAGTAAAACCATGTCCATATCAAATCTACATCATTCCAAAGTTATGCCAACATCATGCAAATCATTGCTAGTTTTAAAACACCCTACTTACACCCAATATCATATCTGCCCAACACACACTATGACACTGCAAGCCTCCAACTAAAAGTCTCATCCCCACAAAGACTCCAGATGCATGTTCTGCAGAGGTTCAAGTCTGATACTTACAACTCTAACTTCCACAGCGCACATGTGTGTATGTGTGTGTGTCTATGTCTGTATGTGTGCATATGAATCGGTATGTACTAAAGCCCAACTCTTAACTTTAGACAGGACTCACCTTTTGATGGTCCTTGTTCCACACTGACAGACGGATAGATTGACGAACATTAAAACAACAGGAGCACAAACCGCAGGGACAAAATAGACTGGAATAAGAGAGGAAAAGGACGCAAAGACAAGAAGAATATGAACAGAGACTTACATGCATGCAACATTTAAAAGCAACAAAAAAGATGAAGCAAGAGTGGATACTGGAGAAACGAGTAAAGACAGATTGACCCGCCCAGATGAAGAAAAAGAGGAAGGACAGATGAAGAGAGAGGTAGGCAGAGGCCCACCCCACTTGTCCTCTTCCACTCAGGATGCTTTCTGAAATCTGCTCACTCACCGGCTGGTGCAAAGAGAGAGAGAGGGAAGGAGAGGGAGAGGGAATGAAGAAGGGGGAGGGTAGCAGGTCGAAGTGTAGGGTGAGAGGAAGGTTAATCAGAGTGGGAGGTGGTGGGTGGGAGACGATGAAGGTATGGAGAGAAAAGGAGCAAGGGGCTGAGAGCTCAGAGTAGCTGTGTTCGGACCGGCTCAGCTGTGTGGCTTCACTGCAGCATTTCACTGCTTTGGCCGTCCCAGAAACAGATCCTCCATTCCCTCCCTCCCTCCCGCTCTCTCTCCCTCCGCCTCTCATCTCACCTCCCTCCTCTGCCTCCTGTCATCTCTCTCCCTCTCCCTCCTGCCACCCCCCCCACCTTCTCTCTCCTGTGTCCACTCCTACACCTATCCTTCCTTCTCCTTGAACTTCTCTTATCCTCTCAGCCCTCCTGATCCCTGACATCCTCCTATCCTTTCCCCTTCTCTCATCAGTGTAATGTCCTCTTTTGCTCCGCCTTCCTTCTATACACAGCGTCCAAGGTCACCCTGTCCAGAGGCAGGTGTGTGTGCTCACATGTGACTCCATATTGGTGTTGCTTATGCAAAGACGCATGTGCATACATATCCCTGTATGTCTGGATCTCATCCTCCCCCTCTTCATACTGTACATGTGTTCATTTACCTGTAGTATCAATCTTCATTTTCATCTTAATGTAACTGACTGTGCTAGAGGTAGCTACCGCATGTGTTGTATGTCACTATCTATCACTGCCCCCGACACATATTTGAACTTGGCAATGACATCAAATGCCATGAGACAGATCACCTGACAACATGTGGATGTGTGTGAGTTTGGGAGGTCAGACATCTGTCATGTCAGTATGGATAAATGAAAGGAAATGTAAGAAAAAAGAGAAAAATGGAAAAAACACTTCTGCCTCTACCACTCAGACTGGTTACATCCCCTCTTTTTCCTGAATCATATAAAATATTAACCATTTGTGTAAGATGTTGTCATAGTGGCTGTGTGAAGTTTTATGCAATTTTCTAATGGTAACTGTGATTTTCACCATCCCACCAAAGTCTAATCAGTACATCCTTAAGTCCTAGTGGGTCAGCAGTGCAAAGTTTTAAAGAATTCCCTGATGAGTTAAGGAGTCCAGGTGTTGCTACAGTATGTTGTTTTTTAACCAAATTGAAAATGAAAAACCTCCCATGCACAAAGTTACTGTAGTGGCAGAGAGGATTTCTCTGAGCCTCTGTGCCAAGTTGATACATATGACATTTATTAGAATCACACAGGCAATTTACAAGTGTAAAAGTAAATGCTGAGGACAGATGGAAATCTACAGAGAGCCACACAGACAACTCCCCTAAATCTTTTATAGGCCAATATAAACAGCTCTTGTGAATTCAAAGATATGACCTCCTCTTCCTCAAGTAACTGTTTCCCAACCGCTGGCTCTCATTCTTGAACGTCCTACAGTCCATATTTAGTCAACACACTTAGCAGAGGTGGCTGTGAGAAACTGAATACTGCTCATCTGGTGAATTTATATGTGTGGTAACAAAGTGGAAAACAATAGGATGTTCTGTCTGTGAAGAAATTATGAGAAACAGGAAAGTCAATGCCCAATAGATTAGTAAAGTATTGCCAAGAGATGATCTGTATCCTGTTTTGATTAATAGGCTATAAAAGCCTGGCCCTTGAGTCCAGGGTTGGGTTTTCTGGTTCTTGGCCTTGACAGCTGCTGACTGTTGCCTTGTTCCTGTCCTCTTTGAGTCTGAGTTTGATCAATTGAAAATCTTCAACACTAGTACAAGAAATTATAACTGGAAAGGGGAAAGGGTTATGGAAATCAATGTTAATATATTTTTCCTTGCCATTGAATGTTTTCTTTTTTTGCATTATGTTGGAATACTACACTCATTGATAACACAGTATATTAGCTATATGGGTGTCAGATAATTACAGAATGAGCTACAACCTGCAACGCGCCAAAACTCCAGGGAGCGTTAAGTGATGCCAAAACATCACACATACCTGTAGTGCCAAGTCATCATAGAAATTGCAAAAATGTGTAGTGTGATGCCAAGTCATCACAGAAATGTTTATTGTGAGTTAGAAAGACAAAAGTATCTAGGATATTCTATAGGATATAATAACAGCAACAACATTACCAGAAAGGTGCTGGACTGTATGGGCAGATATATCCTGTGTATGTAAAAGAAACAAACTGGCAGTGTGGTGGGTGGGCTGAGTCTGAAGTGTGGTGACTTTGTGTATGACTCCTCTGATACATGAATACATTTCTGTGAGATGTGGACGGGACAAGAGGTTGGGTTCAGTTATATTCTACTGCACTCAGTGTGTTAGTGGTTTAGAGATGATGAAGAGTCCCATTTGGCAAGCCGGCGCAACTCTACATCATACTGTGCATACTCCAATGCCCAACACGATGTCTGATGTCTGCCATCTATTTAGCAGCAACCTAAGTCATCAAGGGAAGCAGACCTAAAAGCTTTTAGACCTTGAAATGCAGTGGACACAAATTCCCTCCATTTCAATGTTTTACCTTTCCTTGCACTATTGAGTGAAATGGGAAGTTGTGTTGAGCACACAGAAATGGGTGTCAGCCAGATGTTATTCTGTGTGGCTCTGATGCTGGTGATGACACTGCTGATGTGTCGGTCAATTGGTGAGGGAGTCATGAATCCTGTGAATGAGGTCAAGCTGCACATTCAGGTTGTGGACTTTGGCAATATCTCACTGCCACAGGTCTGTGTTGAAGGCTGAGCTGAGATTGATGAGAGCTATGCTAGAATTGTGTAATGTCCTGATGGTGTGAAGGACACATAACTGCCCCTATGTGCCTTGCAGGCACTTTGTAAGGCATTTAAACTAGCTGCAGTTTCTTAAGGGGACTGTGATGGCCGGAAACAAAGTCAAAGGTCAGCAACATGGGTCTTGAGCACAGGATCTGTAATGGTTATTGGGTTTCAATCAATTGTACGAAGCATTTTACACTGATGCTCCAACTGTTCTATGCAAAATACAGTGTACAAAAATGCATCCATGTGTATTCTGGGCAGTTTTCAAAAGCACATACTAATGAAATCAAATGCAAGTACAAAACACTATGTTTAGTGATGACACAAGAATTAGTATTAATGTACCGGTAGTATTTTCTCTGCCAGACTCGACAGTACATCCCTGGGCTTCCAAACACATAAACCCTGACTAACTGAGGAGGGAAAAGGGATGGAGAGAGTTAAAACATGAGTCATTTGATCAAGATCCGATCCTGTCAATGCATTAGCCTACAACCACGGAGGCTTTAGTAAAAGCATGAAATGACAGAAGCAAGAGAGTGGAGACACGACTAAAGGATCCAGTAAAGACAGGGGATTGTGGTATGGTTGAAGCAGCCTGTGTCCGACTCTGAGACCCTCTTGAGGAAGGCTGACTCAGCTTTACTGTGCTGGGTGCATATGTGTTTGTGCGTGCATGTGGCAGCAGTTATCAACCCCCCCCCCTCTTCTCCCCTCCCCTCCATCCCCATTACACTCTATCTCCTCCTCTCTCTCACCTCTCTGCAGTACCTCTCTCGCTCATTCCTTCCTTTGCCAGCTGGGGAGACACGCGCTTTCTGCTTTTCTGCGTGGCTGCTGGCTGTGCTCCAGCATCCCCCGTGTGCCTCTCGTGTGCTCTCCCCCCCCCCCCCCCTTCCAGCCTATGTCTCCCCCTGAGGGGTTTGTTGGCCAGCCTGCTTCTCTGGCTGTTGCTGCTGCGGCTGCTGCTGCTGCTGCTGGAGCAGTGGAGCTGTCTGACACTACGCCGCTACGCCGCTACTGCTCTGCCTCGCTTCTCCCGTCTGCCTTTCGCCTCACACTCTGCTTTGCTGGATAATCACCAAAGGCAGCGACAGAGGACAGGAAGGGAGGGAGGCAGAAAGACAGAGAGCCCGTGCTCTTCATTCAGCTGCTGCATTCTTCTGTCTTCTGTCTGTCCCTTTCTCCGTTTTCCTGGGCTGTCAGAGTGCAGTGCGGGGAACAACTGAACAGGAGAGGGCTCCCTGAAGGAATCTATCCTCTCTTTGCACTTCCTCCCTCTGTTCATTCCTGGGACAGAGTGCAGAAGAGAAGAGGGAGGGACTGGGAGCGGGACTTCAGACTCCTGCCTTCATCTGCACGGCTCAGTGTCCCACCTTGCTCCAGAGACACATGAGACAACCACACAGAGTCACAGGCATATTCACATAGACAAGACACAAGCTCAAGCTGACCAGACCAGACTAGCAGACAGACTGACAAAGACACACATTATATAAATACAGAGAGACAGACAGACAGACAGGGGGTGTCATGGCGTCAGTGGACAGCGCCGGTTCGAGTGTCTCTGGACGGCTGAGATCAGGGGATCTACTACATGCTGGTCTGGCAGTTGCACTGCTGCTCGGTGAGTTATACTTCTCTCTATACCTTTAGCTGCCCTGTCATTCCTCATTCTTCCACTATAGTATATGTCCACATTACACCAGAGCGTTGCACTTCTATGCCTCTGTTAAATGCTTAAATGCCAGCTTGTGGTTGGGTGAATCCCTCTAATTGTCGTTGCATTTAAACTAGTTTCACCTTCCTTTTTTTGATCCTTTAATTTCAATGTTTTTTAAATGTCCATTTAGGTGGGTGGCTCATTGCTGTCATAGTAAATCTATTCCTTTATTTTATTTTATTTTTTTTATTATTGCTCCATACAAACATCTGCTGTTCTCTGCTTCAGCTCTCCTGTCTCATCATTGGCTTTCCACACCTGGAGGCTAAAATGTGTGGTGATGTCACAGCTGATGTTTACTTGTTGCTGTACTGAGGGCATCAAGGTCAAAAACATCCAAGCCATGGCTGATCTGAACTTGGACATATTAGATGTGGTTGCTGTTTGCTGGTGCTGGATTTCTTTTCATAGACCTGATGCCACTTTCGAAGGGAAGATGATGAATAAAAGGAGGGAGAATAAAATGTAGAAAAACTTTTTTTTCTATAGCAGATAAAAACACATTTGTTATAGCTACATTCTGTGTAAGTGTGTGTGTGCGTACTGTGTGGTGGTACTATGTGACGTAGTGGTGCAGTGGTGATCTGTGCTTTTGCTCATACACTCCCTGATTTTCTTTTATTTCTTTTTTTTTTGTAGTGCCCAATAGTGCCCCCAGTTGTGTCAAATCTCTGCACAGTTCACAGTAGAGCTTTATGGCACAAAAACAAGATCAACAGGAATATGTTAAGAACCACAATTCAGTGCTTACTGTAGGTGAACTACATCAATAATGATATTTCAGAAATAGTATCTGTTGATTTTTTACTGAATTCAGCTTTTTAAATTGTTCACTGGCACATTTATAACAGTTACCAGTAAAATGTATTGCTTGTGCAGTCCAGTCATGACATTACTAAACAAGTTATGCTCCACATCAGAGTAAATGGATTTAGTTGGTTAAAAGTCATTAGTATAGCACTTCAGTCAAGGGGAAGTCTAAATAACAGTTCTCTGAGCCTTTTCAGGAGTAAGCAGCATTTGTCACAATGGCCTCTGGTAAGACCAGTCTGGATGCAGCTTATCCCACACCAAATGCTTGTACAACTGTCATATGAAGAAAAATCTGCTTGCTTTTTAAGGATTTAACATTAATGATGAGCACATTAAATAAGACAAATGTTTACAATAAAATATTTATTCAGCGAGGGTGGAAAAACACACAGAATGTAGGTATCAGGCCATACACAAATTAAAGTGCAAAATCCAACACCATCATGTCATTGTCTGTGCCATTTCACTGGTAATATGTTGACATAATGATTCCTTAAGGATTGGTAAAACCACTGGGCTTAAATATCAGTAGCACTTATCTTGAAATGTCAGTTAATGAAATGCCAAACGCATGAGGCATCATTTTAAAACTATGAGACAAGAAGCTTTTCAATTGATTGTGCTCTTAGATTGGCTGCAGAGTGTGACTTTAGACTACACTGACCTCAGATTACAAGCAGTAGGAGGAGGTCTATGAAAGAAAACTATTAGAGACTACTGAAGTGCATCATATCCTAATGTAAAACACAACTCGAACTCTTACCAAAGCTTCTTACTACAATTCCTCACTTGAATTAGGCACCATACCATTTAGCCAAATGTCATACTTAAAAAAATATTGATTAATAATAAAGATTCCCAATTACTGATCCACAGCAGGCCCATTTAGATGATACAATGTAACCCATACAAAGGGTCAGTTTTATGATGCTTATCTGGAGCAGGTCAGTCTCTACATTGGTCCATGTTAGAGATTTTAAAATGATTTATCCATCAAATTTTGCCACAGCAAAAATTGCATTGTGTTTTCATTATTATTATTTGGTTTTGGTGATAGTACAGTTGTCATCTGTATTTTTACTTGTGTTGTTTCCTACTTCTAGTTTCTGGGATAGTTGAAATTAGAAGGTTGGGTTTTGTTGTTACTATATCTTTTTACAATAATTAGGGCCACGGGCAATCGCCCCTGCAGCGAAGCCTGGGCACTACTGTTATTGTGTGGATTTTTTCCTAGTTATTAGTGTGAATGCTGGAAGCATGCTGGAAGCATTCACACTATTGTTATTCGGTTCGGCCATTTTCTGCCTTTCTTCGTCATGTAACTAGTCCTTCATACTTTGTGCTATTTCAACAATTCAAATATCAAAATGTTCAGCCTTTTCGGGACAGGTGTGCTATGTCTTTTCTCTTTTCAACTATTCATACTTTTTGCAATATTCAACTATTTCTGATTTTTTTTTCCCCATAGAGAATGCATTGGAACAGTCTTGAAACTCTTCAAATCTTCTTACTTCTTTCAGCCTTTAAAGCGTCCACATACTTTCAGCTAGAGACTTCATTCAAATTCTGAGCTGTAGACAAACTTCTAATGTATTCATCCTGTATGTACAACTTTTTCATAGCTTGTACCGTTTTTGAGATAAATCCTTTAAAAGCACATGAGGATTTCTGACAAATTTCACACTTTTCAATGAGTGTGTATGGGGTTGGGTCAGAGTGAGTGACATCATCGTTAGAGTGAGAGGGATCGAAAAAACATTCAGGATTTTTTCTGGATAAATTGCCAGCACGGCCACAAATTAAACTCTAGACACATGATTTCCTCACCGGTTTGTAGCCACACTTGTCGTGTCTCATTTAATGTGCTCAAAACAGCAGACAGACTTACAGAATTGTCTCAGTGAGCCTAATTGTGCAGCTAGACCCGCTCCAGTGGCTCATCCACTTCAATATAAAAGTAGGAGCTGATTTTTTTAGAAAAGCAGAAATGCCCCCCTTTTCTACCTTGCGACCCTGAGAAATGTTTTTGCCCTACAAACATTTAATGCACATCAATGTGCTCAGGAAGGTCTCCTTGCCCCAGTAGTCATGGCCACATTCTGATAAGAGGTACGGTTCTCTTTTTATGGGCTGTTTTCGGAAGCTGCACAGAGCTCAAATCTCTCTGCTCTGCTCTGCTCTGTGTGCAGTTGGCCAGCTGTTGGGGCCAGCTCGTTATCAAAGTCTATAAATAGAACAGGTGCAGGTGCAGCCTGGCCGCTCGTTAAGATGTTTTTAAACACAGCCCCACACACACACATGATAAACCAGACTGACAGAGGATGTCCACGCACAAACACAGGCATCACACTCACACAGACAGACACACACAGACACTCACACACAGTCACACATGCACACATACACAAACAAACAATTCCATTCCATTCTTCATTCTTCCATTCTTAGATAATAATTTAAAAATATTTTTTAAATGCAGCCAGGGAGCTCTCTGCTCTCATTCAGCCCAATGCATTTTTTTCACAGCAGCAGGAGAAGTAGCTCAACTTTGTAACTTGCTGTTAAGTGCTTTTTAATTCATTTTAATTCACCAAAAAATAGTCACAGGTCACAAAAAAGTCCTCTTCTTGCTTGGTGTGGCTAATTTCTGCACTTTCCTTACTTTTTTTTTTAAGCATCATTGAAAAATCTCACATTTATCAAAGTCTCAACCTCTTTTGCACAACTCCACTGTAGTGTAGGGGGTAAGGTGGCCGCTTGCCAACCTCAAGGTCACTGGTTCGAATCCAAGGGAAGAACTCTTGTTATGTTATGTTGAATTCTGCTCTCCTCCCCCGCCTTCAATTGGTTACAGGTGTTTGTTATCTCCTTGATTACTCATACCAGTTTGCAGCACATCATCACATTACAATGAATGACAACAGTCTTGAAAGCAGTGTGCTCTCTGTAGCCAAGTGGCAGAGTAAAGGCTTAATGATCATAAGGTCATGGGTTCAATTCCTGCCTCAGTCATTTCACATCATTGCTTGACTTTTGATTCCAACTAGAAAAAGCATTTCCAAGAATGGAAATGGTGTGACTGCTGACAGCAACTGAACGCTGTTGCAGAATTAGCAAATAGTGCAAGCTGTGATCACCATACAAATGCTTGACCAAGGTCAGAATCAAACCCACAACCTCATGGTCATTAGACTTCCACTCTGCCTCTAGGCCACAGTGCACACACAGTTGCAGAGACTGTTGTCTGTTAATGATCTGCACACTGTCAACATCAAGAAAGCTTGAGAGTCAAGCTTGAATGACTTAGAATGAAAATGTCTGTGAATTTCAGGCTGAGCACTAACCATATGGCCACAGAGAACCTGAGTTACAATGAGCTTTATACTATGAGGAATCAAAGACTGTCCAATGACAGCTGAATAATTGGAATCAAAAGTCAAGCAATGAAGTGAAAAGACTGAGGCAGGAATCGAACCCATGACCATATGATCAGTAAACCTTTACTCTGCCACTCGGCTACAGAGAGCACACTGCTTTCAAAACTGTTGTCATTCATTGTAATGTGATGATGTGCTGCAAACTGGTACGAGTAATCAAGGAGATAACAAACACCTGTAACCAATTGAAGGCGGGGGAGGAGAGCAGAATTCAACATAACATAACAAGAGTTCTTCCCTTGGATTCGAACCAGTGACCTTAGGGTTGGCAAGCATCCACCCTAACCCCTACACTACAGTGGAGTTGTGAAGAAGAGAGGTTGAGACTTTGATGAATGTGAGATTTTTTGTGAAAAAGTTAAATATTTGAAAAAGTATAAATAGTTAAAAAGAGAAAAGTAATGCCGATAAAGTTCAAAAAAAGCTGCACGTTTTGATATATGAATTGTTGAAATAGCACAAAGTATGAAGGACTAGAAGAAGACCGTAAAAAGGCGGAAGAAAATGGCCAAACAGAAGAACAATAGTGTGACTGCTTCAGCAGTCACACTAATTATTCAGCTGTCATTGGACAGTCTTTGATTCCTCATAGTATAAAGCTCATTGTAACTCAGGTTCTCTGTGGCCGTATGGTTAGTGTGTTAGGTTACCACTCATGAAGTTGTGGGTTCAATTCCTTCCATGGACATGTTTCTTGTATGCCATTCCGCATGTCTTTGTCAATTTATTCTGCTAATTCAGCATGGTTCAGTATTGGGTTTACGGTCTTCTTCTAGTCCTTCATACTTTGTGCTATTTCAACAATTCATATATCAAAACGTGCAGCTTTTTTTGAACTTTATCGGCATTACTTGTCTCTTTTTAACTATTTATACTTTTTCAAATATTTAACTTTTTCTGATTTTTTTCAGCTTTATAATGTGTGTGTGTTGCGTCTAACGAGCAGAGCTAGAGTGGTGCTAGAGTGGAGAGAGGCAAAAAAACATTCTAGAGTTTTTCTGGCTAAACTGTCAGCATTGCCACAAATTAAACTATAGACAAATTATTTTCTCCAGTTTTGTAGCCACACTTGTCTTCTGGCTAAAATTCTGGTCAAAAATGCAAAGAGACTTAGATAATAATTTAAAATATTTTTTAAATGCAGCCAGGGAGCTCTCTGCTCTCATTCAGCCCAATGCATTTTTTTCACAGCAGCAGGAGAAGGAGCTCAACTTTGTAACTTGCTGTTAAGTGCTTTTTAAATCATTTTAATTCACCCAAAAATAGTCACAGGTCACAAAAAAGTCCTCTTCTTGCTTGGTGTGGCTAATTTCTGCACTTTCCTTACCTTTTTTTTAAGCAGGAGCCAGTGATCCTCTTATTAAAGGTTTTCTTTGCCCCTCACATACTGTCTCTGCCTGTAGCCTAGTGGTTAGCTTGCTGAGCTGGAGACCTGAAGGTTACTGGTTCAAATCTTGCCTCAATAACAATTATAGTGAATTATTTTCCCAGTCGTCCTCTGTTGACTTCTGATAACTGAAATTCACAGAAATTTTCATTCTAAGTCATTCAAGCTTGACTCTCAAGCTTTCTTGGTGTTGACACAGTGTGTTTCCAACAGGTGCAGCTTTGGGCTCGTTAACTTCAGAGTGAGACAGAGTGCAGCTCATCAACAGACAACAGTCTTTACAACAGTGTGTACACTGTGGCCTAGAGGCAAAGTCTAAGTCTTCTGACCATGAGATTGTGGGTTCGATTCCTACCTTGGTCAACCATTTGTATGGTCATCACTGCTTGCACTATTTTCACAAAAGAGTCCTCTACTTACTTGTTGTGGCTAATTTCTGCACTTTCCTTACTTTTTTTTTTAAGCAGAAGCCAGTGATCCTCTTATCAAAGGTTTTCTTTGCCCCTCACATACTGTCTCTGTCTGTAGCCTAGTGGTTAGCTTGCTGGTCTGAAGACCTGAAGGTTGCTGGTTCAAATCTTGCCTCAACAACAATTATAGTGAATTATTTTCCCAGTCGTCCTCTGTTGACTTCTGATAACTTGCTTCATGTTGAAACTGCTGCTCTCAGCCTGAAATTCACAGAAATTTTCATTCTAAGTCATTCAAGCTTGACTCTCAAGCTTTCTTGATGTTGACAGTGTTTCCAACAGGTGCAGCTTTGGGCTCGTTAACTTCAGAGTGAGACAGTGCAGATCATTAACAGACAACAGTCTCTGCAACTGTGTGTGCACTGTGGCCTAGAGGCAGAGTGGAAGTCTACTGACCATGAGGTTGTGGGTTCGATTCCGACCTTGGTCAACCATTTGTATGGTGATCACTGCTTGCACTATTTGCTAATTCTGCAACAGCGTTCAGCTGCTTTCAGCATTCACACCATTTCCATTCTTGGAAATGCTTTCAGCAGTCACACTATTGTTCTTCTGTTCGGCCATTTTCTTCCGCCTTTTTATGGTCTTCTTCTAGTCCTTCATACTTTGTGCTATTTCAACAATTCATATATCAAAACGTGCAGCTTTTTTTGAACTTTATCGGCATTACTTTTCTCTTTTTAAAGGGATAGTTCACCCTAGAATGATATTTCGCTCATTATCTACTCACCCTCATGTTGACTAAGGGCTGGAAGAATTCTCAGAGTCCACCGTCCCTTCTCTGAGTTACAGGGGGTCTTGGCGTAGCAGTGCATGTCCATATAACGGTTGCAAAGGGACACCAGAGCTCTTCGTAAAAAAACACACACAAAAAAACATCCAAATACCTCCATGATGCTCGTATGTAATGTCCGTCTTGTGCTGAAGCCCCAAATTGCGTAATTGTCCCGAAAAAAATTAAATAAGTCCACATTCCAAGCATGTTTGTAGCGGAAGCTTCTCGAAGCTCCTCTTCCTGGTCCGTCCAAATCTC
This sequence comes from Trachurus japonicus, assembly GCF_045865225.1. Classification (NCBI taxonomy): domain Eukaryota; kingdom Metazoa; phylum Chordata; class Actinopteri; order Carangiformes; family Carangidae; genus Trachurus; species Trachurus japonicus. Next base: position 21,700,434 of record NC_140919.1, read on the forward strand.
GCGTGATTTGCGCCGGCGTCAGTGCGGTTACTGCGAATCACGCGAGATTTGGACAGACCAGGAAGAGGAGCTTCGAGAAGCTTCCGCTACAAACAAGCTTAAAATATAGACTTATTTAATTTTTTTCGGGACAATTACGCAATTTGGGGCTTCAGCACAAGACGGACATTACATACGAGCATCATGGAGGTATTTGGATGTTTTTTTGTGTGTGTTTTTTTACGAAGAGCTCTGGTGTCCCTTTGCAACCGTTATATGGACATGCACTGCTACGCCAAGACCCCCTGTAACTCAGAGAAGGGACGGTGGACTCTGAGAATTCTTCCAGCCCTTAGTCAACATGAGGGTGAGTAGATAATGAGCGAAATATCATTCTAGGGTGAACTATCCCTTTAACTATTTATACTTTTCAAAATATTTAACTTTTTCTGATTTTTTTCAGCTTTATAATGGGTGTGTATTGCGTCTAACGAGCAGAGCTAGAGTGGTGCCAGAGTGGAGAGAGGCAAAAAAACATTCTAGAGTTTTTCTGGCTAAACTGTCAGCACGGCCACAAATTAAACTCTAGACAAATTTTTTTCTCCAGTTTTGTAGCCACACTTGTCTTCTGGCTAAAATTCTGTTCAAAAATGCAAAGAGACTTAGATAATAATTTTAAATATTTTTTAAATGCAGTCAGGGAGCTCTCTGCTCTCATTCAGCCCAATGCATTTTTTTCACAGCAGCAGGAGAAGGAGCTCAACTTTGTAACTTGCTGTTAAGTGCTTTTTAATTCATTTTAATTCACCAAAAAATAGTCACAGGTCACAAAAAAATCCTCTACTTACTTGTTGTGGCTAATTTATACTCATTTCTTTTTATTTTAAGCATCATTGAAAAATCTCACATTCATCAAAGTCTCAACCTCTCTTCTCCACAACTCTGTCTGTAGTCCAGTTGGTAAGGTGGCCGCTTGCCAACCCCAAGGGCACTAGTTCGAATCCAGGCTGAGCAATCTTGTTATGTGATGTTGAATTCTGCTCCCCTCCCCCACCCTCAATTGGTTACAGGTGTTCGTTAAGAGACGCATTAATTGCTTCTGCCACCGTTTGCAGCACATCATCACATTACAATGGCAACATGCTTATGTCTGTGCTCTCTGTGGCGAAGTGGCAGAGTAAGACAACAGTCTTTACAACTGTGTGTACACTGTGGCCTAGAGGCAAAGTCAAAGTCTAGTGACCATGAGATTGTAGGTTCGATTCCTACCTTGGTCAACCATTTGTATGGTGATCACTGCTTGCACTATTTTCACAAAAAAGTCCTCTACTTACTTGTTGTGGCTCATTTCTTTCTTTTTAAAGCATCATTGAAAAATCTCATATTCATCAAACCTGTACTTCACTATTAGTGTTGGAATAGCCCAGTGGATAAGGTTCCTGCCATCCAACCACAAGGTCACTGGTTCAAATCCCACCTGAGCAGTCTTGTTAGTGTGTCAGCAACTTTGAACTTTAAAGACCCGCTACCATGAAAATCATGTTTTTCGTGCTTTTCACAAGTTCCTGTGGCATTTTTCTTGTGTTAGAGCACATATCAGCAGAAAAGGAAGTGCAAAATTGCATTTCTGAGTTTTTCTGCCTTCAAACTGCTGTGAACCAATGGCAGACCCAAACTGGCAGTTTCAGGGAGACTGGAGCTGACGTGTCACAGCTCCAGGGGAGGGCACTAATGCTACAAGCTCCCACCCCGTTCTTCATCTGGCTCAGAGGTGAAAGCCTTGACAGCTCGGTGTAGCTGTCAAGGTATAACAGGTATAGCTCACCTGGTAGAGCAGCTTGCACTGTAACCAAGGCCTATTTTCAGGTCTGGGATCGAATTCCAGTGTGGAGTTTTACACTAAATGCGCTGAATCTGTAATTGTACAATGTCCAGCTGTCAGAAACCGGGGGGTGGGGTGCGAGGAGGTGGCTGGGCGGGTGCAAAACAGCGCAGTCTCCGCCCACCCCCCAGAGGTGAATTGCTAATGTGCATGGCAAATGAGCTGGTTTTAAAATGGCCGAAAAGGGTCGCGGGACTTTAAGCATCATTGAAAAATCTCACATTCATCAAAGTCTCAACCTCAACTTCATCGTAAGTGTTGGAATGGCCTAGTGGATAAGGTTCCTGCCATCCAACCACAAGGTCACAGGTTCAAATCCCGCCTGAGGAGTCTTGTTAGTGTGTCAGCCACTTTGAACTTTAACCAATACCACTTGGTCTGGTCACATAATCAAACTTGATAATGCATATGCGCCCCCACCTATTCTCTTTACCTCTTTCAATCTTGGTTTGTGTTAACATGTTTCTTGTTTATACCACTGCACTAAGATTGATTTGCACTGGAACTACAGCTTTGGGCTCGTTAACTTCAGAGTGAGACAGAGTGCAGTTCATCAACAGACAACAGTCTCTGCAACTGTGTATACACTGTGGCCTAGAGGCAGAGTGAAAGTCTGCTGACCATGTGGTTGTGGGTTCGATACCTACCTTGGTCAACCATTTGTATGGTGATCACTGCTTGCACTATTTGCTAATTCTGCAACAGCGTTCAGCTGCTTTCAACAGTCACACGCATTTCCATCAGGAAATGCTACTTTATCTAGTTTTCTTTCTTCATCTTCCGGATGATTTTCGATTCGCTACTAGTCCTGCAACTCAAAGAGTTGCAGGCCAAATTATATATCAAAACGTGCGTCTTGATCGGGATCGGTATGCTATTACTTTTCTCAACAGTTTACGAATTGAAAAAATTTTGCATGTAAGTCAATGGGACGGGCGGAAAAAAAAGAGCGAAAAAGACCAATCATTGGAGTTTAACAAACGTCTACTGCTCAGGCATACTTTCACCTAGAGACTCCATTTAAACTTTAAACAGTAGACACAAGTCTTGTGTATTGTCGTATTACTCCACGTTTTGATAGGTCATATAGTTTTTGATCAATCCATGATCAATGACCATGATCATTTTTGGAGAAATTATTAGATTATAATGGGTGTGTATTGCACGGAATGTTCGTGCCAGAGTGCGTGACGTCATCGGTTAGAGTGGGAGAGATGCCAGAAAAACTCCAGATTTTTTCGGGTCCATGGCACTGGTCCGACCTCCCATTAGTCCGACCTCCCATTGGTCCGACAATTCGGAGTAATGAGAGTTCGAACTAATGGGAGGTCCTCATTAGTTCGAACTGGACTAGTTATTAGTCAAACTCTACATTTTTACCGTTCACTATGCATTTATATTATTATTCATATAGGCTCCACCTGTCAAGAAGACACACGTGGAAGAAGAGGTGCAGTTTATTATGTTTCACCAACGAGGAGCTGTCATTACGCACAACTTTTACGCACTGCTGCGCGCTCATTAGTGTCCGTAATTAAACCTTGACACTCATATCAAATCAAACTTACATTACAGACAGATATACAGACAGGTGGATTGGGTTCTCTGTCTCTTTCTCCCACTCCGAACAGACAGACGGACGCAATCAGAAAGGAAACGGAGGCTGCGCATTGATCCTTTTTTCCTTTCTGGAATCAAACGGATCATGTGCAAAACAAGCACTTCATATTAATAACATATATCGCTCATTATGCTTCCAGCCTGTCTAGCCTCTACCTGGTGTTTTTACTAAACTTAAAGCAGAAGTAAGTGATATTTGTGTTAATATAAGTCTTAAATAGTTATATCTTCCGACAGCAATCACTTACATAGAGTGTTTGGACTGAAACACGGGTCTGTCAGTCCCTCTGCTCTGCTCTGAGTCGAGGAGAAAACATTTATCGTATCCTACAGTTTTTATCCAATGAGGAGAGAGAACGGCATGCAGGGCTGTGTGTGCAGCCAAGGAACGCCGTGAATGTGGCGACGTAGGGACGAGGACTGTTATGGTGCGTTCAAGGAAACTCGTATTTTTCCGACGTGAAGTCATACCAGTTCGATCTGGTACGAGTTCACCGGTCGGAAGTTACGAGTGGCCGTTATAGTGACTTTCACCGGTAAAACAGGTCGGAGAAACACGAGTGGGTTGCCTGGAACGCTACAAAGTCGTAAGTTGTGACTTGAAGCTGTAATTTACGATTTCAAAAGCCTGCCTGGAACGCAGCATTAGCGAAAACGACCGGACCACTTACTTCTGCTTTAACCAACTCCTTTCTTCATTGCCTGAACCTAACCAAAGCCAAATTTACTTTTTTCCCTCTCTCTCTCAGTCTGCTGTCAGCAGCAGAGGCGGCTGCAGCATGTATTTCTGCATCATTTCTGTGTATTTCTTTGATTATCAGTTTACACATCTTGATCAGCATTTATGATGGTTGTGCGCGATCTGACATGATCTGGCTCTCTGACTGAATCTGGTTATATTCTGGGCCGCGCGTGTATGTGTGTGATGTGCGTAGAGAGAGAGAGAGAGAGAGAGAGAAAGCTGCATGCTCCTATCAATGGAAGAGCTTGTCACAAAGTAGCGATGACAGTTCGAACTAACGGGACCACCCACTGGTTCGACCTCCTATTGGTCCGACTTGTGGTTGATTTTGTCGGAGTAACGGGAGGTCGAACCAATGGGAGGTCGGACCAATGGGCAGTTCCCGATTTTTTCTCTATCCAAACTCCAAACGGCCACAATTTACACTCTACACAGATAATTTCCGGCACGTTTGTAGACGAGCTCATCCTTGATCTCTTAATCTGCTCAAAATATCAGAGAGACTTACAGAATTTAAACTCTGAGCCTCTAAGTGCGGCCACGTCTGTCTCTGCTCCTCATTGAGTCCAATACAAATATTTTCTGAGAGAAGCAGAACGGCCTGATGTTTTAAAACTGCCAGCGTCGCCAAAATATTTACTGTAGAAACACCAAATCGTACCGAAATTTTCAGTAAGTCCTTAGAGCAACGTTGATCTGTGTTTTGTTCTGATAGGAGTTACCGTTTTGTCATGCTAAGCCTAAATGTGAGACCGGTGCAGAGGCAGAAAATGGCTCTTTTTCTCCACGTTTCTGTCTGTCTCAGCCTGCGGGGGCCCCCATCGCCGTGGTAACCTCTTTGATCCTCAGGCCAGAGCTCGTTAACTTCATAAACAATCCACCTGGCGCTCGTTTAAATGTTTATAAACAGAGACACAGCTAAATCAGACTGACACAGGATGCAGCTACTAACTAACTATGTGTCAAGTCAGTCACACACACACACACACACAGACTCTAGAGCCAGCTTCATGTGATTACAGTCACACACACACACACACACACACACACACACACACACACACACACACACACACACACACACCTTCATGTGATTAAAACACAGTTAACGTGCAACAGAATTTAAACTTAAACCATGATTTAATCTGGTTTTAAAGTTAAACCTTGTTGGTGTCAAATGCGTCAAATGCCTCTCGTGGGAGCAGCTGATAGAGTCCCCCCCAGCTGAAAGCAGCCCACCCCACCAGCCAGAGGGTCCAGGACCATAGGGACTGCAGTGGAGGAAGGCTGCCTTAACACCCTGCACAATGGCACCCAGTACACAGAAGTTAGACAGGACCAGTCAGCCCATCACCTGGTCCGTTCAACAAATCAGTTTATGCTACTGTGATTTATGTAGCCTAGTTAAATACTACAGTAATCATCATAGTGTATTGGCAGGAAAGACCATTTAAATCTGTATCAAATATCGATTCATGAATTAATCGATAATTTGCATGTTGGTCTTGGTTAAGTACCACCTTGAAAAAAAAAACAATGTTTTGTTGCTTAAGCTATTCAGTCATTCAATGGTATACTAAAATCCATGTGAAAAAAATGCTTCTCACTGTTCTCAGGTCAAATATTTATATGCGATTAAAATGCAATTAATTGTGATTAATTAATTACAAAGCCTCTAATTAATTAGATTAATTGTTTTAATTGAGTCCTGGCCCTATTACACAAGATAAACACACACACACACACACACACACACACATACACACACACACACACACACACAGTTAACCTAATGTGGTTACAGCTCCTCCATATCAGTGCTTGTAGAAAGATGATCATGTGTCTGTCTGATCAGCTCTGTCTTGACCTTAAGATCGTGGGTTTGATTCCCATGTTGACAGAGATGGCACAACCGGCAGTAGCCCCGTGGCCCATTCAAAATTTCCCGAGAGGAAATTTTCTAGTTATATGATTATTATTTGTGTTCATTATTGTTACTGTTATTTTCTGATCATTTTAGACTGTTATTTATTATAGCAAAGTAAGTCGATAAAATAACCATTCATATGTGTTAGTTTGTTTAGGTACAGTCATTCCAGTATTTGCAGTTATGTGGTTTGTTAGTTTACTAAGATGTTTACTATGTCTTGCTGTGATGAGGAATTTTTGTTGCCATTCAAGACCTCTAGTTTATCCCTGCTGTGGCCCTCTCTAGTAATACAGTGCATAACATCATTCTCTATTCTTCATATCCTATTCTGCAATGTCCTATGTTCTATTTTGGACAGCATACGGTTATTTATTTGAATCTGCACATTACACATCTGTTGACATTTCATGCCTGCATGGAAATGCACGGCTGTGTCTCTTCTTGACTTATTTTCTTAGACTTGTATAATCTTTGCCAGAAACACTGCAACAATCTCTCTCAACAGACTGTTTGGCAACAGAAATGAAGCCAGGGAAAACATGTGTGAAACAAAGGCCCATTTGAAGATAGACATGAAATGAAAGGGAAACAAACTGGAAATCTGAGAATATTCATACTGAAAGTTCTGCCTTTTAAAGTACTTGACAAAAAAAAACAACTAATTTCAGTAATCTACAGCTGACTCAAACATGTACGTGAAACATGACAGTAACATGCCTCATACAAAGACCATGATAATGACCTTGGAACTACATTATTCACCCTCAAAAGTATCACTCCCTATTTGCATTAGACATGTAGTAATGCCACTGATGTTAAAAACCCTCATTATAGCATATCCTCCTCAGAAAACAAAGATATAAAAATCCCAAAAGATCTGAGATATGCAAACAGAACTGTCATTCTAACGCTGACGTACAACTATTATGATCTTTTCCTCTTTTACTGGTCTCTATATGGTATCATATGTTAGTATAATAGATTATGCAGCAGAGAATAAACAACAAACAGCCGATTGCGTAGGAGCTGTGGTACAACAAGCAATAGACCATATTTGCACAGCAGCCATATCCCTCTGATATCAGTCTCAGGGTGGGAGGCTCAAATTCTGTCACTTAAGGGACAATGTGTCGTACAGCTGTGTACCAGGTTGTGTCTCATACAAACATCTGGAATCTCACAGATCGTTGTCATTTCAGCACTCCCCAATCAATCAGCAACTGAAAAGACAATGGATACCCTGTATGATGGCTCATTTTTCTGCTATGCTTTTGGTCTGACAGTAGTAGTACTGCTGTCCTCAGATTTGCCTGGGATCAAAACCAAACTGTCAGTAATACATCACTGGCCGACTGTCATTCGATATTATCTCGCAACCTGAACCTTATTTGTCATCTGACAACTTGAGTAATACTGACATTTATGTTAATTGCGAACTTTACATTTGCGGGTATAATATTACTTTACAGTGATTCCACTGAGGGCTGCACTCATCTTTAACAATGTGGCTGAAAGATTCAATTGCATTCAATCTGCCCATTTTATCAATGTGGTCAAATGAAAGTGGTAAATAAGTTAGATTTCTCAATCAAAGACATTAAAATGGTTTGAGGAGGCTGCCCACCCTCACAGTGATGGGGAGGAGGAGGAAAATGTCCACTGTGTGAATGTAGTCTATGAGGCAAACAGATGCAGAGCAGGTTCAGATTATAACTCAACACTGTTAGATTTTTCGCTGTGAATTTACAATAAATTATTGGATACATTTTGCATGACTTTCACAATAAGGTTACTGTGAAATATGCTCACAGCAATTTACTGTAATTTCATATCTGTGATATTACAATGCATTGTTGTAAAAGCACAACTGTATACTGTAACTTTACAGCTTCAATGACAAAGCAATTACTGTGATATTACAGTACATTACTGAGGAATTACAACCTTTTGCTGTACATCATTACAACAAGGCCCTGTACTTTTACAGTGTGTACTGTAAATGTAATGCACGAGTTCATAGTAATTTATTGTGAATTTACAATGTATACTGTGGAAGTCATATAAGTAATGCAGACAAAGTTTCAATTTACTGTTAGCCCAATGGCATATTTATTTACAAATAAAACATACATACATACAGTAAATGCCAAGATATTCAAGAATTCAAGAAATTCAACAGTTATAAACTTTCCAAAGCCATCTTAAAGGGATAGTTTACCCAAAATTGAAATTTCACTCATTATCTCCTCCCCCTCGTGTGGACTAAGGGCTGGGAGAAGTTTCAGAGTCCTTCGTGGCTTCTCTGAGTTACAGGGGGTCTCGGCGTAGCAGTGCATGTCCATATGACGGTTGCAAATGGATACCACTTTTCTTCGTAACAAAAAGACATACCAAAAAACATCCAAATACCTCCATGCTGCTCGTATGTAATGTCCGTCTTGTATTGAAGCCCCGAAATGCGAAATTGTCCCCCAAAAAATTAAATAAGTCTATTCTTCAAGCTTGTTTGTAGCGGAAGCTCCTCTTCCTGGTCCGTCAAATTTGGGCGAACCAGGATCTGTCCTCTTCCCAGTTCGTCCAAATTTGACGAACCGGGAAGAGGAGCTTCTAAAAGCTTCCGCTGCAAAACAAGCTTGAAGAATAGACTTGTTTAAGTTTTTTCAGGACAATTTCGCATTTTGGGGCTTCAATACAAAATGGACATTACATACCAGCAGCATGGAGGTATTTGGATGTTTTTTGGTGTGTCTTTTTGTTACGAAGACAGTTGGTATCCATTTGCAACCGTCATATGGATATGCACTGCTACGCCGAGACCCCCTGTAACTCAGAGAAGCCACGGAGGACTCTGAAACTTCTCCCAGCCCTTAGTCCACATGAGGGTGAGTAGATAATGAGTGAAATTTCAATTTTAGGTGAACTATCCCTTTAAAATACAGAGAAATTGTACAGAAATGTGGAATTCACTACCTAGCTGTGTCACAATAACAGTAAGAGGATAGGAATGAGGCCTACATGGCAAGATACGAGAAGGGAGAGAGCAATGAAGGGATGTCAGAAAGGGGTAGTTTCCTCAAAAGGGTGCTCACATAAGGGTTCATTGTTGTCCACTTCTTGGTCTTTGGTCCACTTCTTCCTCGATGTCCTCGAAGAAGCACCTGTTAACAAGCAAACATAGTTTCAGTTTTAAATAGACTTATGTATTGCAGGCAGCATTTGTCAAGGCATTTTCCCATATCACACCCTAATAGACTTATAATCCAAACTTGTTGGATCTCCTTTGATCATTTGGAAAAACTAACCACATATTGGGATCTAAACGGTTACTTGCATGAAAAACATCAAGATTGCTGATCACTGAATTAGAAACCTATACTATAATATGAATTACAAGATCAAATCTGATCTTTATACAATACCTTTAGTGATTGTCCAGCGACAGGATACTCAAGGTTGAAGATGCAATAGCTGCTGAAGAAAGCAGGGTGGGCCCATCACATGTCCCTCGATGGATATCAGCCATCCAGAGGGCTTCATCATGTCACCTGAAATGAACCGATAAAACATCATGTGTTATGAGCACTTTGAGATCTGTTTCAAATATAAAGTGCTCCACAAATGTTCATTGTGGCCATGTAAATTCCTAGAATCAAAACAAAATACTGAGTTAGAAATGTCAATAAAAGATCCAAGAAACATTACCTTGAATGATCAAGCAGGCGGTGGTGGGGAGTTCTGCAGTATTGACGTCCACAGCAGTGGCACAGGGCTGTAACATAGTAACACACGATAGCAGAGATTTAATGTAGAATAAATATTGTTCATTGGTCAGAGGTCAATCATACAAGGTAATAAATTGCGTTAATCATTTTGCATTTTAAATATTTGAATAAAAAATCTTACACTTCATCTTCAAGCATCAAATTCTCCTTTGGCTCTTTGAAGTAGGACATTAGGAGCAGCAGGATGCAGGCAGACTTGTCAGGGTCTGGATCACAGCAGGCCAGAACATCGCGGATCTGGGTGACATCGACGTCCGTCAGTAGGGCTGTGGTGGTAGAAAATTGACATGACCAAGTATAGAGGGGAAAATAAAAAACGTAAAATTAATTTCACACATATCAGAAAATTATTATGAAGTTGTTTTTAAATGTTATAGCTGTTCTTTAAGGTATATGTGATCAATACGGCCGAGGGGTCCCACTTTCATTAAAAAAAGCCCAAACCCAACTATATCTGACCAAATGTTGAGTCATCATCCTTTATAATCTTATCATATGAACACTTTGGTTCAGTAAAAGCATAATGTACAGTACATTATTTACGTATTCAAATTAAAATAGTAAGAGGCTGCATTTGTCTGGTCCAGGCTGTAACGTTAGTAAATAGCAAAGCTAACGTGAAAAGACAGCTATCACTATTAGCAAATGCAGTGAGAGAACGTTCGACAATTTCGGGCACTTGCTAAAAAAATATAAACTGTGTCATGCGATAAACGTTCATTTGAAAGTCAATATTATTATCATATTTAAAATGACATGGGTGTAATGCATGCAGCTCACCTTCTCCATTCAGTCCAGAAGAGAAAGGGAAAATGGCATCTTCAGGTTCAGTTGGTTCAGTGCCGTTATGTCATGTGACCAGGGAATATTTGAAAATACAATATTTCACTGTAATAATACGGTTGAATGCTGTAAAATCCTTGCATTTTTTACTGTGTTGCTGTGATATTACAGACATTGTTGTGATATAACAGGAGGTTTTTGATTGCAGTATTTAACTGTAAAATAACAGTTAAATGCTGTAAAATCAAAGGATACTGTATTTTTTACAGGTATTCATTGGGATATTACAGGGGAACTTAATTACAACAAGTTACTGTAAAATAATACTGTTAATTATTGTGAAATCCTGGTAATTTCTAACAGTGAACAGATAGCAGTAACACTTGGTCAGTAGCTGGCATGTAGATGTGGTCAATCATAATACAGTATGTTGTTACTTGTTTGTGTGGCGATCACATTACGTAAGTGGGTGCCCGCATGTGTATGCGCGGTGACGTAAACGTGACCCCACCCTCTCCGCCAACACCCACGGCTCTGTTGATTGAGTTACTTGGCCGCCGTTATAATTCTTTGCCCTGCTGTCACTCATTCACCTTGGAAAGGACATCTCACCACCTCTCCCAATCCATCCCTCTGTTCTTCCCTAGTGACCCCCCCCCCCCCCATTTCCTACACACTCTATATAACACCTGCTCCCCCATTCATCTCTCTTCAATTCTCCTCCTCCCTTCTCCCCCACCTTTCCCATCACCTCTCTCTCTCTCTCTCTCTCTCTCTCTCTCCCTTTCTTCTCTCATAGAGGTAATAGTGTCCTCGTCAGTTCTCTATGGGTTCAACTCAGAAATACATTAACCCTTCAATCTCTGGCCTACTTAAAGAAAAAAAAGAAACACCTCACCTTGACAGTCAGCCAAGGACACACACACACACACACACACACACACACACACACACACACACAGTCAGTTGCCTTTCCTCCCATCAGTGATTCAGATATTGATGTTTCCCAAATGGGACAAAGAGATATTTGATAATGGAGCTAAAAATATCAAACATTCCAGCCTATCCCTCATGTTGGACACACAAACATACACACACGCACACATTTAAAGACATCCATGCATACATTACTAGCATTAACACGTAACTGGAGGACGTGAATCTGTGGGTTTTGTCAGGACAAACTGTAGGGAAAGAAGAGAGTGGAGAAGAGGAAGAGGGATAGTAGAGAGAAGAGGTGTGTAACGAGGGAGGTGTGACATCTATTTCTAGACATGGGTGTGTGTGTGTGTGCGGGGGGGGGGGGGTTTGGGGGCTCTCAGATATGTAAAAGATCATCATGCACTTGTAACCTTTTTCACTAGGATTGACAGAGGGCAAACGATTCATTACTGCACTTTGCTCAGAGTTTAAAAGGCGCTTAGGGATTCCAGAGAGCAGCCAGCTACAGGAAACATCTCCACCATCTGAGCCAACACTGAATCAAACACTGTCCCCTAAACTTAAAATAAATAAATAAATACATACACACAAACATGCACAGTGGCTCCTCACATCCGCCAACTTCTTATTTAGCATTGTAGCATCCCAGGGGAACTAGTTCTGAGAGCAAGAGAGACAGAAAGATTGAGTAGAAGTAGAGAGAAAGAGCAAAAGTGCCCAGTGCTGCAAGAAAAAAAAAGGATAACATCCCATTAGAAGAGAGCAAAGCCAGAGACAGAAAAGAACAAGCAGAACCCAAGTGGCCTCAGTTGCTACTAAAAGCAGGGGAGACAAATAGATGACAAGAGGAGAGGTAAAAATATCAGATTTTAGAAGACAAGAGGAAAGGCTGAGATTGAGGAGAAAGAGTCCAGCCAAACACACTGATACTCCTTAAAGCAGAAGTAAGTGGTCCGGTCGTTTTCGCTAATGCTGCGTTCCATGCAGGCTTTTGAAATCGTAAATTACAGCTTCAAGTCACAACTTACGACTTTGTAGCGTTTCAGGCAACCCACTCGTGTTTTTCCGACCTGTTTTACCGGTGAAAGTCACTATAACGGCCACTCGTAACTTCCGACCGGTGAACTCGTACCAGATCGAACTGGTACCACTTCACGGTCGGAAAAATACGAGTTTCCTTGAACGCACCATAACAGTCCTCGTCGCTACGTCACCACATTCACGGCGTTCCTTGGCTGCACACACAGCCCTGCATGCCGTTCTCTCTCCTCATTGGATAAAAACTGTAGGATACGATAAATGTTTTCTCTTCGGCTCAGAGCAGAGCAGAGTGACTGACAGACCCGTGTTTCAGTCCAAACACTCTATGTAAGTGATTGCTGTCGGAAGATATAACTATTTAAGACTTATATTAACACAAATATATCACTTACTTCTGCTTTAATGTGCTTTTAATAGAGCATTCAAAGATGTATCTCTGAAATGCCACATCAATTTCATATTTACTAGAAAATACCAAGTAAGGTATGAGTGAGGATGAGGGTTACCATAAATAGATGTTTTGAGGCTGTATGCACAGATGTTTTTCTTATACTTAACTGAATTATCAGTGATTTATAAATCAATGCTTAATTTTTGCTCCAACACACTGGTTCCTAGGTTAAGTTCACATCTCACAACCATCACTGAAAATGTTTTTTTTTTTTTTACTTGTACTGTATACCGGTATACACTTCAATGTTTTCCACTGTATACAAATAATTAATATCCACAGTTGCACTTGGCATCTTTGCAAGGTTACTTCAATTAGCCTATTGTAACAATACAAAATAAGCTGAGAATGACAGTTAATCCTATTTTAAAGTGAGTGACCCGACCTGATTAGCGTGTCTGGAGCGTTTTTTCCCACCCAGCATGCAACAGTTAACAGTGACTTCACCCCAAAATTACCAGACAGATTCCACTGATTGAGCGTTTTGCTCACACTTGTCTTCACACGCAGGTGGTGTGAAATTCTCATATCGTTGTTAAGTCCTTTAGAAACACATAGGTATGCCTGTCCTCTAATGCTGTTTGCACCATGTCCAAGTGCAATGTGATCCTGAGCAGGTCAGTGTGGAGGAGAGCATTTATAAATAGGCCCCAAGTGTGTGAGAGACACCAATCTGGGAATTACACCAGCTGGCATTGCAAAACCAACATAACCTACCCAGCAAGACCCAAATATCAAAACACAGCAGCTACAAGCTCTCTCTCCTTTAGATGTTAAAGGTTTCATAATAATAGTAATAATAATAATAATAATAATAATAATAATAATAATAATAATAATAATAATAATAATAATAACAATAAAAAAAAATATATATCATTGTTTTTAATTGGGAACGTTTTCCTATTTGACGGTGTAAGGGTAACTGGGCTTTAAGATAGACCAGTCACTACTGGCTTGTCAGTCACTGTAAGTCAGTCAGCTGGTCAGTCGGTCAGTTACACAAGTGTTACACACAGTCTGGTTATCTCTTGTCTGTTGTGCATACAGGAGCAGTTGATGCACTGATATAAACGACTTATAAGATATAAATGGGAATTTACCGGGGTGTGAAATCAAGTCAAAAGACCAGTTGAGGGGAGGTGCTCATGTTTCTTGTAGCGCTTCACATTTCTTGTTGGTGACTTATGAGTTATTGAATGTTGTAAATACTTATAATGTTTGGGAGGGATTTGGTATCACATTTGTATCGTATAATATTTTAGAGGCTAAAGTCCCTCCCAAAATCCGGTGACATTGTCTCCTCAGCAACTGGTTCTCCATTTTTTCCCTCAGCTTGACTCAATCGCTGCATTGTTTAATTACTCTGGCACTGTTCAAAAAAGACATGCCAGGGTACTGGGAGGTCAACTATTCAAATAAAACTACTGTGTGGTTCTGAATGAGCGGCTAGCCTTCCTAAAATGAGGTCATTTTGCACAGAACAGCCATTCTGATGTACGACAGTCAGAGCTGGTAAACAACCTGTTCCTGATTTTAATGAGTGTCAGTTTGCAGCAGCAGAACGACTATGAAGCAAGTTTGAAAAAGTGATATAAATACCACTTTAATAAGATATTTGTGATTTTATTAAAGTCCATGCACACTGTTTCTGTGACCATAATGACGTTCAGTTTCTATGTGATGTTGCAACTCCAAAAAAGAAAACAGATTTGTGTTACATACCAAGGGAGTCTGGAGTCTGAGTGCAGCCTTTTAGTAATAGGAGATGGTCAGATACCACAAAATTTTGACAGGGTCAGTGTGTGCAGCATAATAATATTTCATAATAATTTTTCTGTTTTCAAAATTAGCAGATGCATTTGTATTTTTTTTTACCTCCTATGAAGAGTATCACAAATTGGTATTAAATACATTTTTGTTTGCTTGTCTGTTATGCAATGAGGTCCCATAAGCCTGAGGCTACTTTTCCAGTTTTGGACCATACTGTTCTTGCTTCGGAGGAGACTCTAGTCTCCAAAGACTTCCTTTCAAAATCCTGAAAAACACTGACAGGAACAAAAAGCCTCTTGTTAAACTCGCCAAACAGTTAATGGCAAGTTACCCAGATTTCTGTGTCTCTAAACAGACAAAAATCTGGATATGATGGCTTCATCATCAGTGAGTCATACACTGAGTTTAAGTTTCCTCAACAAATTAAAAAATTAAAGTCACTGAGGAAATCGAAAAGACTTATAACAGCATCTCTTATTTAGTTGATATCATAACTCATAAAACAAAAATGTAGTGGAGGGAAGAGTCATTCCATGAGCTGCACTTCAAATAACATGAGCATCTTTTACAGCAACACAAGCTGGACAATAGCCCAGAGTCCCAGGATAAAAAAAAAACATTTATCTTTTGTCATTTTTCTCCTAAAGTGGCATAGCCTTCTGTGCGGAGCTTATTGTTTTTGGTCTTTGTTGTGCTATACTTGCTCTTTATAATGTTTTTTTTTGTGCTGCCCTATTTATGTTCTTCACTGTTTACTTTCCACCTTGATTCAGGTGTGTGGAGTGTTGGTGGGCTGGAGGTGTCAACGGGTAAAGTGTCTTCGATTGAAGCAATGAATGGCTCCACAGTTCTACTGCCCTGCACCTATTCCTCCTGTATTGGCATCAGAAACCTCTACTTCAACTGGCACTATAATGATAATGGAACCATGCAAAAGGTACAGTGTACACGCGCACACATACCCCCATAAATGCACAAACACACATTATGTAACAAACGACATAGATTTGCTTTGGATACATTTTATAATATCTATGTACTGTGTGCAGTTATGTGAAGCAGAGATCCCTATGGAGGGTGTGGAGCCCAGGGTCTTTGTGTACCATGAACGTGTGGAGTTTGTCGGCTCCTCAAAGAGCAACAACATCTCCATCCTGCTGTGGAACATCACCTTTGAAGATCAAGGAGAGTACATCTGTTTCGCCAGGAACCCAAAGGAGAAGAACCGCAACCATAGTGCTATTTTCACTCTTATAGTGGTGGACCAAAGTATGTAATAAACACATGCATCTGCTTAAACTACACAGAAATACAACTTCAAATGATAATTCTCATGTGTAGGATCTTGGGCCGACACAGAAACTAACTGTTCTTACACTTGTTAACCATTTTTTCTGCATTGTTTTCAGAATTTCCCTCTCCTTGACTTTGTCCACCTCAACATCTTTCCCTCTCCTCCTCTTTTCAGTGAAGGAGGTTGACAACACCTTGACAGTCATCATTGTCTCAGTGGTGGGTGGAGTCATTGGCTTAGTTATCTTCATCATGGTGGTAAAGGCCTTGGTCGTTCACTTCCTGCTGAAGGATAATGAGAAGAAGTAAGTATATTACTGACCATAGCCGTAAGGACAGTAATAGGTTTGTTACCAAATATGTATATTCCTGTCAATACTTCCTACCTGCCGGGCTGAGGAATATTTGCTCTTTTTTGAGTTCAAATGCTGTGATAATTTTCCTTGGCTGTGTCTAAAAATGTTAAAAACTGTTTACACTGAAATAATGACTGAAATAGCACCTTTCACATATTGTTACAGCATCGGTTGTAACAATATGTGAAAGTTCCCTTCATGTATTTATGTATTTCCCCCAGAAACTGTATGCCTTGAGCTCTAACTTTCTGGCAAAGTGAAGGTGAATTCAGACAGCAGACTGCTAAGCTGTGGAAACTCACAATGAGAGACAGATCAGTGAGGAGTGCAAAATGAATCTTGTGTAATGTGACTAAAAACAGAGTCATTCAACCATATTAATTTAATAATGTCCACTAAGATTGTATTTGGATTGAAATGCAAAAAAAAAAAAAGTCTGGAGTGCAGTTTCATGGCCATTTCTAAATTAATATTGTGTCTTAATTGGGTTGTGTTGAAACAATTGTCCATGTTGAAGATGGGCTGCTATGTATAAACTATATTAATACGGAACCCTTATCACTCTTTAGTTCCTTCTGCTATAGATGTCAATCTTGATCTCTGGTTTCTCTGTGCCCTGCAGTAAAGAGTGCCTGGTGAGCTCCTCAGGGAATGACAACACAGAAAATGGACTTTCAGGAGCCAAAGCGGACAACAAAGGGACACCAAAGGCATGAGCGAAATGCAAAGTATGTCTGTATGTTTGTATATATGTTAGACAAATGTACACGCTCAGAGAAAATGCTGTTAACAGTGGACTGTTTTATCTTACTAGTGGCTGACTAATACAACATGTACATGTCTCTTTTAAATCATGCTTGAGATTTGGGAAGTGTGAAATGTGCACAGGCCTGGATCACTCCCTCACTTACATGTCAGCCCATTTGTTACAGTGTAAAGCCTCCGTTATCAAAATCTGCTTTTCATCAAACTCAAACCCACACTTACTCTACAGATCAGCCTCATGTATTGTACGTATGTGTACTTACATTCTGTACATATATGTATAAATAGATAGTATATTCTGGAAATGTGTGTTTAATTTGTAATGTATGTGGCTGGTGTAATCCATCCATACATCCATTTGTATACTGCTTATCCGTAAAGGGTCACAGGGGGTGCTGGAGCCAGCTGACATTGGGCATGGGCGGGGTAGGCCTACATCCTGGACAGGGCTGGTGTAATCCAAAGCTCCACTTCAAACTTGGACCCAAACAATTCCTACCAGTGAGAACACGCACACTTTGATATCACAGTGAATTGCCATAATCTACAGTAGAAACTGCCATGGTGTCAACTGGTGAACAGCACAAAACTGCTGCAATCCTTTTTTTTCTAACTCTCACATGACTGAGAAATGAAGACTTATAAATATATATATACTCTACTTGCTCACTATTCTTGTGAGTAATTTGCAAAACTGCAGTTTTTTTTAGCAGTCTTTCAAGCTACTTTTTCCCGATCATGTTGTCCATTGACCTTGATCCCTGGCATGCCAGCCTGAACTTTAACTTCATCTTGTTTACTGCTGGGTCCAGGTTTGACACTGTCAGGATGTGCTTAGTCCAACTATGACAACGGATTTTGGTCAACTACTAACTGGCTAGAGCTAACAACTGGGCTGCTTTCTTAGGTGACTGAAAGGATCCAGGTCTGCACAGGTTTTTATTGTTTTGCTTTAGATGAAACACAGGTGCCTGTTCTGCTTCTGCTCCCTCTGCTGGTGGGAGGATAAAAACACAGAAAATTTATAAAAAAAATACTACCAACCCTTACCCTCATCAAAGACAATCCCCATATTACCCAGCTCCCTCTAGAAAGGAATGAACTTAATCATGCTGCTTCTAACTAATAACCAATGCATTTTTAGCATGTGCCGCATTTTATATAATGTCATATAAGTATATGTTGTCAAGTACCACAGTACAGGAACATTTATGTGTGTCTCTGTTTGGCCCCATTTAACCCGTCACATCAACGTCAACTGACTAAAGCTCTGTCAGTGCCCAATAGGCACCTCCCAACACTGCTACAACTTTTTTTTACCCCTTTAACCAGGTCAGGGTGATTGAAAGGTGACTTCTCTATTAAATGTAATGGCCTGTAGGTGTTTGAGGGAAAGGAAGAGTGATAGACATTTTACACCGATTAAACTGGAAGAACTTTCTAGTTTCCCTTAATTGGAATCATACAACTGAAAAACTCTGCTAGAGAAATTTATGAAGTTAATACTTTGTTCAATGGCACATTAATAGGACATCCTACAGTATAAGTGAGGAGAGCAACGCATGTATGCAGTTCTTCAGATAGCAATTCAATCTTACATTTTCACACTTTTATCCCATTTCTAACTGGCTCCAATAACCGAAAACACTGAAACAATACAGTACACATGCAATTTTTAATTACGTTAAAGAGTCCAAACATGTTCGCTAATACAGCCTCAGTAATACAGGTACTAGCACATCATTGGGACAGACCACTGCAAAAGAATGTAAAGACTCTGTCAGGGAATACATGTTAAATATTGTCCAAAAAGTATATTTTGATTTATTACAAAGATAATATCCAATGTGTTGATGTTATTCTAAAACTAATGTCTAAATAACCCAATAGGCCAGTTGGTAATTTTTTGCCAACTGTCTTGGTCTGTACAACTCTACAACCAGCTGATACATTCAGTGTTTCACTCAGTTCTGAGTTCAGATTAACAACAACTACCTGCTGTGACCATATCTAAAAGTGTTTAAGATTATAAGATGTTTGTTGTGAATTTCTAAATAGTATTAGTGTCTTAGCATTACAAAAGGAACCATTCAAGAGTAGATAAAAAAAACTACACACACACACACACACACACACACACACACAGGCACTAATGTGTACGAATATATAAGTATGTTTAAGAACACAAAAAGTCAACAACAAGATCTTTATAATGTCACCTCTGCAATGATAAGTCAACAGGGATGAACTCAGTGCTATGACGCCCGTTGGAAATAGAAGCTTTCTGCGTGACTCTCAGTGTGAGTGGTCACTTCTTTAAGGTTGGCACACATGACCTGCCACACCCGTATACATAGCTTAAATAGCTATGACAGCTGAGAGCTACTCACAAACATATACGCACACACATACGCCTACACGTGAAACTCACATACTAAGAGCCACTTTGATACAGTAGTACAATGGCCTTGCAGACAAACAATACTGCACTTTACCACTGTTCAGAGTGGCTGCACAAAACAGGAAAAGGTGGGAAAGATTTCACAGTCATCGTTCTTTTATAATATATTACGAGGGTAAACAGAAACCAACATTTTCACATTGTGTTTGTCATGTTCGACTGAGCACCTGACAACGGCATTGTGTCAAAATGGTTTTTAGCATTGTCTGACTACATGTCTCACTGGAACAGAGCTCTATGGCAAGATTTTATCTTATTTTTGTAAATGTTCACTTCTATCAGCCTGCTGCTCTTTAATATTGGAGTGCATTTCCCTTCTTGCTTTCAATGGAAGCAATATGACAGACATCAGATTATGCAATAATGGATGTGTCTGGACTGGCGCTGATGGCAACTCTGTCTGTCCAAGGCACTGTTCCTTGTACGGTTGTACGTATCTACACTGTACTAAAACTAATGTATCTCAGTTGGACTAATGTATCGACATTAGGTTCATATATCTACATTAGACAGATTTAACAGCACTGGATCAATATATATTAGATCCCATTTACACTTGGCATAAAATTCCCTTAGCAGATGGATGATACATTAAGAGGAGAGCTTCACACTACATTATAAGACACCTCTGATTCCCTGGCATTGACTGTGGACTCTATAGTAAATTTCTGATAACACACATATATACATCTTTGTGTGGAAAAAAGAGTGTGATACAAAAACTACAAGGCTTAAGACTATTAACAAAATCAAAAAACACGAAATGGCTGTCCATAAAAATTGGTCTCAATGTAGATGTATCTATACTGGCCCATGTGCACATAGCCTAGTAGTTCCATGAAACTTAGATCAGAGTACATTCTGGTTTAGTATGTAACCATACTACATCACAGCACAGTAAATGCAGTATGCCTGCCACCTAGTGGTAAATACGTAACATGAGAAATAATAATCTCAAGCAAAAACCGATTAGAGATATTCCTTGTGCAACGTTAGTGTTGATAAAGGCTATAAAGGGTTTCATAACAGAACTGACATGAAATCTGACATGAACTGCAATCTTTACTTTTGTTTGAAACCTACACAATGCCATTCAAGACAACCAATGTCCTGGGTCCTTCTTGACATTTGCCATTTAAGCTTTGGACTGAATTATGGGTGGCATTCCTGTAAAGGACTGAGAGGACTTTTGGTTGCCATTAATAGTTTGGGATATAAAAATGTAAAGAATACTGAATTGAATGCATGTCAAACAATGTCCTGAATTGGTTTGAGTACTAAGATTGTTCCTATTATACAGATAAAATAAGATGCTTAAGAAGCATGAAACAACATATTTTAAGGTGGACCATACATTGGTTTGAAATGTGACTCAATTTACTTGAATGGGAATTTTATTGCTGAGCCTAAATGGGATCTGAGGTTGATCTAGGTTCATAGAACTGAGGTAGTGACTGGTATGTGATGTACAACTGTGAGTGAAACATGTAATAGCTACTAACATTGTAACAGTAACTGTGCAATGTTAGAAGTGATACAGTATCCTTGTTGTGTTGTAAAACTGTGAATGTTTATGGATATGGAAGGAAGCACCACACACACACACCCACACACATACAAACACACAAACACAAATGCACACATATACTTGCTTCCTCGTCTAACCAGTCACATGCAAATCCCTCTGGAGAGAGGGTATGTATGTACATCCCAAAGTCTTCCTGTAGGGAAAAGCAATACTGTGGAGTCTGTTACTGTATGTTTCTTCCTCCATACCTTAAACCCTGACATAGCATAGCAAATAAGTGGTTTCATGTAGGGATTGTGATGCATATTGTGTATATTTGTTCCCATTGATTGGTCCCCCTTTTTTTTTCCTGTGATAACTGCCCTGAACTGTATGTTTTCTGGAGAGAAACCCATTACCGGTAAGCCTGCCTTACAAATTAAGGAGATTCTGTCTCACCTCTGACTTGTTCTGCCAGTATGGATTTATTTCCTTTACAAAGTGAAACATGTCCATATCAAAAGGCATGTGAGGAGGGCATAAGAGTGATGTTCTGTTTTAATGAAGGCCAGGTACAGTATGTATGTATGTGACAAATGAGATTATGTTACCTGAATTCATGGATGTTTGCAATCAAGCTCTAGATGTAGAAAAGCTCCCTTCATAACCCTTTTTCAAACCATACTGTGTTATGAAACCACCAGAAGCAACTTCTATGAATTTTGTTTTCCTCTCGGTGTATTCTGACCTGCATGTCCTTCCCCATGAAATCAATAACCTGGACCACATGCGTCTTGCTGTCAGCCAGCTGCTTGCAGTGATTGTTGCAGTACTGAGTCTGTCCTGAACAGCGTTGAATGCTCCTCTGCAGTGGTGCAATACAGCACAGCAAAACAGAAGGACTGCCACCTAGTGGTGAATGACTAACACATAAGACAACACAAATAATCTTCCATCTAGCAGAAGCTGATGAGACATAGCAACATGCGCTTATTGCAGTCTGATTCAGCTTTTAAGGGTTGTATAATGAAAAGAAACACAGTCAGTTACTACTAATTCTACTACTGTTATTACTAAAGCTAAAACTGTCATGTAACTCATTAACTGAGTGTAAAATTCATTGCAACAGTTTTCAGAGTTTCATCAATGTATGACTATAAATAGTACTGAAACGAATGCTGATCGCTTTACCTACAACCACTAGTTTATAAATATACATAATTTAATCTTTATGCCCATTTGGCATTTTATCTACATTTAATACAATGCATACGTTTACACAGACTCTATTAGGAAATGGATACATGAAACAATTTGTACAAACATGGATTCTTTAACAAATGGCTCCCAGTTGACAGCTACTATAGTGAGTTACAGAGTCTCAGAGTTAGTCACATTTTACACTGAAATAACAAAGTGTTGAGAGTTCTGACTGACCACTATGATTCCTTAGAGTTAGTATTGCTCTTACTGCCAGAGCGGCTGAAACTCATACTGCCAGTCCAAGAGTCTCATGTCTGCTGTTATGACACTATTACAATGACACACAACTCACTTTGTACACTTAGACTATTAAAACATATTGTATTACAGTCTTCAGCTGTATTAATGGCATTTCATTACTCAATTGTATATGATATTGCTGTTTACTTTCTAGCAGCTGAAACTCACACTGCCAAGCCAAGAGTCGGACGTCTGCTCTCTGCTTCCCACATTCCACACAGATCAAAAAAGATCAAACCACTGATCTATTGTTGGTTTAGTTCAGCAAACAGCTTTATTTTCACACAAGTCTGATGCAGGAGGATGATACATAAATGAGATTTAATAGGAGCAATATGTTCTTATTTTGACACAACTGTTTCCATTGTGAGGATTTTGGGCTGTGTGAAAACAAATTACTGTTAGCAATGCCAAACTAGAAGCATATGGTAACATTGTGTGTCAATATTACACCACGAGCCTAGCAAACTGCCTCCTTTAACTCTTAAAAGAGATTATTTTACAGACCAAGGCTAGCTAGCTATAAATTTGACTTATAAGCACAGGCACTGACCTCTCCACATTTTCTCACTGCAGTCCTGCATTTTGAACAGTTTCAACAATATTTTTTACACATCCAGCACCTGAAATTGTAATTATACCTTAATCCAAACAACAAATACACATTATTTAAGCTATGTAACTCCACTGATGGTACACAAATGATAGTACTTCATCGTAGTTTGAAATCTTGCAGTAAGCTCCTATATTTTGCTTTCATCATCACAGACCATTCAACACACTCACATACAAAACAAATCTGCAACCCCAGGTTTCCTGGATCAACTTTTCTCTGAATGTTCAGCTGTTTGTCTGTGTTTGTGACCATGTTGCTCATGCTCCCTTCATGACTATGCACCTCAAACTTTTGACTTGTTAAAAAAATACATACTAAAAATAAAATGTTGATTGAAATTCCCAGAATGCTGCTGAGTCTTATTGTGTCTCTTTCCAATCTTCACCCATCCATTCCAAAAGGTGATAATGATTAACGTGAATACAGTGTTCCTTCCTAAAAAGAAATCACTAAAAACTAGGTGGTTGGAAGTCGCCAAGCCAGTTCAAACATCCTACTCACTCATCACACATCAAGCCAAGAATCTCTGCGCTTGTAATTGTTTCCCTTATCTCTTCCTTTAAGGAAGCACACACATGGAAAACAGCCCTCCTCAATTAACTCCAAATATCTCCTTTTAATGCCAGAGAAGAAATTACAGCTGCACACAATGAAAACTGTTTTTCTTGGAGAAACGAGTGGCCAAACTTCCAAAATGACTAATTTTGTGCCCCTATGGTCACATACAATGCCCCAAATGGCACTCTTTGTGAGGTGGCAAAAAAAAAAAAACTAATTCCCAGATGCTTTGGAAATAGCTTATTTGTGTCTCTTTTCTGATTATCTCATTTAAAAATGAAGCCAAAGCCTGCTTATTAAATTGTATCCTCTTAACTTGTCGTATCCCCATCTGTTATATCATGTCACCATGTCATGACAGATGGCATAAAGGTGTAGAATCAGCTAGAATATTAGATCTACTAACTTTGTATGAATGGTATAGCCTACTCATAACACAAAAAAAAAAATTACTTTTGTCTTTTCACTGTCACTAATGCCTCTGGAACTTAATGACAGGTCAAAACATCATTTACCATAAACAAAGGTCTTCACAGTGAATGCTCGACTAACTTTTGGCTATACAGAATAAGGTGTATTCAAGACACTTATAAGCATGTCACGGGGAGGGAGAGGGGTATATTGATGACTGTGATAATTTGCTTGCTCGATACAGCCACCTTGTGGAGGTTTCGTAGAAGTGCGCCTTGTTGGTCTCGGTCCGCAGTCAGCAGCAATTCAGAGTGACCATGACAACACCATTTCGGTCGACACTATAATTCACTAGATATCTTTGTGTTTATGATTATCAGAATTTGGATATTCCCTTTAATCTTATTTTAACATAATTGTTTGATATTACCACAAACAGAAGCCATTAGCCTACGTAGGAAGAAATGTTCATGCTTTTACAAAGGTGGCAAACGAGACAACAGCTAAGTTTCAGTAGACGGCATATGTGATCAAAATTATTTGTTCAAACATAATTACACTGTTATTTGTTCACATACCGTCCAACAAAAAAAAACTGTTGTTCCCGCCCCGGTTTCGAACCGAGGGCCGACCCGCCAGGGACCCGACCCGCCAGCAAAATTTTTTTTCCTGCTATGGCCAGGCAAAGACCCGCCTTACTAGGCCTCTGATTGGCTTATCACGATGCCCTCGACTCTGACGGTTAGGTTTAGGCAAAGACGGTTGGTTTAGGCGTGTGAAGGGAGTGGTTAAGGTTAGGGTAAGATGCAGGGATAGGCTTAGCCTTGCAGAGGCAGCCAATCAGAGGTGGAGTAAGGCGGGTCTTAGCGTGGCCATGGGTGGCCATAGTAGGAAAAAAAATATCGCGACCCGCCAGGGCCGCATATAGTAACTTCCTTAAAGCTCCTCTTCCTGGTCCGTCCAAATCTCGCGTGATTCGCAGTAACCGCACTGACGCAGGCGCAAATCACGCGAGATTTGGACGGACCAGGAAGAGGAGCTTCGAGAAGCTTCCGCTACAAACAAGCTTAAAATATAGACTTATTTAATTTTTTTCGGGACAATTACGCAATTTGGGGCTTCAGCACAAGACGGACATTACATACGAGCAGCATGGAGGTATTTGGATGTTTTTTTGTGTGTGTTTTTTTACGAAGAGCTCTGGTGTCCCTTTGCAACCGTTATATGGACATGCACTGCTACGCCAAGACCCCCTGTAACTCAGAGAAGGGACGGAGGACTCTGAGAATTCTTCCAGCCCTTAGTCAACATGAGGGTGAGTAGATAATGAGCGAAATATCATTCTAGGGTGAACTATCCCTTTAACTTTCTCCATGCATTCTCTATGGTAGTTCTTATCACTACGGATGTAATATATTTTTGGCCACAAGCGGGGTTTTGGGGGCGCTGTTTCCCCCTTTAGCGTATGAGTAAGGACACTGACTTCTTCGGGTGACAGACAGCGGTAACAGTAAGGAGGAGGAAAAAGTGTAAAGAAAAAGACGTGAAATACAAGGATTTTTCCAGTTTTTCGGGATTTTTGATAAATCTATCGTCGAACCTTTCAAAAGTAAGTAGGGTTTCATTCTTGAAAGCAGTAAATTAAGTTTTCTAAGTCATATGTAAGAAAACTGTTGTTATAATTGTCGTTTTAAAGGGATAGTTCAACATTTTGGCAAATTGGCCCATTGCCATAATTGCTATAGTCATAGCAGTAGGTTCGTTACCTTTAATTGTAGGTGTAAGCTATTTTTAGTACAGCGGAGCGCAGCAGCAGGCTGCTCAGAGCTACGCTATGGAGGCTAAGGGAATTTCTTGGTTTCCCTCATTAAACTCATCAAATACAAAATCCCAAAACTCCACAGCGCTTTTGTAGACAAGTTGTGAGCTGCACAACCACCACGCTATGAGATAATGACGGAACGATACGAAACGGAGCCGTTTTCGAGGTAAATTCATACAAAACCGCTGATGCGCGTTGCGTTCGGGGACAGTTTTTCAGCAAGCAGTCTCCGTATTTACCCTGTATTTACCTCGAAAACGGCTCAGTTTCGTATCGTTCCGTCATTATCTCATAGCGTGGTGGTTGTGCAGGTCACAACTTGTCTACAAAAGCGCTGTGGAGTTTTGGGATGTTGAATTTGATGAGTTTAATGAGGGAAACCAAGAAATTCCCTTAGCCTCCATAGCGTAGCTCTGAGCAGCCAGCTGCTGCGCTCCGCCGCACTGAAAATAGCTTACACCTACAATTAAAGGTAATGAACCTACTGCTATGACTATAGCGATTATGGCAATGGGCCAATTTGCCAAAATGTTGAACTATCCCTTTAAGGTTCGTTACGTGATAATGTTTACAGTTCACCGAAGCCTACGGTCGCTCCTAATGCTTAATGTACGTTATATTAGCGTCAGTCATCATTTTAACATAATGTCACATCTGTCAAGTGAGTTGTCTCTTGTTGACACTGATCCTAAATCAGGTTTCTGTCACTTTTTCACCGTGTTTTTGTCTGTCAGACTGAGGCCCGTCGAGCAGCCATTATCTAAGTCAATTCATCCATTCACTTCCACAGTCACGCACTCATTCATTTAGTCACAGTAATATTGATCATATCGAGCTGAAAATGTAACTTACATTTTGAATGGGTAAATACTACAGTATATCTATTTTATAACCTTCAGAGGTTAAATGCTATGCTAGTTATTATTAATAGGGATTACAGTGATACATTTCTATACATATTTCTATGCATATATACAGTACATGTACATGATAGATAGATAGATAGATAGATAGATAGATAGATAGATAGATAGATAGATAGATAGATAGATATTACAAATAATAATGTTAACATGAATAACTGATGTATCAATACGATAACATGTTTAGCTATTCTACAATATGTATTGTGTTTGCTGTGCACAGGAGATAATGAAGAAGACGTTTAGCTTCTTCCCTGGAAAGATGTTGGTCTCATTCAGAAAGGGTCCATCAGGCCATCTGCGTCAGGACCCCTCTGATGAGGCCATGAAGTTGAAAAGAAATCCTGCGCTTCAGGACAAGTCTCCTGCACAGAGTCCTGACCTTGTGAGGACAAATGCTATCACTGAGGTCTTTCAGCGGGGAGGGGATGTCTCCGACCGACTGGAGGTGATGGCGGAGTATGTGCTCCAGTTCGGAAAGTATAAGGGGAAATCATTCAGGTGGCTCCTTGAGAATGATGTCGGCTATACCATCTACCTCATAAAAAAGGTAGAAGAGGAGGAGAAAGAGGGGACCTTCAATCCCCAGGGACATGGCAAGGACAGTCTGCTGTCATTTCTGGACTACGCCAGGAGCTTCAAGGAAATCGAAGACCTCTGGCAGTATCTGTTGTCCAGGAAGCCTGCCCCACCGGTGGCAACAGAGGGTGACACACCTGTAGGCTTTGGAGTTAGGGCCAAAGATACCTGGAGGCAGATCTGGGAGAGCAGGGCTGATGGTTATGCTGCCTTCATCTCACGATTGAAGTGCGTCAAAAACAGCAAGATGTACAACCTACAGCAGTACATCCTCAAGCAGCAGAAGGCAGAGTCTGGTCCACCACCCCCAGCCTGCGCAGCCCCCAGTGCATCAGCTGCCTCCACACCGGATTCTCTAAGTCAGTTAACAGCCATATGCAAATACTGATTTTACAGCAACATTAAATGTCTCTAACACATTATTGTTTAATCTAGTGATGGATGAGGATGAGGAGCTGGAGCAAGCGATGCTAAATCTATCTCCATCAAAGTTTGAGACTGAAACAAGTAGGTGAATCTAGTATAATTACCTGAACCCTGTAACAAGTTTGTCATGTACATGATAAAATTTAACAAGTCACCTGTGCTTTCAGGGCCACCAGCAGCAGCCCGCAGAGTCACGGTGGTGTCTTCACCAGCAGGTTTCACTTCATCACTGTGGATTCTGTTCTGAGTTCAACTGCCATTATTGTTCTCCGTCTCCTCCGTCTATTTCGGCCATGTTCTGGCGTGTTCTGATGATTGTGTTATTTTGTTCTCCCACTAACATAAGGAATTTACATGTCGTCGATGATGGTAAGTGTTCTCTTTTTTTTGCATGCTTTCTTTAGGCCAGTGGTTCTCAAACTGGGGGCGTGGATGACCGTCAGTAATATGGAGTGGGGAGTGACGCTGAATGAACATGATTTATGCAGGAAAACAAATGAACAAAAGTCTGCTGACCATTATCTGTCCTATGTTGTTAATGATTGCTAAAATGTGAACGGGGCATGCCAGAAAAAAGTTTGAGAACCACTGCTCTCAGCTGTCATTCAAGGATTTTGCATGTGAAATACTTAAGTGGTTAACATGCTACATCTTTGACTGACAGGTTATATTCTTACAGTATATTGATATTGTCTCTGTGCTTTACTTGTTGTTAAATTCTCAAAAGCATTGTTTATTCATTTTCAAATAATGAGCGATTCACAAATTGATAAAAACTTTCAGCCTGTACTAATAGTTATCTACTGTACAGAGACAACAGGTAAAGACATATTGTGAAGCATAAACAAACCTCAATGTGTGAGGAAATGACACACACTGTTCTTACAGCTCGCAGGACGAAGCAAACAGCACCAGCTGCCGTTTACAGCCCTGCAGAGCCTGATGACCCCTCTGTGACGGTTGCTTCTGTTAGGCCTAAAGGTTAATATTTCTGTGTTTTTCTTTATTCCGTCTTATTTTTGAACCATCCTGCATTTTAACAGTAAAATTCATGAGAATTTTATATTGTCTTTTGATCTCCAAAGTGAAGGCCCCAGTCCTAGTCCCTCCTCAGCTGCTCGCTATCGCCCCACAACTTGGAATAGGAGAGCCCGAGCTGAACGTGTTGAGACAAAGTATGACATTTAAAATTAAGTTCTCTTATACTTCCACTGTATCTCACATAAATATTACTTCAGTTTTAAATATTACTTCAGTTTTGACTGTGTTCTACTGTATACAATGCTCATGTGTTTAGTAATGCCATGTAAAGATTCTATCTGGTATCTGTTAAAGTTTTTCTCATCTTTTGTTGCACCGTGTTTTTCAAAGCCCACAGAGAACCAGCCGCCTCCCCCAGTTTGTCCTAAGTGTCTGTGATCACGGCAGCTCCGTCTCTGCCTGAAGGTAAATGTTTAAGGTTCTTAAATTTTATCAGAATTAATATCTCAAGCTCATGTTCATTTTTTAATGTTTATATCTCACTTGCCCTTGCTGTTCGTATCTCACCATCCTAGATTCATCATCACATCCAGAAGCACAGGAAGACATAGGTATGAATTGCTGTGACACTGTTTTCACCATAGCAGCCATTTGCAAAGAGCTCTTTACTTTTTTCTGGTTGTGTATACTGCATACTGTAGTGCTTTGTGTGTTTTACAGCTCGCTCACATCCAGCGCCTCCTGTCAGGCAGCCAGCAGCTTCCATCCCCAGCTATGATCAGGATGTTGCTCGGTGGAACTGCTCCCATCAGCAGAAAATATGGATGAAGACTGAGATGGAGGGTTTGGGTCTGTGGCCAGGGTCACGTCCAGTACGTCACCCCATGAACATGCTGTCCCTGTGGCGTCATCCACCTCAGCCTGAGCTCGTTGACTCCATCGCTGACCTCCCCTCACCCAAGTACTTTCAGTTTCATCCATTTTTCATATGGAAGCCGGAGCATACCATCATGGAGAGAATGAGGAGCAACTATGTCCTGCCTTGCCTTCATGGTTGTCCCAACCCCCAGGTAGCTTCTTCAGGCGTGGGAAGGCCAAGAGTGATCATTGGCACCAGTGGTCAGTATTATATCTTGGCCTCACGTCTCACCTGCAAGGCATGCAAGAGGTACTGGCATGCTGACAAGCCCCAGTGGCTGGAGAAGCTACCAAGCAGGTTCACAAACATCGTGCCAGCCTTCCTGACACACAAGAAAGCCATCTGCAAATCAGTGATGGATGAGCTGAGGCGCAGTGGCAGATCACCGGAGGACATGTCCAAGCAGCTGACAGAAGCACTCCACCTAAAATATGAGAGAGCTCACCTGGCCTACCTGGAGAGTGTGCAGAACGTCAGGGATGCAGAGGCAGGTGTCTACGGCCAGAGAACCATCACGGGGCTCCTCAGACAGACAGACACTCCTGCTCCATTTGGTGGCTATGCCGATGCTGACGGCTGGTGTGGAGTGTCTGTTTCTGCACACTATTTAGTCAGCTGCCTGGTCCATGAGTACCAGAGGCAGCAGCACCTCCTCACTCTGCTGCTACAGAGGACCTTTGGACAGGCACTGCGGTCCGATCACACTCGCAAAGTGGCAAGGAAGGTGGTTCTCTCATCCGGCACCATGTCCTCCTACGCTGTGATGAATGAGAACTGGATGATCCTGAGCTGGGTGATGCTGCAGTCAGAGAGCGACCGGGCGCTTTACCCTATGTACGAGGGTCTGGCTCATCGGTACACTTTGGCTGGTGTGGAGAAGGCGAGCTACCAGTGGGTGGACAGGTATGAAGCTAGTCTTTGTTTTACATAACATAGTTTATTACATTTTCTTTGTGTAATCTGACAAATAGAAGACAAACAGCAAATTATTTTACTGTAAATACAATAAGACTAATTTAGCAAATGTATGTATTAAATAAGGTAATCTTCAGCTCTAATGACATTACTTTTTAATATTTTAGGGACTGCTGTGCTGCCTTCAAGGTGCTGGATCCTGGGGTTCAGGAGCACCTGATATGGGACAGCTGGAAGACCACAGAGGCTCTTGTTACAGAGGCCACTTCTGGAAACCTGGCTAACAGCGGCGCATCCAGGACCAAGTTTAACAGAGACATTATCATCAAGTTAGACTTGTTTCATTGTATGCGGCGTTTAACCAGGGAGTGTGTCTCAGAACACCATCCTCTGTTCAGCTCTTTCTGCCAGTTCCTCTCTGCAGCGTTCGTTGTTGTGGACCAGAGCGACCTCCAGAAGCTCAAGGACGCCTACACCTTCTGTGGAATCTTGCCTGCCAATCCCACCAAGCAGCACATCCGAGAGCACTGTCGGACAAAGGTGCCACAACCCAGAGAACTGCTGCAGAGGGTTGAAGATGTCCTCCAACACTTCCACCTGGCTAAGGATGCCAATGATGTGCTGCTCTTCAAGCCCTCCATGTTGAAGGTGTGGAGAATTCAGCGCATCCACATCTTGAGAGGCTGCCTGAGTGACCCTGAGGTGGAAGAGGGAATCCTGTACAGGTATGGTGGCACTTTGCAGCTCAACTACACCAAGGGCGAGGGGGCTGCTGTACCTGTTTGGATCCCTGTGAGAGGCACGTCTCAGCAGGAGGGTTTCCACTTTCACCAAGCCCAGTGGGTAACCGGCAACAGGGTGTCCAGTGAGCTCTTCCAGGCCCAGGCCATGACTGGAGTGGTGCGCTGGAACTTCCAGAGGCTGGTGGACCTTAAGCGGCCAGATGTGGCTCTTCCAGCTGTGTTTGACCCCCTGTTAATCGCTCAACTGAACACATCCTCTGTGAGAGTGACAGGACAGGCAAAATACCCAGTTTTGCAAGTAGCGAACAGGGACACAGGGGAACGGTTTGGACTGGAGTATGTGGAGCCAGGCTGTCGTCCTGTTGTTTTGAACTGGGATAAGGACAAGACACAGCCCAGCTCCTCAGCTGCTGAAGCCATGGAGCAGGAGCACCATCCTGCCCAAGATCAACCTGGTCCCTGCCCTGCTGCTGTAGTGGGCACAGACCCTCAGGTAATCCAGGTGAATCACTCACTCTCAGTAACTGACTGACTGACCGATCTACTGACTTAATCACTATATTTGATGCTATATCTTAGGAGACCAGGGGCACTGTCCAGGATGATCCGGTTGTGGCAGCACCTATCCTGTCTTCCCCGCAGTGTGCTGAAGCAATCCAACAGTTTCAGCTGCCCTTGATTCCAGCATCTCCAACGGCTAAAGCAGAGCCCCTTCTGGATGCAGGTAATTTAAAGCCTACACCTTCCTTCATACAGACCTCATAACTAAAAGCAGGCTTTGACACTGGTTTGAATTAATATCATGAAAAACATGGTAATGTATTGTCCATTGACTATAATTATTGAGCTAATGTGTGCAAAATATAAAACCTATAATAAACAAACAGTATAATAAACATGTGGGGTTTTTTTTGGACCCATTAAGGCAGGAGGTCTTATTCAAGTCCTGGACCACAGCCGGTGGACACCACCCATGAAAGCCGCCATCGACGAGCTCCTCATCAGGCACCATGGCACCAAAGACCTCCTAAAGCGGGTGGATGCAGACTATGCTGCCATGGTACACAGAGCCTGCACAGATCCTAACAGCCTCCTCCATCCTACCACATGCCAACATATCTCCAGATATGTAAAACATCTGGCAAAACTGAAAAACACAAACTCCTCTCTCAACACAAGTCCGGAGAAGGTTCTGGAAACCCAGCAGCTGTGGCAGAGTTTGACCACGGGCAGCCAGACGGTCAGTGTGCCTGTCACAACTCTGGATCCAGCAACTTTCAACCCTCCATCTGTGGCTTCCCCCATGGAGGAGTCAATGAGTCGCGCCACAGTGGAGAACATAGTAAAAGAGATCCTGGACCAACAACAACAACAGCAGCAGCAGCAGCAGAAAAAGACTAGGAACTGTTTAGCCTGTGGTCAGCCAAAATCACGCTACCAAGGTGATGGCTCCTCAGTCCATTTCTTTTATCAGACTGCTGGAGTGAAGTACTTTTATTGCTCCACCAAGGTCTTCAAGACTTATGCAGGAGAAGGCCTTCAAAATCCCAGGATGCCTTTTGAGGAGTTCGCTGCATCTCCGTTTTTTGAGCGGGAGCTGGACGGTGCCAGACAGAGGGGAGCAGAGTGGAAGAAGGTGGCGGATGAGAGGGCAAAGAGGAAGTCGGCAGAGCAGCAGCCAAAAGGTCGTCTGTGCAGGTTCTGTCACCTGCCATTAAAGCAGGGCCCTGACAGCCCTCATATTCACACTTCTTTCCCCAGTGTGCCTGGGAAGTACATCTACTGCCCTGCAAAGGTGTTCTCCCTGTACAAAGAGCAGGGCATGGTCAAGGAGATGACCTGGCTGGAGTTTCAGCAGACACCTTTTTATGAGGCTGAAAAGGCAAGATGGGTTGCAGAGAAGAGGAAGTGATTGTCGGTGAACCTACTGTCCCAAACCCACCATCCAATCACTGATAAAGGCAGCCACAAGGACACACTCGTTTTATATTGTACATATTATGTTAATCAATACACAATTTCCTGTATATTCTGTATATTGCATATACTGTTCCTTTGTTTTTTAAATAATCTTTTTGTACATATTTCGTCTGTTCGTATATTTATAATTCAGTTGTGTTTTTCAATTAAAAACATCATTTATAACAGGTTGGGTTTACAGGTGAGCCGTCACAATGGAATAAGCTCACAGCGGGTTAGGGTCCTTCAAGTTGTTAAGGTGAAAACTGTCTTAACACTTACCTTTACTAAGTTGATATTGTGCCTTACTGATTAATAAATAAAACAGAACACTATTGTTTTACTGACTCATGAAATAAAGCTAAACCTGTGTCTCTACACTGGAGACTGCAAAACGGTACAGTTATCTCAGAACTAACACTGAACATATATTCTCCACTTTGACAGTACTGATCAACACTGAATATATTTCACTGATGATTGATTTATTAGATTGAGCACTTACTCATTTTACCCAATTAAACAAGTTAATCCTGTGTGGTGTGAAACATTTGCCTTGTAAGATGTTCTGAACTGTATTTGAGCTGTTGTGTCCTGTTGAAGAATGTGAAGGAGTCGAGCATTAGCCCCGTGGTACGAAGGGTTAACACATGGAGAGAGGAGTCAGGACACATAGAAGGATTTATGTACCTGTTTGCATTCACTTTAAGTAGGCTAATAGTAAAGTTTAGTCTCATGTTTTAACTAACCTATTGTGTCTTACATTGCTCACTAACCCCCTGAGTTTAAAGACAACTGAAACTTTAAGCAAACCATATAGATTTGTGTTAAGCTTAAAGGGATAGTTCAACATTTTGGCAAATTGGCCCATTGCCATAATCGCTGACTGTTAGACATTTATTGTAATTTTTACAGGAAATTCCTGGCAAATAATTGCCGTAAATTTACTGTAAACAGTATACAGGACCCTTACTGTAAAATAATTACAATAACGTACTGTACTTAATACAGCATCCTACTGTAATTTATTACAATAAAATAATGTATATTTACTCAAAAAACTGGAATTTCCTGTAATTTTACAGGATCGAATCTTGTAAATTTTACAGCAAAAGTTTGAATTTGCGGCAACTCAGTTGCCAGGAATTTCCTGTAATTTTACAGGATCGAATCTTGTAAATTTTACAGCAAAATTATTAATTTGCGGCAACTCAGTTGCCAGGAATTTCCTGTAATTTTACAGGATAGAATCTTGTAAGTATTACAGCAAAAGTATTAATTTGCAGCAACTGAGTTGCCAGGAATTTCCTGTTATTTTACAGGATAGAATCTTGTAAGTATTACAATTATATGTTGTAACTTGGATTAATGTCCCTTTTCAGCCTTCTGCAAAAAAACACAAAACATGTTCTCTTTATCTGTCTTTATTCAATAAAACAGCAAAAAGTAACAAGTGAGTAATAACAAATTAACAAGTAAAAATTGATTATTAACATATGAACAACAAACAAAAAATGATTTAAACCAACAAACAAAAACAGAGGAGGAAATACCCCACAAGGTAAGCGGTGTTGGGGGGAGGAGTGCACACACACACACACACACACACACACACGCCATGAGTTCAAAGTCCAGAAGTTTCCTCAGCAGATACAAACTGGTGCAACTGGTCTCTTCTTTTCTGCTCCTTGCTGCCGATGCCAGGATTTATGCCACAAAAGGCTGTGAAAAGAGAAAAAACACTTTAGTTGAGATGGCTTTGTCTCCCAGCTGTAGCTGCAGCTCATGGTAGCCTTACTGGCAACCTGGCTGCTGAAATGCCACTGACCCTGTGATTGGGAGAGAGTGGTGGCTGGCACAACAGGCTAAAACACAAAATCAAATCAACATGATTTGTCTGCCGCAAATAACATTTTTAAATGCAAATATTCTGGTTGTATTATTGTTGTCATTTACAGTAGATCAGTATTTCAAATGAACAGGATTCCTTCATCTCTGGTGACATATTGAGTGATCTTTTGTTTACTTTCCATACATTTCTTCCATACAGCACCTTTAAATGTTATGTATAGGGATGCACCGATTGTGAAATTCTAGGCCGATGCCGATGTTTAAAATAACAACTTGGCCGATGCCAATGTTTTTTCTTTTTGTTATTTATTCCATCTTTGGTGCCACAGAAACATTACTGAACTATTTTAAAGGTCTTTCAGCTCTTCATCATATTATTATTTAATGAGCACAAATTCAGTTAGACAAATTTATGAAACAAAAACAACCTTTAATGTCAATTTTTAGTTGACATAACCTTAAAATACTTACAGTGGCCTAGAGTTAGTATTAGAGTTGCTACATGGTAAAAGTAGAGTTACCAGGAAAAGTAACTGTAGCATTCCTTTTTTTTATTTTTTTTATAAAATGCTCAAATATGTAAAATTACTTAGACTTCTCTCCCTAACCCCCTTTATCTGCAGTAACACAGAGACAGAAGGTTTTTTTTTTTCCAAACAGTTGATGCACTAAAAATAATCTGTATAATGTACACTGAAAGAGAAACTAAGCAGGATTTCTCCCGTGGCTATGCTACATTTTTACCTCAATTAAAAAGCCCCAGAGTAATTGTGATAGTTAACTACATTAACGGAGGCTCTCTGCCTTCACCTGGCGTCTCTCTCGTTGCATCAGTGTAGTAGTCTACCTGGCCGCCCCCCCATGTGTCTGTGTCCCAGCTCTTGTCTCTGTGGCACCGCGACACAGACGCGCTGCGTAACGTAATGTTTATGACAGTTACGTAATCCACCGCTCCATTTATTGATTTCTCGCTGGCTTCGTTGTAAACACATACACGTGGCCAGGCGGAGGTTAGAAAAAAAGCGACCAGACGAGTTCCTCTCTAACATGTATTAAGCCCATAGGGGATTTAAATGACGAGGGGCGTTCAGGCTCCTCCGTTCCTCCGCTCGCCATGACCACGCTGCACTTGTGTTTATTAAACATACGCGCAACTTTTTTTTCAAAAATCAATCCGCGGATCACGTGTGTGCCGAACCGAAGATATTGATCTGAACAGATCACGGAACAATGATCATCCGTTGCACCACGAATACCCCCCCCCCGTTACATGCTGCTATTCAGACATGCCGCTATTTCGACATTGACTTCTAATTGTCGGAATAGCGGCATTAACATTATTTTTTAAGCGTCCCACTATTCCGACATTTTTTTTTTCATTGTCGGAGTAGCGGCACTTTACTATTTTTCAAACATTCCGCTTTTCCGACATTGATTGATTACGTTATAGTCAGAGTATCCTTCTGATTTATTTTTATTTTTTCATCTGAGACACTGTTTCTCATACACAAATACATAGGCCTATTAGAGAAGAAAAAACAAACCCTCCAAGTTTAAAAACACACCGGCAGCAGCGCACACTGATCTGCAGCTACTGAGACTGTTATTATTCTGTCACCTGAGTTTATCCTGCTGCTTTACATTGTTTTAACATAGGTAAAAGAAGAAAAAAAAGATTGTCTGGAATAAAGGGGCAG
Source organism: Trachurus japonicus (assembly GCF_045865225.1). Classification (NCBI taxonomy): domain Eukaryota; kingdom Metazoa; phylum Chordata; class Actinopteri; order Carangiformes; family Carangidae; genus Trachurus; species Trachurus japonicus. The sequence continues at coordinate 21,737,644 of NC_140919.1, forward strand.
ATTACATAAGATTATTCTTTTTTCTGCTCCCTTTTGTTGAGATTTGGGAGGTTTTTGCCTGATTTATTGCCCGATGCCATGTATCTCGCTTTCTTTCCCCCTCCCTCCGCCCGTTGTCTTCGTTGTCACTTTGTTGTCGCTCCACAGAGCGCACATGGCTAATTAATATGCACATGCTGACCATATGGTTGTGTAGGCATTCCGGGACGGAGGTGTGTACACGTGCGCAACTGCGCACCATTCTTGGATCCAGTTATCAAAGTTGAGGTGCAGAGTTGTGCACGCACAGTTTGATAGATCTGAAAAAGGTGTAAATATTTTGGGTGTCTTTTCACCGTAGGCCTAAGCAAAACATTTAGTAGCAGCAGTTTTACACTGCTTACTTACAGTTTTTTTTTTTTTTTTAAAGTATATTTTTCGGCTTTTTTGCCTTTATTTGATAGTGATGACAGTAGAGATAGACAGGAAATGGGGAGGCAGAGAGTTGTGCACGCACAGTTTGATAGATCTGAAAAAGGTGTAAATATTTTGGGTGTCTTTTCACCGTAGGCCTAAGCAAAACATTTAGTAGCAGCAGTTTTACACTGCTTACTTACAGTTTTTTTTTTTTTTTTAAAGTATATTTTTCGGCTTTTTTGCCTTTATTTGATAGTGATGACAGTAGAGATAGACAGGAAATGGGGAGGCAGAGAGAGAGGGGGAATGACACGCAGGAAAGGTCTGCCCGACGCGGGATTCGAACCGGGGACACCTGCGGCGAGGACTGTAGCCTCTACATGGGGCGGCCGCTCTACCCACTGCGCCACGCACCGCCCCCGCTTACTTACAGTTTTGATAAATGAGGCCCCAGGCCCTAAGCCCAGAGCCCAGACGCTCACAGATGCAGCTCCGCGGCTCATCCGCGGCGCTGTCCGTGGTGCTGAAGGTCACAGGTTAACTTGACAAACAAACTGCAGCTAAGCCGGTGCATATTCTCATTTGCCCAGGTCATAGTATTTCAAAGGAGGTTAAATCGAAAGCAACTGGACTTAGTTATTTGTCTAGGAAGACGTTTCACCTCTCATCCAAGAGGCTTCATCAGTTCATGTACGCATCTGACCAGGCTGGGACTGGTCCAACTATCTGGTGTGGAGACTCACTATTTAACCTCTTGTGTGGGCGTTCACAAGGGTGATGATGTCACTGGTTCCCATTTGTGCTCCAAGTGCCAACGACAGTCGTTTAAATGACTGCCTTTGATGGAAGGTTGGTTTTGACTTCGTTAGTGCCCTATTGTGTTATAACGACAGTCGTTGGAGCCACTTGCCACTTGTGAACAGTGGTTGTTCTTTGAGGCTAGATTGTTGAATCTCCTGGGAAGGGATGAAAGGGCCAAAAACAAAGAAAAACACGCACTCTCCAACAAAACTCTCAGGAACAAACTAAAGAGGTGCACGGCCAAAAGATCAACTTAAAGAAACAAAAGAAAGGCCAGCAGCACTCGTGTCCTTCTCATTGTCTTTTATTTCATACTGCGTCGGCGCTTAGCACAGACCGGTTTCGACAACGTCTTCCTCAGTGTGCAAGGGATGAAAGGGCAGCATTGTAAATTGGAGATAGGTGGTGTCTCAGGCCACCTCCCCTATTGAGGGATGGTTTCTCTACTTTTACAAAAATAGCTTCTTTGACTCCTCTTTCAAACCATCTGTCCTCTCTGTCTAGGATTTGGACATTGCTGTCCTCAAAGGAGTGGGCTTTCTCCTTGAGATGTAAATGGACAGCAGAGTCCAGTCCTGAGGAGTTTGCTCTCCTGTGTTGGGCCATGCGTTTATGCAGTGGTTGTTTTGTTTCTCCAATGTAGAGGTCTTTGCATTCCTCGTTGCATTGGACTGCATACACCAGATTGCTTTTGTGGGTGTGTGGTGTTCTGTCCTTGGGATGTACCAGTCTCTGTCTGAGTGTGTTGCTGGGTTTGAAATACACAGGGATACGGTGTTTGTTAAAGATCCTCCTGAGTTTTTCTGATACTCCAGACACATATGGAATGACTATGTTGTTTCTCTTGTTTTGTCTTTCTTTCTCAACCACTTTGCTGGTTTTCTTTCTGGAAGCAGCTGCAGTTTTCACAAAGGTCCAGCTAGGGTAACCACAAGTTGTGAGGGCGCCTCTCAGGTGCTTGTGTTCTGCCCCTTGGGCCTGTGAGCTGGTGGGCACGTTATCAGCTCTGTGTTGTAAAGTTCTTGAAGAAATTTATCCAACACAAATTATCAGACGGTTTCACAGAAGAGCATGGACGTCGGAACTATTTTCTGAGAGGGGGTGCGGGATTTTTGTTGGGAGAGTAGGACGTTACACCCCCCCCCCCCCCCTCCCCCCCCTCCCTCTTTCACTCACTCACACACACACACACACACACAGTGTGCCATCTCTCTTTTACGCACGCATGCAGCCATTGCGCATCACTGAAACAACTGAAGCTACTAGACCACACAGCCAGATGCAGCATACATTCAGACAGGACAAAACCACACTCAGCTTTAAGATATAGCCTAAACAATATTGAGAGTGAGGAGTTGTCGTCACAGCTCAGAGCCCCACCCCCCTTCTCCGCCATGATGGAAGGATTCCGGTGGCAAAAGCCTTACTAGTCTATGGGCAAAACAAAATCGTCTACTCCGTAATTTACTGTTTTACAATGCCTGGAAATCACTGCTGTGTTAAAAACTGCTCCAGTGATTTACTTTCTCCTTATTCTTTCTTGTAATTTGTTGATCTGTTGGCGCAAAAAAGAGCTAGAATTTAGTCCGTCTCTGTGCTGTTCTGATGACGTTGCCCCTGGCAACCGATAGCGTCTCCTTCCATCATGGCCGACCGGACTGTAAAAAGCTCAAACCCCGCCCAGATTAGACCAAATCGGCACGTGACTCCTCACTCTCAATAAACAATGCCACGGCGGGCAAAATGCATTAAATGGGGCTTAGCGTTACCTTTAGAAGAGTTGTATGCGGCGAGTGTGGCCATTAAAGAACAGCGTCTTTCCACTGGGTTGGACATTTCCGGGTCCAGTCTCTCTCAAAGGCCAGCTGAAGCACCTGGACTTTTCTTTTATGAAGCATTGCACATTTGTGCTCCGAAAACACCCAAAACGGATCTTTTCTGAAACGATGATGTCATATCCCGACCGCTCTACCTGTACCGAGACCATAGACTGTAAAAAAAAACCGAGACACACCGCGACGTAGCCTACAGCTTCAGTCTATGGACGTAACTTAACAACAGCGGCTGACTACTGTCGGTCCCTCGGACACTGCAGCTGAATCTCGCCCGTTAAATCATTATCGATCGTCACATTTTCACTGACACGACTCCCAGTCAACATTTAATCCACTTGTAATGTCTGGAGTTTGAATACTACGGGGAAGCTTTCTGTCTTCTTCTCTGTTGTTGGTGTTTCTGTGTGGCAGCGCTACAGCGCCACACACGCTCCACACAGGCCTGGAGTAGGTACTACAGCGTTTTCTACTGAAATGGTGGGAGTGAAGCGCTACAACAGCCTGACTCCATACGCCAGATGCCAGGCTGCTGTATGGAGCCAGGCAGGCTGTATATCACATCAAAAGCATAGATCTGCGTTATATGAGATAAATCTAAGTCAGACAAATTCAGTTTTTTCAGGTTTTTTTTTTTTTTTTTTAAAGCTAATTATGTGGATATAGGGAGGCTGGTGGAGTGCGGGAGGGGGGGGCGGATGGGAGAGGGTGCGGCCGCACCCCCCGCACCCCTAGTTCCGACGTCTATGCAGAAGAGCAGTGGGTGGCACTCACCGTGGATGTGTTTAAATCAAGTAACCCGAAATTCGTCAAGTGGATAAAGGTGATATGGGCGGACAACAGAAGAGGACTGAAAGCGGCGGTTCTTGAAGGTAGGTCACGATACCCCCTCCCAAAAAAAAAAAAAAAAAATATATATATATATATATATGTTCTTTTTTCTCACAGAGATAGAGCAGAGATGTCACCGACACCGAGACACCGAGAAATGATCATGAGGAAGATACAGTACTTTTTTTTATCATCTCCTTCTGACAGCTAGCGAGCTGCCCTAGCTAGCTAGCATCCTTATTCTGCAAGGTCATAGCTATGGCGCAGGTCTATCTCCTACTGCTTTGCATTTCGTCTCACTATTAAATAACTGTCAGTCAGATTTTTTGTTTGTTGTGATTTGTGTGTATTCTCAGACATGTGCTGCATGCCTTCATTTCTCAGAATGATCTAATGCATGGAACAAGATTTCTCTTACTGTACTTTCAAAACCAAATTGCTAAATAAAAATAAGTTTTCTGGCCAAAGTTATCATCAGGTCATATAGTGAAATTATTGCCAAAAATTAGTGAAATTTTTCTTCTTTGGACGAAAATGTCCCAAAGGGTTAATAAATAGGAACAGCCTGGTGAAGCTTTGGGCTGTGTCTTCAGGCTGTTGTCTATAACACTGTTTGCTCTGTATGAAGGGCTAAAAAAGATAAGGCAGGGCGTGCCCTCCGAGATGTATAAAGTGTTATAGAAGACAAATGCAAATCCAGATTTCGAGCTTCTTTTAATGTTCACCCACAGCCTTCTATAAAGCAAAATTAAATCTAGAATTTTTTTATTTTTTTTTTAAGTATATTTTTTGGCTTTTCATGCCTTTATTCGATAGGACAGTTGAGAGTGTGACAGGAAATGGGAGGAATGACATGCAGGATAGGGCCGTCCGACGCGGGACTGGAACCGGGGCCGCCTGCAGCGAGGACTATAGCCTCAACACATGGGGCGGGTGCTCTACCAACTGAGCTAAACACCGCCCCTAAATCTAGAATATTTCACCATTGTTATGGTGGCAGAACATATCTGCAGGAAAAATTAAGATAATCTATGTATAAAGATTGGTAGCTATAACAGTAGAATATTTTTATTTGTAATATCTTCAGGTTTGAAAACCCATGGCAGTGGGAAGGATGACACATCTGGCAGTGACGATGAAGAACAATGCAACATCCAGTCTTCACCCCAGTCAGGTGACCAGAAGACTGACAAGACCAGAGGGAAAGGTAAACATGGAGGACACAATACACCACATGGTAAACTCAACAGCAGAATAAGACTATTAATTTGTAATATCTTCAGGTTTGAAAACCCACGGCAGTGGGAAGGATGACACATCTGGCAGAGACGATGAAGAACAATGCAACATCCAGTCTTCACCCCAGTCAGGTGACCAGAAGACTGACAAGACCAGAGGGAAAGGTAAACATGGAGGACACAATACACCAGATAGTAAACTCAACAGCAGAATAAGACTATTAATTTGTAATATCTTCAGGTTTGAAAACCCACGGCAGTGGGAAGGATGACACATCTGGCAGAGACGATGAAGAACAATGCAACATCCAGTCTTCACCCCAGTCAGGTGACCAGAAGACTGATATAGTGTATTATCCACCTGTGCTTTTGCTTTAATATCTTAAATTATTGTATGTTCTTAGAGTTATTATCATTATGTAATCTTCTTTATATGTGTACCTTGTTTGGAAATGAAGGAGTGTCTGGATAGATGCTCTACTTCATGGGTTCCACAATTTGCTTAGTCATCTGACCTAATGGGATACATGTAGGTATGGTCCAAGATGACCTAATGACTCGGATGTCTTCTCTAATGGACAAGAGACATGGGATACAGGATATGGGGTTTTTAGCTAAGCCTAAAAAGCCTAAAAAGCCTAAAGATCAATAGGTTAAGTCAAAGGTCCTTGACCATCTGGTCTCGGGAGGTTTCTCTCTGTCCGGAGAAGGTGGAGTGTTGGAGATAAGCCAACATATCAAAAGGAAGGTTTTTGGGTTGAGAGAGAGAGATCTCATATTGGACCAGAGATACTCCAGGATTCGGCATTTTTGTACACTGTTCTTCTTCTTGTTAATAAACTTCTTTTTTGAATACAAGCGAAGACGTGTCAGCGGTAATCCCTTCTTTTCATCAACACATCAATATACCACAATTTTGGCGTCACGAACTTGGACGTGTTTGTGGCTCTTCAGTTTTTCTTCAGCTTTAGCCAGCCGGCTCCTGCATCGATCTGGGCTTCTGGAAAGTGTGAGTTCTTCACAATATTATGTGCTGGTCTGTTTGTTGGAGCTGTTGTCTGTTTGCTGTTGGGTCACACCGTTAAAGAATCTTTGTGTGGGTGATTGTTGCTTTGATGATTGGAAGTTGATTATCGTTCTAAATTTTTCTAAATTTGGGGTCTTTGGTTTTTGTTTGCGTTACAGGCAACGCAAAAAGGGGGACATAGGGAATTTGGGGTAAAAGGGAAATAGGGATTTGAGGTAAAAGTAAAATAGGACATTTGGGGTAAAATGGGTAGGTAAAGAAAAGGGGTAAAAAGGGGATTAAGCAATGGGTAATAATATAAGTTAAGAATTGGTCTTAGTGGGTTTAAAGGAACTGGGGTAAAAGAGGGTTAACTAAAATGAAGGGATTTTTTGAGTAAAAAATTGGTAAAATAAAGGGACATTTTGGGGTAAGGAATAAAGTAAATGGGGGATACTTAAAGAATAAAATAAAGTTAAAAAGAAGTAAAAAAAAATTAGAAAGAAAGAAGCTTTAATATATATGTGATCACTTGTTTTGTGTTAGTTTGTTAAATCCCCATTTTTGTGTGTGTGTGTGAAGACCGGTTTTCTTTTGTGAATAAAGTTTATGAGTAATTGATATGATAGAGTGTATGTTGAATAAGGTATAAGAGTGAATAACGTATAAGAATAAGATGTTTGACTAGGTTATAATATGTTATATTATAGTATATATAATTATATATTCTTTAAGTTTTAACAAATATGAGCCTGAGAAGGATGTTTATGAACCTTTAAAGGACGTTTAATAAGAAATAAACCTTAAGAATCTTCTAAGGGGACTTTGTGATTAACTTGCTATGAGCCTCTATTTAAGGGGACCTTTGGGAAAATAAATCCATAAGAAACTTATGAACCTCGGAAGAGTAACTTTTTGTGTGGTGGAGAATTTTTTGATAAAGCCTGATTAATTTTGGGAAAACACTTATTTAAAGTGAGAATGTTTTTATGAAAATTATAACGTTCGAAAGTTATAATACAGAATTTTTGAAAGAAAGGAAAAACTTGCAGTAGGAATGTGTTTTGTGTATCTAGTGATTTTATAAAACACTGAACTATGTGTCTGTCTTCCCTTCATGGAGCGAGAGTTCAAGGAGGAGACCAGAGTTTAAGAGGTGTGTCTAGAGGAGGACAGAGGACAGCTGGCTTGGATCACAAGGATTGAGGCTTGCAGACGACAGCGCATGCATCTGGATCCAGTGATAAAGGCCAGTGTGATTTTATCCATAGACTCTTTCTGACATTGTTGATGCATATTTAGCTTGATTGATAATAGTACACTCATTTACATTTAGTACACACATCTACAGTACATGCATCATACATATGTTGTAGTTAATTAGAAGGAAGACTTGGCAAAGGACTGATCAATCAATAAAGGTTAATTGATGTTGAGTTGGGGAATTTTATTCTTGCAATTTGATAGATATGATAGATTGTGTGAGGTTGTCATTTTTCTAATATTTCTAAGATTTTGAATTCCTTTGAAGTTATTTGTTTCATCTTTCTTTTGCTGACCTTGGCAATACAGAGGTTATAAATGAATTAATCAATATAAATAAACTAAATAATATTTAATTAGCTAAGTTAAAGTTAAGCACAAGAATAAATGGGAGTCATGGCAATGATAAAATAGATGTAAACAATCCAAAAGTAGTTACTCCTGTTGAACTAGTGTAGAAGAATAATCCTAAATTATAGGTATCAAAGAGGTGTTAAAGAAAGGGTATAAGAATTTATCTTAAATTGACTATCCATGGTCAGTAGAAGAAACCCTCAATAGAGATATAATTTAAACAATAAAGTTGCTGGTGTTCATATATAAGGTGATCGGAAAATAAAATAATAAAAATCAATAAATAAAACATCAATAAAATATATTAAAAAATATAAAGAGAAGAGACAAATAGAGCTTGGCATTCTCCAGTTGCTTGAAAAGGAGGGTCAAATATGGAAGATCAGAGTCTTTCATTTTCAAGGAGGCATACCAAGAAAAAACATGTTTCTAGGGAAGAAGAAGATAGATGACAAACTTAAAGTAGGATTGATAAAGGTATAGATCAATGCTTTAAATATTTGGACCAATACACCACACCAAAAGGCCGGAGATTGTTACAGGAACAATTACAGGACTTGCAAATGCAAAAGAAAAAGTTATTGAAAAAAGCCTCCCAAAAATCAGCAAGGAAGGAAGATAAGTTTGATAAGATCTGTCCAGTGGTTATCAGAGGACAGGATCAGGTGTATAAATCTTGGGATGATACAGTTATGCAAGATCTATTTGACCAATTACCCATTCTTCAAGATGGAGCACATCCTTGGATTTTAAAGTTGAAGGAGATTATGGTGGGAACAAAACCTACCATGGGAGACTTTAAGAGACTTCTGGTAAACATTATTGGGGTTCCAGCAATGGAAGAGATTTTACAGAAAGCTGGATATAATCGATATGTGGGGTCTGCTGTGCATGATTTAGAACTGTTTGCATCAAATAAAGGTCGAGTGTATAGAGTGTTAAGAGATACATTTCCTACAGATGTACACCCTGACAACATTCTTATTGAACCATTAGGACAAGAAGAGAATCCAAGATCTTATGTGTCAAGAGCTCAGAAGGTATGGAGAAATGTCACAGGACGTGATCCAGAGGAGAATCCAATGGAACAATCAATCTTGTGAGCTAAGATTCAGAAGGGGTTGCCTCTGTCAGTGAGGAGTAAGTTAGCAGAAGTGGTTGGTTTAGGGAGCATGATAAAGAGTGTTTATACAGATCACATAGCATACCAAGTAGAGCTGTATAGAAAGAAAGAGCATGAACAGAGGGACCAAGATCAGGAGATCCTTAGACAGTTAAATCAGATTCAACTGAAGAAGGAGAAGAAGCAGGCGGTAGTTATGCAGAACCAGCCTGAGATAAGTCAGCCCATGTCACAGCCACATCTGCAGCCACAGCTAAATCAGTTCCAGGCACCACAGCCTTGTGCAGCGGTACCTTTTGTTTATAGTGCACAGCCGAACTTTAGTCCACAGCAGCAGGCATGGAGAGGAAGAGGTCAAGGAAATGTAGGGAGAGCAAGAGTAAATTTCAATCCAAATTTTCAACAAGTTCCTGAAGTGTGTTATATCTGTGGACTGCTTGGACATTTTGCTCGTGAGTGTAACAAAGTAGGAGGAAGAAATTTCAGGGGAAACTTCCGAGGAAACCCAAGAGGAGGCTTTAGAGGTCAGCCAATGGCATTCCGGGGACCGGTGAATCCCTTCAGGGGCCCGGAGTTAGGATTCTAGGGCTGCCCAGAAAATCCGAAAGGGAGGTGTCAGCTGGTAGTGTCAGGGCCAGAGCAAGATCCAACAATAATGGTAAAAGTAAATAATCAACCATTAGAAGTAATGGTAGATAGCGGAGCGGCTTTCACCTGCATTCGGCCTGAAGATGCTATACATCTCCCTATGTCTGGTTAATTGATACGGACAATCGGGTTTGAGGGAGTTAAACAGCTGGTACCTCTTACAAAATCAATTGAGCTCTGCTACAAAAATCAAAAAACTACAATACCTATATTGGTATCAGGAGCCTATACCTATCTGTACTTTTGAGAAGAGATGTTTTGTGTTCTGTGATGACACTAGCGTTAAAACCAGTTAATTTGTTCTCCTTTTATGTCTCAACTGTCCATTGCATTGCCTGGCATATTATTAAAACAAGATGTAAACATTTAGGAAGTGCAGGAGAAAATATCAACATCAGGACAAGGACATATTTTGACTTATACTTGTCTGAATGAGGTTAAAGTTGCAGTGTTGAACAGCCACTCCTCAACACTCATGTGTTGTATTGTTTTGATTTTTGTTGATAGTAATGAAACCTCGTAGAATTCATAAGTTGTAGTTTAGCATTTATTGACCAAACTGACATGCATCAGATGCTAAAGTAAAGAAAGTAAAATTGCACTGCTTTGGCAGTAACATGTAGTATGAGCAGAAATGTGAAGTCTAAACAGTTGTTTTTTGTCATTCTCCATCTTTTCCTTTATATAGTTAAGAATTATTGTTATTGCCATAGTGTAATAAAATGAAACGTAGGCCTGCATAAGAAATATTTCTTAATATGTTTAAACTCATTGTGTTGGTAAATGTTGATTAGTTGGTTTACTGTTGGAAAAAAAAAAGAATATCTTATTCTACAAGTCTCACTCAATTATCCACAAAAGTGGCTTTCTCATAATAAAATGAAATAGGACAGAACATGGCATGGTAAGAAAATTGTGTGTCTCCAGTGTAAGTCTGGGATCCACTACTCACTCAGGTCAACAGCCCAATTTGAGCCAAAGTGTGAGGCTGCTGCCTCTTAAAGTTCCAGTGTAAAATGTATAATTAAATAATACAAGGACAAATTAGAAATTTAGCAAGCTTACTATACTTATTGCAGTAACATACAGTATATTCAAAGAGCTTAATTTACACAGTATGAAATTGTATGGTTACCTTAAAAAGTTGAGATAATTACAAAAAGGAAGCTGTTCTTGAAATAAAGAAATAGTTGTGGATAGGTAGAGGTGACACTTAAGATTCTATTGGTCTTTGGAGAATCATGAAGGATTGATAATAGTGCTCTCAGCCCTTTTAGGTCTGACGATTCAAGAAGCACATGGGTTGGCCCATGCTGCAAGGGGGGAGGTTATAGTATGGATTTTATTTGCTTAAATAGACTGATTGGGTTATAACCAGGTGGATGCTCAGTCACTTGCCAAGTTAACCAAGTTTTCGTCAAAATTTTGCAAGGTTTTTGCCACATTTTTGTGAAGAGATGTCATGAGCAGGAGGGGACTTCTGCTTGGATAATGGATGAGAAGTCTGTGGATACAATTGCAAAACTGATTTAGTAAAAATATAGGGATTTATGTGTTTATGTGCATTTGATGTTTGAAATGTATTTGCTGTTGCAAAGATACTGGTTTGTTTTCTATCTCCCTCCTAGAACATATAGGAGAGAGATCACTGTGAAAGTGCCAGGCTGTTCGGGGACCCAGATGTTCTGAGAAGATTCAGTCATCTAAACATGAAGAATGTGAATGAATTGAAGGGCCCTGAACATTATGGACACTTAAGTATTTTGACCACATTGAAGATTGACACTGTGGAAGAACTGCAGTATAATTTAATTTGGTGTTTTTATGTAATGCTTTTTGACATTAAAGTGTGATGTCTTTCATGATGATATGTACTCACTATTGAATGTTTTGCTAGTATGTGGATATTGAAGCCTCAGATGTTTTCTTTCCCTTTGACGTTTAGGGAAAGTAATGTTAGGCAGGGACAGGTCCAATGGAGGATCCGATGGGTTGACCAGCCTGAAATTGGATACTGTTTTGATTTTATTTGTCTGAGGTTTTCATATGTATCTACTGAATTGTTTCATTCAAGTTTTAAGAATTTCTTCTTTTCTAATTGGTTTGGAGTGCTAAACAGTGGTTGCCTAAGGCAGAGGGACCGTGAGAGAATTTCCTGTCTTGATTGTTTGATGGAAACTTTAAGGAAGATTGGCTGCCTGGCAGGTTTTCGCTCTCACACTCCACAAATTGTTTTATTGCTAATGATTGTTCTGTTATAAGCATTATATATAAGTATCTGTTAATTTCATTATGATGGTCATTTGACTGTATGTTATCTTTTATGTGTCGAGACTCTACGAGCCTCGAAGGGGGGAAATATGTAGTGTATTATCCACCTGTGCTTTTGCTTTAATATCTTAAATTATTGTATGTTCTTAGAGTTATTATCATTATGTAATCTTCTTTATATGTGTACCTTGTTTGGAAATGAAGGAGTGTCTGGATAGATGCTCTACTTCATGGGTTCCACAATTTGCTTAGTCATCTGACCTAATGGGATACATGTAGGTATGGTCCAAGATGACCTAATGACTCGGATGTCTTCTCTAATGGACAAGAGACATGGGATACAGGATATGGGGTTTTTAGCTAAGCCTAAAAAGCCTAAAAAGCCTAAAGATCAATAGGTTAAGTCAAAGGTCCTTGACCATCTGGTCTCGGGAGGTTTCTCTCTGTCCGGAGAAGGTGGAGTGTTGGAGATAAGCCAACATATCAAAAGGAAGGTTTTTGGGTTGAGAGAGAGAGATCTCATATTGGACCAGAGATACTCCAGGATTCGGCATTTTTGTACACGGTTCTTCTTCTTGTTAATAAACTTCTTTTTTGAATACAAGCGAAGACGTGTCAGCGGTAATCCCTTCTTTTCATCAACACATCAATATACCACACTGACAAGACCAGAGGGAAAGGCATGGGGAAAGGTAAACATGGAGGATACAATACACCACATGGTAAACTCAACAGCAGAATAAGACTATTAATTTGTAATATCTTCAGGTTTGAAAACCCACGGCAGTGGGAAGGATGACACATCTGGCAGAGACGATGAAGAACAATGCAACATCCAGTCTTCACCCCAGTCAGGTGACCAGAAGACTGACAAAACCAGAGGGAAAGGTAAACATGGAGGACACAATACACCACATGGTAAACTCAACAGCAGAATAAGGTTATTAATTTGTAATATCTTCAGGCTTGAAAACCCACGGCAGTGGGAAGGATGACACATCTGGCAGAGACGATGAAGAACAATGCAACATCCAGTCTTCACCCCAGTCAGGTGACCAGAAGACTGACAAGACCAGAGGGAAAGGTAAACATGGAGGACACAATACACCACATGGTAAACTCAACAGCAGAATAAGGTTATTAATTTGTAATATCTTCAGGCTTGAAAACCCACGGCAGTGGGAAGGATGACACATCTGGCAGAGACGATGAAGAACAATGCAACATCCAGTCTTCACCCCAGTCAGGTGACCAGAAGACTGACAAGACCAGAGGGAAAGGTAAACATGGAGGACACAATACACCACATGGTAAACTCAACAGCAGAATAAGACTATTAATTTGTAATATCTTCAGGTTTGAAAACCCACGGCAGTGGGAAGGATGACACATCTGGCAGAGACGATGAAGAACAATGCAACATCCAGTCTTCACCCCAGTCAGGTGACCAGAAGACTGACAAGACCAGAGGGAAAGGTAAACATGGAGGACACAATACACCACATGGTAAACTCAACAGCAGAATAAGACTATTAATTTGTAATATCTTCAGGTTTGAAAACCCACGGCAGTGGGAAGGATGACACATCTGGCAGAGACGATGAAGAACAATGCAACATCCAGTCTTCACCCCAGTCAGGTGACCAGAAGACTGACAAGACCAGAGGGAAAGGTAAACATGGAGGACACAATACACCAGATAGTAAACTCAACAGCAGAATAAGACTATTAATTTGTAATATCTTCAGGTTTGAAAACCCACGGCAGTGGGAAGGATGACACATCTGGCAGAGACGATGAAGAACAATGCAACATCCAGTCTTCACCCCAGTCAGGTGACCAGAAGACTGACAAGACCAGAGGGAAAGGTAAACATGGAGGACACAATACACCAGATAGTAAACTCAACAGCAGAATAAGACTATTAATTTGTAATATCTTCAGGTTTGAAAACCCACGGCAGTGGGAAGGATGACACATCTGGCAGAGACGATGAAGAACAATGCAACATCCAGTCTTCACCCCAGTCAGGTGACCAGAAGACTGACAAGACCAGAGGGAAAGGTAAACATGGAGGACACAATACACCACATGGTAAACTCAACATCAGAATAAGACTATTAATTTGTAATATCTTCAGGCTTGAAAACCCACGGCAGTAGGAAACTTGACACATCTGGCAGTGACGACGAAGAACAATGCGACATCCAGTCTTCACCCCAGTCAGGTGACCAGGAGACTGACAAGACCAGAGGGAAAGGTAAACATGGAGGACACAATACACCAGATAGTAAACTCAACAGCAGAATAAGACTATTAATTTGTAACATCTTCAGGCTTGAAAACCCACGGCAGTGGGAAGGATGACACATCTGGCAGAGACGATGAAGAACAATGCAACATCCAGTCTTCACCCCAGTCAGGTGACCAGAAGACTGACAAGAGTTTTTTTTTTCACTGTGTATTGCTTATCATTTACGATTCAGGGTTTACAGTATACTTAGAGTATTTCTAAGTGAAGCAGAAAAAAAAAAGACAGTGAGGGTTGAGATGGTTGAATTTGCCAGAACTTAGGTCACTCTCCTCTACACAGATAAGAGACCCTAGCTTTCAAATCTTTATTAGCTTCAAGATTCTGGCATTTAAAATGCCATGAACATGGCTGCTTCTAAATACATCTAAAAGCTGCACACTTTGCTGCTTTCCTATGCCAACAATAACAACACTCTGTACATTAAACTCAACTCAACTCACTTGTGACAGAGGCACAACAGAGCTCCTCCTCAGAGGCACCAAATCCACCCTTAACAAGACTGGACCCATGTCACTCACCATCGACGACACCCCCCCCCCCCCATCACGTCTGACCTTCTAATCCCCCACCGCCCCTCGAGCCCTCCAATCCTCCTCCACTCTCACCCCGACCACACCAACATCCCAACTAAAAAGCTTCAGTGAAAGAGCCTTCTCCTGCACAGCACCCTGACTCTGGAACTCCCTCCCTTAACCTGTTCGTGACTCTCCCTCACACATATTCAAATCCCGTCTGAAAATCTACCTCTTCTCTCAACCACCTAACCTCTTTTCCCTAGTGTAGAGCCTAAGCCCAAGCTTAAAGCCACTGAGGGGCTGCATAGAATGGGATACTTTGTAAGACTCGCTTGCTGGACATGGAAGGAAACAGACAACTTCTTGCTTGGTTACTTGCATTGCTCATTTATTTCCTTTCTCACCCAACGATACACGATACACAATTACAGCAATAAGAATTGCATCTTGTAGCATAGCTAGCTAGCTATGTATTTCTAAAAGATTTGTTATGAACAATGACTAATGACAATGACTAACTGTGGGATCTTTATGGAAACTCATACGCTCAACTAAAGGTCTTCATCACCCCCTAAACCCATATTATAATTTGGGGGGAGGGGGTGGGGGATTATATTCATGATACAGATCATCAAAAAAGTAATTACACTACAATTTTTTTTTTTTTTTAATCGTGATTTATTTATCACACAATGCAAAATGTACATTGTATGCAGTCTCACATTTCGAAATCGCGAGCAACAAAGTTAAAGCCTGATCAATGAGCCAAAAGACTGTTTTTTGGACAGTAGAAGATTCATTGTTGATGCTTCTCATCACAATCCCTGTAACCAAAGAGTTGAATTAAACATGGCAAAGCATGCTGAGAGTGAGTTTTGGCTTTCGTTGAGTGTAAAGGGCTATGCTTGACTTTTAAATGTGTACAGAAAAGAACATTGAATTTGAGCCCACTCTGGGTCATAAAATTAGTGTAATAACTCATCTATCAGACGATTTGAATAGAGATGATTATGTAACATTTTGTCTTTGTATACAAACAAATGACTACCTGTGGCATGATGGAATTGATGATAAGGTGGTACTGATATTGTCTTTACTTCATTTTATATATACAGTGTGACAGCTGCGAAAGGTGGTTTCATGAGGAATGCCTGAATTTGGAGGAAGAGAAACTACAAAAAGCAAGGATAGGAAACTGGAACTGCAACCTTTGCGAATAAAAAAAAGGGATGAGCCATGACTTTACAATGGACAGGTTCCTTTTTCATCAAAATTCACATTTAAATTTTTTTTTTTCTTTTTTTGTTCTCCAAATGTGCTCTGAGGCATTCAATGCTGTTTAACAAAGAAAAAAAAGACCCAAAGGGCTGGGTGTGTTTTGATGTTTTTTTTTTTTTTAAAACATAACACTTATTGTATCTTTATAATTATTACTTATTACACTGGACATGTTCCGTTATCTGCCATTTTTTGTTCCCCAAATGTGCTCTTAGGTGTTCATTCCTGGTTAAAAAAGACTAAGATTGCTGGTTAACAATGTTTTTTTTTTTATTTAATGTGACCCTTCTTTTATTTTTTGAGTTATTATAATTTATTTACTCTGGAAATTCTCCCGTGACACTTACTTACACGTATATACACGTATTTGTTAATATTAATATTAATATTATTATTATTATTATTAGTGGTATTTATTTTTTATTTACACTGGAAAAGAAAAGAAGAGTTGGGGGTGTGTTGATTTTTTTTTTTTAAATTAACGTGAAACTCTTGCACTTTTCATTTATTTATTTATTTTGTGTTAAAGCAGAAGTAAGTGGTCCGGTCGTTTTCGCTAATGCTGCGTTCCAGGCAGGCTTTTGAAATCGTAAATTACAGCTTCAAGTCACAACTTACGACTTTGTAGCGTTCCAGGCAACCCACTCGTGTTTTTCCGACCTGTTTTACCGGTGAAAGTCACTATAACGGCCTCTCGTAACTTCCGACCAGTGAACTCGTACCAGATCGAACTGGTACGACTTCACGGTCGGAAAAATACGAGTTTCCTTGAACGCACCATAACAGTCCTCGTCCCTACGTCGCCACATTCACGGCGTTCCTTGGCTGCACACACAGCCCTGCATGCCGTTCTCTCTCCTCATTGGATAAAAACTGTAGGATACGATAAATGTTTTCTCTTCGACTCAGAGCAGAGCAGAGGGACTGAGAGACCCGTGTTTCAGTCCAAACACTCTATGTAAGTGATTGCTGTCGGAAGATATAACTATTTAAGACTTATATTAACACAAATATATCACTTACTTCTGCTTTAATTTCTAATAAATGATGCCATTATTACCTCAATGGCTTCCCATAATATGTGACCTGTTGGCTCAGAATCAACATGGGATGGTAGATCTAAGCTTGCTCAATGACACACACCACTTTTTATTGCATTTGGACACATTTGATATTTTTTATGAATTTTTAATACCTGTCATAATGTAAATATGAGCATTATAGCTTAATAACTCCCAGGTCATGTGACCTGTTGGGTCAGAGTCAATATGGGATGGTAGATCTAAGCTTGCTCTATGACACACACCACTTTTTATTGCATTTGGACACATTTGATATTTTTTATGAATTTTTAATGTATTTTTTACTGTAAATATGAGCATTATAGCTTAATAACTTAATGTGACCTGTTGGGTCAGAATCAACATGGGATGGTAGACCGAAGCTTGCTCTATGTCACACACCACCTTTTATTGCATTTGGACACATTTGATATTTTTTATGAATTTTTAATGTATTTTTTACTGTAAATATGAGTATTATAGCTTAATAACTCCCAGGTCATGTGACCTGTTAGGTCAGAATCAACATGGGATGGTAGATCTAAGCCTGCTCTATGACACATACCACTTTTATTGCATTTGGACACATTTGATATTTTTTATGAATTTTTAATACCTGTCATAATGTAAATATGAGCATTATAGCTTAATAACTCCCAGGTCATGTGACTTGTTGGGTCAGAATCAACATGGGATGGTAGATCTAAGCTTGATCTATGACACACACCACTTTTTATTGCATTTGCACACATTTGATATTTTTTGTGAATTTTTAATGTATTTTTTACTGTAAATGAGAGCATTATAGCTTAATAACTCCCAGGTCATGTGACCTGTTGGCTCAGAATCAACATGGGATGGTAGATCTAAGCCTGCTCTATGACACATACCACTTTTTATTGCATTTGGACACATTTGATATTTTTTATGAATTTTTAATACCTGTCATAATGTAAATATGAGCATTATAGCTTAATAACTCCCAGGTCATGTGACTTGTTGGGTCAGAATCAACATGGGATGGTAGATCTAAGCTTGCTCTATGACACACACCACTTTTTATTGCATTTGGACACATTTGATATTTTTTATGAATTTTTAATACCTGTCATAATGTAAATATGAGCATTATAGCTTAATAACTCCCAGGTCATGTGAACTGTTGGGTCAGAATCAACATGGGATGGTAGATCTAAGCCTGCTCTATGACACACACCACTTTTTATTGCATTTGGACACATTTGATATTTTTTATGAATTTTTAATGTATTTTTTACTGTAAATATGAGCATTATAGCTTAATAACTCCCAGGTAATGTGACCTGTTGGGTCAGAATCAACATGGGATGGTAGACCGAAGCTTGCTCTATGTCACACACCACCTTTTATTTCATTTGGACACATTTGATATTTTTTATGAATTTTTAATACTTGTTATGATGTAAATATGAGCATTATCGCTTAATAACTCCCAGGTCATGTGACCTGTTGGCTCAGAATCAACATGGGATGGTAGACCGAAGCTTGCTCTATGTCACACACCACCTTTTATTGCATTTGGACACATTTGATATTTTTTATGAATTTTTAATGTATTTTTTACTGTAAATATGAGCATTATAGCTTAATAACTCCCAGGTCATGTGACCTGTTGGGTCAGAATCAACATGGGATGGTAGATCTAAGCCTGCTCTATGACACACACCACTTTTTATTGCATTTGGACACATTTGATATTTTTTATGAATTTTTAATACCTGTCATAATGTAAATAAGAGCATTATAGCTTACTAACTCCCAGGTCATGTGACCTGTTGGGTCAGAATCAACATGGGATGGTAGATCTAAGCCTGCTCTATGACACACACCACTTTTTATTGCATTTGGACATATTTGATATTTTTTATGAATTTTTAATACCTGTCATAATGTTAATATGAGCATTATAGCTTAATAACTCCCAGGTCATGTGAACTGTTGGGTCAGAGTCAATATGGGATGGTAGATCTAAGCTTGCTCTATGACACACACCACTTTTTATTGCATTTGGACACATTTGATATTTTTTATGAATTTTTAATGTATTTTTTACTGTAAATATGAGCATTATAGCTTAATAACTCCCAGGTAATGTGACCTGTTGGGTCAGAATCAACATGGGATGGTAGACCGAAGCTTGCTCTATGTCACACACCACCTTTTATTGCATTTGGACACATTTGATATTTTTTGTGAATTTTTAATGTATTTTTTACTGTAAATAAGAGCATTATAGCTTAATAACTCCCAGGTCATGTGACCTGTTGGCTCAGAATCAACATGGGATGGTAGATCTAAGCCTGCTCTATGACACACACCACTTTTTATTGCATTTGGACACATTTGATATTTTTTATGAATTTTTAATACCTGTCATAATGTAAATATGAGCATTATAGCTTAATAACTCCCAGGTCATGTGACTTGTTGGGTCAGAGTCAACATGGGATGGTAGATCTAAGCTTGCTCTATGACACTCACCACTTTTTATTGCATTTGGACACATTTGATATTTTTTATGAATTTTTAATACCTGTCATAATGTAAATATGAGCATTATAGCTTAATAACTCCCAGGTCATGTGAACTGTTGGGTCAGAATCAACATGGGATGGTAGATCTAAGCCTGCTCTATGACACACACCACTTTTTATTGCATTTGGACACATTTGATATTTTTTATGAATTTTTAATACCTGTCATAATGTAAACTAGAAAATTTCCTCTCGGGAAATTTTGAATGGGCCACGGGAGCTACTGCGGGTTGTGCCATCTCTGTCAACATGGGAATCAAACCCACGATCTTAAGGTCAAGACAGAGCTGATCAGACAGACACATGATCATCTTTCTATAAGCACTGATATGGAGGAGCTGTAACCACATTAGGTTACCTGTGTGTGTGTGTGTGTGTGTGTGTGTGTGTGTGTGTGTGTGTGTGTGTGTGTGTGTGACTGTAATCACATGAAGCTGGCTCTAGAGTCTGTGTGTGTGTGTGTGACTGACTTGTCACATAGTTAGTTAGTAGCTGCAGCCTGTGTCAGTCTGATTTAGCTGTGTCTGTGTTTATAAACATTTAAACGAGCGCCAGGTGGATTGTTTATGAAGTTAACGAGCTCTGGCCTGAGGATCAAAGAGGTTACCACGGCGATAGGGGCCCCCGCAGGCTGAGACAGACAGAAACGTGGAGAAAAAACAGCCATTTTCTGCCTCTAAACCGGCCTCACAATTAGGCTTAGCATGACAAAACGGTAACTCCTATCAGAACAAAACACAGATTAACGTTGCTCTAAGGACTTACTGAAAATTTCGGTACGATTTGGTGTTTCTACAGTAAATATTTTGGCGACGCTGGCAGTTTTAAAACATCAGGCCGTTCTGCTCCTCTCAGAAAATATTTGTATTGGACTCAATGAGGAGCAGGGACAGACGTGGCCGCACTCAGAGGCTGATTCTGTAAGTTCTGTAAGTCTCTCTGATATTTTGAGCATATGACATGAGAGATAACAAGTTTGTCTTACAAATTCTGAAAAAATTATGTCTGTAGAGTGTAAATTGTGGCCGTGGTGGCAATTTATCCAGAAAAAATACAGAATGTTTCTTCACTCTCTCCCACTCTAACCGATGATGTCACGCACTCTGACACGAACATTCCATGCAATACACACCCATTATAAACTCATAATTTCTCCAAAAATGATCATGGTCATTGATCAGGGATTGATCAAAAACTATATGACCTATCAAAACGTGGAGTAATACGACAATACACAAGACTTGTGTCTACTGTTTAAAGTTTAAATGGAGTCTCTAGGTGAAAGTATGCCTGAGCAGTAGACGTCTGTTAAACTCCAATGATTGGTCTTTTTCGGTCTTTTTTTTTCGCCCGTCCCATTGACTTACATGCAAAATTTTTGCGCAGTTTTTCGCGACTACGTCGCGAAAAATTCGTACACTGTTGAGAAAAGTAATAGCACACCGATCCCGATCAAGACGCACGTTTTGATATATAATTTGGCCTGCAACTCTTCGAGTTGCAGGACTAGTAGCGAACCGAAAAAGCGTCCGGAAGATGAAGGAGAACTAGAAAAAGCATTTCCAAGAATGGAAATGGTGTGACTGCTGATAGCAACTGAACGCTGTTGCAGAATTAGCAAATAGTGCAAGCAGTGATCACCATACAAATGTTTGACCAAGGTCGGAATCGAACCCACAACCTCATGGTCATTAGACTTCCACTCTGCCTCTAGGCCACAGTGCACACACAGTTGCAGAGACTGTTGTCTGTTAATGATCTGCACACTGTCAACATCAAGAAAGCTTGAGAGTCAAGCTTGAATGACTTAGAATGAAAATTTCTGTGAATTTCAGGCTGAGAGCAGCAGTTTCAACATGAAGCAAGTTATCAGAAGTCAACAGAGGACAACTGGGAAAATAATTCACTATAATTGTTGTTGAGGCAAGATTTGAACCAGCAACCTTCAGGTCTCCAGACCAGCAAGCTAACCACTAGGCTACAGACAGAGACAGTATGTGAGGGGTAAAGAAAACCTTTGATAAGAGGATCACTGGCTTCTGCTTAAAAAAAAAAGTAAGGAATCAAACCCATGACCTCATGATCAATAAACCTTTACTCTGCCACTTCACCACAGAGAGCACAGACATAAGCATGTTGCCATTGTAATGTGATGATGTGCAGAGAGCTCCCTGGCTGCATTTAAAAAATATTTTAAATTATTATCTAAGTCTCTTTGCATTTTTGACCAGAATTTTAGCCAGAAGACAAGTGTGGCTACAAAACTGGAGAAAATAATTTGTCTAGAGTTTAATTTGCAGAAAAAGTTAAATATTTTAAAAAGTATAAATAGTTAAAAAGAGAAAAGTAATGCCGATAAAGTTCAAAAAAAGCTGCACGTTTTGATATATGAATTGTTGAAATAGCACAACACCTAACACACTAACCATATGGCCACAGAGAACCTGAGTTACAATGAGCTTTATACCATGAGGAATCAAAGACTGTCCAATGACAGCTGAATAATTGGAATCAAAAGTCAAACAATGAAGTGAAAAGACTGAGGCAGGAATCGAACCCATGACCATATGATCACTAAGCCTTTACTCTGCCACTGGGCTACAGAGAGCACACTGCTTTCAAGACTGTTGTCATTAATTGTAATGTGATGATGTGCTGCAAACTGGTATGAGTAATCAAGGAGATAACAAACACCTGTAACCAATTGAAGGCGGGGGAGGAGAGCAGAATTCAACATAACATAACAAGAGTTCTTCCCTTGGATTCGAACCAGTGACCTTAGGGTTGGCAAGCAATTACCCTACCCCCTACACTACAGTGGAGTTGTGAAGAAGAGAGGTTGAGACTTTGATGAATGTGAGATTTTTCAATGATGCTTAAAATAAGGAGAAATTTGTATAGATTAGCCACACCAAGTAAGAAGAGGACTTTTTTGTGACCTGTGACTATTTTTTGGTGAATTAAAATGAATTAAAAAGCACTTAACAGCAAGTTACAAAGTTGAGCTCCTTCTCCTGCTGATGTGAAAAAAATGCATTGAGCTGAATGAGAGCAGAGAGCTCCCTGGCTGCATTTAAAAAATATTTTAAATTATTATCTAAGTCTCTTTGCATTTTTGACCAGAATTTTAGCCAGAAGACAAGTGTGGCTACAAAACTGGAGAAAATAATTTGTCTAGAGTTTAATTTGTGGCCATGCTGACAGTTTAGCCAGAAAAACTCTAGAATGTTTTTTTGCCTCTATCCACTCTGACACCACTCTGGCTCTGCTCGTTAGACGCAATACACACCCATTATAAAGCTGAAAAAAATCAGAAAAAGTTAAATATTTGAAAAAGTATAAATAGTTAAAAAGAGAAAAGTAATGCCGATAAAGTTCAAAAAAAGCTGCACGTTTTGATATATGAATTGTTGAAATAGCACAAAGTATGAAGGACTAGAAGAAGACCGTAAAAAGGCGGAAGAAAATGGCCAAACAGAAGAACAATAGTGTGACTGCTTCAGCAGTCACACTAACTAGAAAAAGCATTTCCAAGAATGGAAATGGTGTGACTGCTGACAGCAACTGAACGCTGTTGCAGAATTAGCAAATAGTGCAAGCTGTGATCACCATACAAATGTTTGACCGAGGTCAGAATCGAACCCACATCCGCATGGTCATTAGACTTCCACTCTGCCTCTAGGCCACAGTGCACACACAGTTGCAAAGACTGTTGTCTGTTAATGATCTGCACACTGTCAACATCAAGAAAGCTTGAGAGTCAAGCTTGAATGACTTAGAATGAAAATGTCTGTGAATTTCAGGCTGAGCACTAACCATATGGCCACAGAGAACCTGAGTTACAATGAGCTTTATACTATGAGGAATCAAAGACTGTCCAATGACAGCTGAATAATTGGAATCAAAAGTCAAGCAATGAAGTGAAAAGACTGAGGCAGGAATCGAACCCATGACCATATGATCACTAAACCTTTACTCTGCCACTCGGCTACAGAGAGCACACTGCTTTCAAAACTGTTGTCATTCATTGTAATGTGATGATGTGCTGCAAACTGGTATGAGTAATCAAGGAGATAACAAACACCTGTAACCAATTGAAGGCGGGGGAGGAGAGCAGAATTCAACATAACATAACAAGAGTTCTTCCCTTGGGTTCGAACCAGTGACCTTAGGGTTGGCAAGCAGTTACCCTACCCCCTACACTACAGTGGAGTTGTGAAGAAGAGAGGTTGAGACTTTGATGAATGTGAGATTTTTTGTGAAAAAGTTAAATATTTGAAAAAGTATAAATAGTTAAAAAGAGAAAAGTAATGCCGATAAAGTTCAAAAAAAGCTGCACGTTTTGATATATGAATTGTTGAAATAGCACAAAGTATGAAGGACTAGAAGAAGACCGTAAAAAGGCGGAAGAAAATGGCCAAACAGAAGAACAATAGTGTGACTGCTTCAGCAGTCACACTAACTAGAAAAAGCATTTCCAAGAATGGAAATGGTGTGACTGCTGACAGCAACTGAACGCTGTTGCAGAATTAGCAAATAGTGCAAGCTGTGATCACCATACAAATGTTTGACCAAGGTCAGAATCGAACCCACATCCTCATGGTCATTAGACTTCCACTCTGCCTCTAGGCCACAGTGCACACACAGTTGCAGAGACTGTTGTCTGTTAATGATCTGCACACTGTCAACATCAAGAAAGCTTGAGAGTCAAGCTTGAATGACTTAGAATGAAAATGTCTGTGAATTTCAGGCTGAGCACTAACCATATGGCCACAGAGAACCTGAGTTACAATGAGCTTTATACTATGAGGAATCAAAGACTGTCCAATGACAGCTGAATAATTGGAATCAAAAGTCAAGCAATGAAGTGAAAAGACTGAGGCAGGAATCGAACCCATGACCATATGATCACTAAACCTTTACTCTGCCACTCGGCTACAGAGAGCACACTGCTTTCAAAACTGTTGTCATTCATTGTAATGTGATGATGTGCTGCAAACTGGTATGAGTAATCAAGGAGATAACAAACACCTGTAACCAATTGAAGGCGGGGGAGGAGAGCAGAATTCAACATAACATAACAAGAGGTCTTCCCTTGGATTCGAACCAGTGACCTTAGGGTTGGCAAGCATCCACCCTAACCCCTACACTACAGTGGAGTTGTGAAGAAGAGAGGTTGAGACTTTGATGAATGTGAGATTTTTTGTGAAAAAGTTAAATATTTGAAAAAGTATAAATAGTTAAAAAGAGAAAAGTAATGCCGATAAAGTTCAAAAAAAGCTGCACGTTTTGATATATGAATTGTTGAAATAGCACAAAGTATGAAGGACTAGAAGAAGACCGTAAAAAGGCGGAAGAAAATGGCCAAACAGAAGAACAATAGTGTGACTGCTTCAGCAGTCACACTAACTAGAAAAAGATAGCATTTCCTGCAGAAAATGCGTGTGAATGCTGAAAGCAGCTGAACGCTATTGCTGAAGCAATGCTGAATGAGCTGAAGAAATTGTTGAATCAATGCTAAATTAGTTGACGAAACTGCTAAAGCAATGTTGAAAAGACTAATGCTAGAGTAGAGTAGAGTAGAGAGTAGAGGAATACTTTATTCATCCCTAGGAGGGAAAAAGCTGAAACATATAACTTGTAGTGTGAGATGAATGCCTTTTTAAAGGTAAAAAGCAGTAGAAATGCTAAAGGGAGAAGAAAACATTGAAATTCTGCATGTTTAAATGTAATGGTTAAATAGTTTAAATCTGCAGCTAACCTGACAGGAAGGACAACTGATGAACCAGCACTAACATAGCCGAAGCAATGGCTGAGAATATATTTAAAAGTAGAAGATGTGAGACTTTGTATGAAATGGCTGGAAATTACTTGAATTGTCAAAGAAGAGTTTGAAAAAATTCCTGAATTAGGAAAAAAGTTAATGCCTACTGAAATACATTGTAAACTGACAGCAGAAGAACATTGTTGAAGAATATAGATGGAGCATTAGCTGAGGAGTAGAACATGTAAACAGCAGGTTTAATGGTGTGAAATGGTTGAGAAGAGCCTCAGTAGTTTAGGATACGTGTAAAACAATGTGTTCAACATGACCAAAATGGGGAAATGTGTATTTTCAGTTTAAATAGCTAAAGAACAAAATGAGCAGCAACGAGTCCATTAACTACAACAGGAAGATAGAGAGGTACATACAAAACAGTCAGACAACTGTAGGAAAAGTGTGTGTGTGTGTGTGTGTGTGTGTGTGTGTGTGTGTGTGAGAGAGAGAGTGAGGAAGATATACAAAAGTGTGTGTGTGTGTGTGTGTGTGTGTGTGTGTGTGTGTGTGTGAGTGAGGAAGATATACAAAAAGTTCTGACCTGACAACTGTATGAAATGTGTGTGTGTTGGACGTGTGTGTCTGTTTGTGTATGGTTAGTGTGTGTCCATTTGTGTGTGTGTTTGTTGTGTGTGCATGTGTGTCTGTTTGTGTGTAATTGTGTAAATTGTGTAGGCTATGTGTTTGGTAAGTGGTTGTATGTTTGTTGGGTGTGTGTGTGTGTGTGTGTGTGTGTTTGTGTTTGTGTGTGTGTGTGGTAGTTAGTGTGTGTGTGTGTGTGTGTGTGTTGGACGTGTGTGTATGGTGAGTGTGTGTCCATTTGTGTGTGTGTGTGTGTGTGTGTGTGTGTCCATTTGTGTGTGTGTGTGTGTGTGTGTGTGTGTGTTGGATGTGTGTGTATGGTGTGTGTGTGTGTGTGTGTGTGTGTGTGTGTAGTAGTTAGTGTGTGTCCATTTGTGTGTGTGTGTGTGTGTTGGATGTGTATGCATGGTGAGTGTGTGTCCATTTGTGTGTGTGTTTGTGTGTGTGTGTTGGATGTGTGTGTATGGTGAGTTTGTGTCCATTTGTGTGTGTGTGTCCATTTGTGTGTGTGTTGGATGTGTGTTTGTGTGTGTGTGTGGTAGTTAGTGTGTGTCCATTTGTGTGTGTGTGTGTGTGTGTGTGTGTGTGTGTGTGTGTATGACCGACAGACAGTCAAACAGAGAGAATGTGTGTGCGTTGCCATGGTGACGTTGCCATGGTGAGGTTACCATGGTGAGGTTGCCATGTTGAGGTTACCATGTAACTGTTGGCTGGTGGCTTTAAGGTATGGTGGCAGCTTTAACCATAGGCTTTAACTGCTCTGTGACACCCTCAAACAGATCTAATGTACGACAAATCTGTACTTAGTACGAGCAAAAGGTTTACATTTTCCGAACCATAAGACCTTGCTGAACGCGTCCATGTCACTTTGGTGTTTCTAGAGTAAAAATTGTTGATTGTGTCGCAGGTTGGAAACTTTGGGACTTTTAGAAAATCAGCGCCTACTTTTGAATGGGAGTCAATGAGAGGAGAGAGGGAAATGGCTGCACTCAGAGGCTCCCAGTTTAAATTGTGTTCGTCTCTCTGGTTTTTTGAGCACATGAAGAGATCAAGGATGAGCTTGTCTACAAACGTGGCCGAAATTATGTGTGTAGAGTGTAATCTGTGGCCGTACTGACAGGATAGAGAGAAAAATGTGAGAGGATTTTTAGACCCTCTGTCACTCTGCCAACTGCCAACGTCCGAACATTCCGTCCCATTGACTTTCATGTTAAATCTGAATTTTGTCAGAAATTTTAATGATTTTAAAACTATACATATATCTGAAACTGTTGAAGATATCAATAAGCTGAGATATAGCTGAATAGTTGAAAGGTTTGTGAACAGTTTAAAAGTTGAATGAAGTCTGTAGCTGAAAGTATGCTGAAGCTATTAGAGGCTGAATGAAGCAGAAGATTTGAAGAGTTTGAAGACTGTTTCAATGTATTTCCTATGAGAGAAAAATTGCACAAAAAGTTAAATATTTTAAAAAGTATAAATAGTATGAAAGAGAAAAGTCATAGCAATATTGTCCTGAGAAAGCTGCACGTTTTGATATATGAATTGTTGAAATAGCACAAAGTATGAAGGAGCAGAAAACTGCTGAAAAAGGGTGGAAGAAGTAAGAATAATAATAATAATAATAATAATAAGTATAAAGATTTGAATAACAATAGTGTGAATGCTTCCAGCATTCACACTAATAATAAGTATAAAGATTTGAATAACAATAGTGTGAATGCTTCCAGCATTCACACTAACTAGAAAATTTCCTCTCGGGAAATTTTGAATGGGCCACGGGGGCTACTGCGGGTTGTGCCATCTCTGTCAACATGGGAATCAAACCCACGATCTTAAGGTCAAGACAGAGCTGATCAGACAGACACATGATCATCTTTCTATAAGCACTGATATGGAGGAGCTGTAACCACATTAGGTTACCTGTGTGTGTGTGTGTGTGTGTGTGTGTGTGTGTGTGTGTGTGTGTGTGACTGTAATCACATGAAGCTGGCTCTAGAGTCTGTGTGTGTGTGTGTGACTGACTTGACACATAGTTAGTTAGTAGCTGCATCCTGTGTCAGTCTGATTTAGCTGTGTCTGTGTTTATAAACATTTAAACGAGCGCCAGGTGGATTGTTTATGAAGTTAACGAGCCCTGGCCTGAGGATCAAAGAGGTTACCACGGCGATAGGGGCCCCCGCAGGCTGAGACAGACAGAAACGTGGAGAAAAACAGCCATTTTCTGCCTCTAAACCGGCCTCACAATTAGGCTTAGCATGACAAAACGGTAACTCCTATCAGAACAAAACACAGATCAATGTTGCTCTAAGGACTTACTGAAAATTTCGGTACGATTTGGTGTTTCTACAGTAAATATTTTGGCGACGCTGGCAGTTTTAAAACATCAGGCCGTTCTGCTCCTCTCAGAAAATATTTGTATTGGACTCAATGAGGAGCAGGGACAGACGTGGCCGCACTCAGAGGCTGATTCTGTAAGTTCTGTAAGTCTCTCTGATATTTTGAGCACATGACATGAGAGATAACAAGTTTGTCTTACAAATTCTGAAAAAATTATGTCTGTAGAGTGTAAATTGTGGCCGTGGTGGCAATTTATCCAGAAAAAATACAGAATGTTTCTTCACTCTCTCCCACTCTAACCGATGATGTCACGCACTCTGACACGAACATTCCATGCAATACACACCCATTATAAACTCATAATTTCTCCAAAAATGATCATGGTCATTGATAATGGATTGATCAAAAACTATATGACCTATCAAAACGTGGAGTAATACGACAATACACAAGACTTGTGTCTACTGTTTAAAGTTTAAATGGAGTCTCTAGGTGAAAGTATGCCTGAGCAGTAGACGTTTGTTAAACTCCAATGATTGGTCTTTTTCGCTCTTTTTTTTTCGCCCGTCCCATTGACTTACATGCAAAATTTTTGCGCAGTTTTTCGCGACTACGTCGCGAAAAATTCGTAAACTGTTGAGAAAAGTAATAGCATACCGATCCCGATCAAGACGCACATTTTGATATATAATTTGTCCTGCAACTCTTCGAGTTGCAGGACTAGTAGCGAATCGAAAATCGTCCGGAAGAGGAAGGAGAACTAGAAAAAACATTTCCAAGAATGGAAATGGTGTGAATGCTGTAAGCAATGCTGAATGAGCTGAAGAAATTGTTGAAAGAAAGAAAGAAAGAAAGATTGAAACAAGAGAGAAAAAAGAAAAGGACAGAAAGAAAGAAAGAAAGAAAGAAAGAAAGAAAGAAAGAAAGAAAGAAAGAAAGAAAGGGGGTAAAAACAAAGGAAGAGAAAAGGAGTAGAAAGAAAGAAAGAAAGAAACAATCAAACAAACAAAGAAGTAAAAAGACAGAAATGGAGTGAAAGAAAGAAAGAAAGAAAGAAATGGAGTAAAAACAAAGGAAGAGAAAAGGAATAGAAAGAAAGAAACAATCAAACAAAGAAGTAAAAAGACAGAAATGGAGTGAAAGAAAGAAGAAAAAGAGAGAGGGGGATGATAGATAGAAAGAGGTAGATGGATGGATAGAGAGGGAAGGATAGAAAAAGTTACGTAAAATACAAATGAAGGAGTAGAAGAAAGAAAAAAAGGATAGATAGATAGATAGATAGATAGATAGATAGATAGATAGATAGATAGATAGATAGATAGATAGATAGATAGATAGATAGATAGATAGATAGAGAGGGAAGGATAGAAAAAGTTACGTAAAATACAAATGAAGGAGTAGAAGAAAGAAAAAAGGGAGGGGGATAGATAGATAGATAGATAGATAGATAGATAGATAGATAGATAGATAGATAGATAGATAGATAGATAGATAGATAGATAGATAGATAGATAGATAGATAGATAGGACACATGTTAAAAGCTGCATCCTATATCCCAGGCTCCACCTGTAATTGTACTACTATTAATAGAGTTGGAAAGACTAAACGTCTGAACTTAAATTCATGAGAAAAATATAAATTGTTGGAGATGTTTACATCAAAAGTATAAAGTAATTGAGAGGCTGATGAATTTGAGCTGAAAACCTGTGTGTGTGTGTGTCTGGGTGTGTGAGTCTGACAGTCTCTCTGTCTGCGTGTAAATGTGCAGAAAGTAAAACTGTTGATAAGCGCCACAGAACTCCTCTCTCCCTAATGATCTGATTGATTGCACTTGTGTGGCAGTATGCCCTCAGAAGTTACCATGGCGACTTTTAACTGCTTACATTTTACTGTGTGGAACAGTGTTGTGTTTGTGTGTTTGTCTGTTTGTGTATGTGTGTGTGTGTGTGAGTGTCTGTGTGTGTCTGTCTGTGTGAGTGTGTTGCCTGTGTTTGTGCGTGGACATCCTCTGTCAGTCTGGTTTATCATGTGTGTGTGTGGGGCTGTGTTTAAAAACATCTTAACGAGCGGCCAGGCTGCACCTGCACTATAGACTTTGATAACGAGCTGGCCGCTACAGCTGGACCAACTGCACACAGAGCAGAGCAGAGCAGAGAGATTTGTGCTCTGAGCAGCTTCCCAAAACAGCCCAGTAAAAGAGAACCGTAACTCTTAATGTGGCCATGACTACTGGGAGAGGAGACCTTCCTGAGCACATTCATGTGCATTAAATGTTTGTAGGGCAAAAACTTTTCTCAGGGTCGCAAGGTAGAAAAGGGGGCATTTCTGCTTTTCTAAAAAAATCAGCTCCTACTTTTCTATTGAAGTGGATGAGCCACTGGAGCGGGTCTAGCTGCACAATTAGGCTCACTGAGACAATTCTGTAAGTCTGTCTGCTGTTTTGAGCACATTAAATGAGACACGACAAGTGTGGCTACAAACCGGTGAGGAAATCATGTGTCTAGAGTTTAATTTGTGGCCGTGCTGGCAATTTATCCAGAAAAAATCCTGAATGTTTTTTCGATCCCTCTCACTCTAACGATGATGTCACTCACTCTGATCCAACCCCATACACACTCATTGAAAAGTGTGAAATTTGTCAGAAATCCTCATGTGCTTTTAAAGGATTTATCTCAAAAACGGTACAAGCTATGAAAAAGTTGTAAATACAGGATGAATACATTAGAAGTTTGTCTACAGCTCAGAATTTGAATGAAGTCTCTAGCTGAAAGTATGTGGACGCTTTAAAGGCTGAAAGAAGTAAGAAGATTTGAAGAGTTTCAAGACTGTTCCAATGCATTCTCTATGGGGAAAAAAAAATCAGAAATAGTTGAATATTGCAAAAAGTATGAATAGTTGAAAAGAGAAAAGACATAGCACACCTGTCCCGAAAAGGCTGAACATTTTGATATTTGAATTGTTGAAATAGCACAAAGTATGAAGGACTAGTTACATGACAAAGAAAGGCAGATAATGGCCGAACCGAATAACAATAGTGTGAATGCTTCCAGCATTCACACTAACTAGAAAAAGCATTTCCAAGAATGGAAATGGTGTGACTGCTGATAGCAACTGAACGCTGTTGCAGAATTAGCAAATAGTGCAAGCAGTGATCACCATACAAATGTTTGACCAAGGTCAGAATCGAACCCACAACCTCATGGTCATTAGACTTCCACTCTGCCTCTAGGCCACAGTGCACACACAGTTGCAGAGACTGTTGTCTGTTAATGATCTGCACACTGTCTCACTCTGACATCAAGAAAGCTTGAGAGTCAAGCTTGAATGACTTAGAATGAAAATTTCTGTGAATTTCA
The DNA here is from genome assembly GCF_045865225.1 of Trachurus japonicus. Classification (NCBI taxonomy): domain Eukaryota; kingdom Metazoa; phylum Chordata; class Actinopteri; order Carangiformes; family Carangidae; genus Trachurus; species Trachurus japonicus. The sequence continues at coordinate 21,769,242 of NC_140919.1, forward strand.
GGCTGAGAGCAGCAGTTTCAATATGAAGCAAGTTATCAGAAGTCAACAGAGGACAACTGGGAAAATAATTCACTATAATTGTTGTTGAGGCAAGATTTGAACCAGCAACCTTCAGGTCTCCAGACCAGCAAGCTAACCATTAGGCTACAGACAGAGACAGTATGTGAGGGGTAAAGAAAACCTTTGATAAGAGGATCACTGGCTTCTGCTTAAAAAAAAAAGTAAGGAATCGAACCCATGACCTCATGATCAATAAACCTTTACTCTGCAACTTCGCCACAGAGAGCACAGACATAAGCATGTTTCAGACAGAGTTGTGGAGAATTCTCAGCATTGGGCTGAATGAGAGCAGAGAGCTCCCTGGCTGCATTTAAAAAATATTTAAAATTATTATCTAAGTCTCTTTGCATTTTTGACCAGAATTTTAGCCAGAAGACAAGTGTGGCTACAAAACTGGAGAAAATAATTTGTCTAGAGTTTAATTTGCAGGAAAAGTTAAATATTTGAAAAAGTATAAATAGTTAAAAAGAGAAAAGTAATGCCGATAAAGTTCAAAAAAAGCTGCACGTTTTGATATATGAATTGTTGAAATAGCACAACACCTAACACACTAACCATATGGCCACAGATAACCTGAGTTACAATGAGCTTTATACTATGAGGAATCAAAGACTGTCCAATGACAGCTGAATAATTGGAATCAAAAGTCAAGCAATGAAGTGAAAAGACTGAGGCAGGAATCGAACCCATGACCATATGATCACTAAACCTTTACTCTGCCACTCGGCTACAGAGAGCACACTGCTTTCAAAACTGTTGTCATTCATTGTAATGTGATGATGTGCTGCAAACTGGTATGAGTAATCAAGGAGATAACAAACACCTGTAACCAATTGAAGGCGGGGGAGGAGAGCAGAATTCAACATAACATAACAAGAATTCTTCCCTTGGATTCGAACCAGTGACCTTAGGGTTGGCAGGCAGTTACCCTAATCCCTACACTACAGTGGAGTTGTGAAGAAGAGAGGTTGAGACTTCGATGAATGTGAGATTTTTTGTGAAAAAGTTAAATATTTGAAAAAGTATAAATAGTTAAAAAGAGAAAAGTAATGCCGATAAAGTTCAAAAAAAGCTGCACGTTTTGATATATGAATTGTTGAAATAGCACAAAGTATGAAGGACTAGAAGAAGACCGTAAAAAGGCGGAAGAAAATGGCCAAACAGAAGAACAATAGCTAACTAGAAAAAGCATTTCCAAGAATGGAAATGGTGTGACTGCTGACAGCAACTGAACGCTGTTGCAGAATTAGCAAATAGTGCAAGCTGTGATCACCATACAAATGTTTGACCAAGGTCAGAATCGAACCCACATCCTCATGGTCATTAGACTTCCACTCTGCCTCTAGGCCACGGTGCACACACAGTTGCAGAGACTGTTGTATGTTAATGATCTGCACACTGTCAACATCAAGAAAGCTTGAGAGTCAAGCTTGAATGACTTAGAATGAAAATGTCTGTGAATTTCAGGCTGAGCACTAACCATATGGCCACAGAGAACCTGAGTTACAATGAGCTTTATACTATGAGGAATCAAAGACTGTCCAATGACAGCTGAATAATTGGAATCAAAAATCAAGCAATGAAGTGAAAAGACTGAGGCAGGAATCGAACCCATGACCATATGATCACTAAACCTTTACTCTGCCACTCGGCTACAGAGAGCACACTGCTTTCAAAACTGTTGTCATTCATTGTAATGTGATAATGTGCTGCAAACTGGTATGAGTAATCAAGGAGATAACAAACACCTGTAACCAATTGAAGGCGGGGGAGGAGAGCAGAATTCAACATAACATAACAAGAGTTCTTCCCTTGGATTCGAACCAGTGACCTTAGGGTTGGCAAGCAGTTACCCTACCCACTACACTACAGTGGGGTTATCAAGAAGACAGGTTGAGACTTTGATGAATGTGAGATTTTTTGTGAAAAAGTTAAATATTTGAAAAAGTATAAATAGTTAAAAAGAGAAAAGTAATGCCGATAAAGTTCAAAAAAAGCTGCACGTTTTGATATATGAATTGTTGAAATAGCACAAAGTATGAAGGACTAGAAGAAGACCGTAAAAAGGCGGAAGAAAATGGCCAAACAGAAGAACAATAGTGTGACTGCTTCAGCAGTCACACTAACTAGAAAAAGCATTTCCAAGAATGGAAATGGTGTGACTGCTGATAGCAACTGAACGCTGTTGCAGAATTAGCAAATAGTGCAAGCAGTGATCACCATACAAATGTTTGACCAAGGTCGGAATCGAACCCACAACCTCATGGTCATTAGACTTCCACTCTGCCTCTAGGCCACGGTGCACACACAGTTGCAGAGACTGTTGTCTGTTAATGATCTGCACACTGTCAACATCAAGAAAGCTTGAGAGTCAAGCTTGAATGACTTAGAATGAAAATTTCTGTGAATTTCAGGCTGAGAGCAGCACTTTCAACATGAAGCAAGTTATCAGAAGTCAACAGAGGACAACTGGGAAAATAATTCACTATAATTGTTGTTGAGGCAAGAATTGAACCAGCAACCTTCATGTCTCCAGACCAGCAAGCTAACCACTAGGCTACAGACAGAGACAGTATGTGAGGGGTAAAGAAAACCTTTGATAAGAGGATCACTGGCTTCTGCTTAAAAAAAAAAGTAAGGAATCGAACCCATGACCTCATGATCAATAAACCTTTACTCTGCCACTTCGCCACAGAGAGCACAGACATAAGCATGTTTCAGACAGAGTTGTGGAGAATTCTCAGCATTGGGCTGAATGAGAGCTGAGAGCTCCCTGGCTGCATTTAAAAAATATTTAAAATTATTATCTAAGTCTCTTTGCATTTTTGACCAGAATTTTAGCCAGAAGACAAGTGTGGCTACAAAACTGGAGAAAATAATTTGTCTAGAGTTTAATTTGCAGAAAAAGTTAAATATTTGAAAAAGTATAAATAGTTAAAAAGAGAAAAGTAATGCCGATAAAGTTCAAAAAAAGCTGCACGTTTTGATATATGAATTGTTGAAATAGCACAACACCTAACACACTAACCATATGGCCACAGATAACCTGAGTTACAATGAGCTTTATACTATGAGGAATCAAAGACTGTCCAATGACAGCTGAATAATTGGAATCAAAAGTCAAGCAATGAAGTGAAAAGACTGAGGCAGGAATCGAACCCATGACCATATGATCACTAAGCCTTTACTCTGCTACTCAGCTACAGAGAGCACACTGCTTTCAAGACTGTTGTCATTCATTGTAATGTGATGATGTGCTGCAAACTGGTATGAGTAATCAAGGAGATAACAAACACCTGTAACCAATTGAAGGCGGGGGAGGAGAGCAGAATTCAACATAACATAACAAGAGTTCTTCCCTTGGATTTGAATCAGTGACCTTAGGGTTGGCAAACGGCCACCCTACCCCCTACACTACAGTGGAGTTGTGAAGAAGAGAGGTTGAGACTTTGATGAATGTGAGATTTTTCAATGATGCTTAAAATAAAAATAAATGAGTATACATTAGCCACACCAAGTAAGGAGAGGACTTTTTTGTGACCTGTGACTATTTTTTGGTGAATTAAAATGAATTAAAAAGCACTTAACAGCAAGTTACAAAGTTGAGCTCCTTCTCCTGCTGATGTGAAAAAAATGCATTGAGCTGGATGAGAGCAGAGAGCTCCCTGGCTGCATTTAAAAAATATTTAAAATTATTATCTAAGTCTCTTTGCATTTTTGACCAGAATTTTAGCCAGAAGACAAGTGTGGCTACAAAACTGGAGAAAATAATTTGTCTAGAGTTTAATTTGTGGCCATGCTGACAGTTTAGCCAGAAAAACTCTAGAATGTTTTTTTGCCTCTCTCCACTCTGACACCACTCTGGCTCTGCTCGTTAGACGCAATACACACACATTATAAAGCTGAAAAAAATCAGAAAAAGTTAAATATTTGAAAAAGTATAAATAGTTAAAAAGAGAAAAGTAATGCCGATAAAGTTCAAAAAAAGCTGCACGTTTTGATATATGAATTGTTGAAATAGCACAAAGTATGAAGGACTAGAAGAAGACCGTAAAAAGGCGGAAGAAAATGGCCAAACAGAAGAACAATAGTGTGACTGCTTCAGCAGTCACACTAACTAGAAAAAGCATTTCCAAGAATGGAAATGGTGTGACTGCTGACAGCAACTGAACGCTGTTGCAGAATTAGCAAATAGTGCAAGCTGTGATCACCATACAAATGTTTGACCAAGGTCAGAATCGAACCCACATCCTCATGGTCATTAGACTTCCACTCTGCCTCTAGGCCACAGTGCACACACAGTTGCAGAGACTGTTGTCTGTTAATGATCTGCACACTGTCAACATCAAGAAAGCTTGAGAGTCAAGCTTGAATGACTTAGAATGAAAATGTCTGTGAATTTCAGGCTGAGCACTAACCATATGGCCACAGAGAACCTGAGTTACAATGAGCTTTATACTATGAGGAATCAAAGACTGTCCAATGACAGCTGAATAATTGGAATCAAAAGTCAAGCAATGAAGTGAAAAGACTGAAGCAGGACTCGAACCCATGACCATATGATCACTAAACCTTTACTCTGCCACTCGGCTACAGAGAGCACACTGCTTTCAAAACTGTTGTCATTCATTGTAATGTGATGATGTGCTGCAAACTGGTATGAGTAATCAAGGAGATAACAAACACCTGTAACCAATTGAAGGCGGGGGAGGAGAGCAGAATTCAACATAACATAACAAGAGTTCTTCCCTTGGATTCGAACCAGTGACCTTAGGGTTGGCAGGCAGTTACCCTAACCCCTACACTACAGTGGAGTTGTGAAGAAGAGAGGTTGAGACTTTGATGAATGTGAGATTTTTTGTGAAAAAGTTAAATATTTTAAAAAGTATAAATAGTTAAAAAGAGAAAAGTAATGCCGATAAAGTTCAAAAAAAGCTGCACGTTTTGATATATGAATTGTTGAAATAGCACAAAGTATGAAGGACTAGAAGAAGACCGTAAAAAGGCGGAAGAAAATGGCCAAACAGAAGAACAATAGTGTGACTGCTTCAGCAGTCACACTAACTAGAAAAAGCATTTCCAAGAATGGAAATGGTGTGACTGCTGACAGCAACTGAACGCTGTTGCAGAATTAGCAAATAGTGCAAGCTGTGATCACCATACAAATGTTTGACCAAGGTCAGAATCGAACCCACATCCTCATGGTCATTAGACTTCCACTCTGCCTCTAGGCCACGCTGCACACACAGTTGCAGAGACTGTTGTCTGTTAATGATCTGCACACTGTCAACATCAAGAAAGCTTGAGAGTCAAGCTTGAATGACTTAGAATGAAAATGTCTGTGAATTTCAGGCTGAGCACTAACCATATGGCCACAGAGAACCTGAGTTACAATGAGCTTTATACTATGAGGAATCAAAGACTGTCCAATGACAGCTGAATAATTGGAATCAAAAGTCAAGCAATGAAGTGAAAAGACTGAGGCAGGAATCGAACCCATGACCATATGATCACTAAACCTTTACTCTGCCACTCGGCTACAGAGAGCACACTGCTTTCAAAACTGTTGTCATTCATTGTAATGTGATGATGTGCTGCAAACTGGTATGAGTAATCAAGGAGATAACAAACACCTGTAACCAATTGAAGGCGGGGGAGGAGAGCAGAATTCAACATAACATAACAAGAGTTCTTCCCTTGGATTCGAACCAGTGACCTTAGTGTTGGCAAGCAGTTACCCTACCCACTACACTACAGTGGAGTTACCAAGAAGACAGGTTGAGACTTTGATGAATGTGAGATTTTTTGTGAAAAAGTTAAATATTTGAAAAAGTATAAATAGTTAAAAAGAGAAAAGTAATGCCGATAAAGTTCAAAAAAAGCTGCACGTTTTGATATATGAATTGTTGAAATAGCACAAAGTATGAAGGACTAGAAGAAGACCGTAAAAAGGCGGAAGAAAATGGCCAAACAGAAGAACAATAGTGTGACTGCTTCAGCAGTCACACTAACTAGAAAATTTCCTCTCGGGAAATTTTGAATGGGCCACGGGAGCTACTGCGGGTTGTGCCATCTCTGTCAACATGGGAATCAAACCCACGATCTTAAGGTCAAGACAGAGCTGATCAGACAGACACATGATCATCTTTCTATAAGCACTGATATGGAGGAGCTGTAACCACATTAGGTTACCTGTGTGTGTGTGTGTGTGTGTGTGTGTGTGTGTGTGTGTGTGTGTGTGTGTGTGTGTGACTGTAATCACATGAAGCTGGCTCTAGAGTCTGTGTGTGTGTGTGACTGACTTGACACATAGTTAGTTAGTAGCTGCATCCTGTGTCAGTCTGATTTAGCTGTGTCTGTGTTTATAAACATTTAAACGAGCGCCAGGTGGATTGTTTATGAAGTTAACGAGCCCTGGCCTGAGGATCAAAGAGGTTACCACGGCGATAGGGGCCCCCGCAGGCTGAGACAGACAGAAACGTGGAGAAAAACAGCCATTTTCTGCCTCTAAACCAGCCTCACAATTAGGCTTAGCATGAGAAAACGGTAACTCCTATCAGAACAAAACACAGATCAACGTTGCTCTAAGGACTTACTGAAAATTTCGGTACGATTTGGTGTTTCTACAGTAAATATTTTGGTGACGCTGGCAGTTTTAAAACATCAGGCCGTTCTGCTCCTCTCAGAAAATATTTGTATTGGACTCAATGAGGAGCAGGGACAGACGTGGCCGCACTCAGAGGCTGATTCTGTAAGTTCTGTAAGTCTCTCTGATATTTTGAGCACATGACATGAGAGATAACAAGTTTGTCTTACAAATTCTGAAAAAATTATGTCTGTAGAGTGTAAATTGTGGCCGTGGTGGCAATTTATCCAGAAAAAATACAGAATGTTTCTTCACTCTCTCCCACTCTAACCGATGATGTCACGCACTCTGACACGAACATTCCATGCAATACACACCCATTATAAACTCATAATTTCTCCAAAAATGATCATGGTCATTGATCAGGGATTGATCAAAAACTATATGACCTATCAAAACGTGGAGTAATACGACAATACACAAGACTTGTGTCTACTGTTTAAAGTTTAAATGGAGTCTCTAGGTGAAAGTATGCCTGAGCAGTAGACTTTTGTTAAACTCCAATGATTGGTCTTTTTCGCTCTTTTTTTTTCGCCCGTCCCATTGACTTACATGCAAAATTTTTGCGCAGTTTTTCGCGACTACGTCGCGAAAAATTCGTAAACAGTTGAGAAAAGTAATAGCACCCCGATCCCGATCAAACCGCACGTTTTGATATATAATTTGTCCTGCAACTCGAAGAGTTGCAGGACTAGTAGCGAATCGAAAATCGTCCGGAAGTGGAAAAATAATAATAACTAGAAAAAACATTTCCAAGAATGGAAATGGTGTGAATGCTTCCAGCAATGCTGAATGAGCTGAAGAAATTGTTGAAACAAAGCTGAATGAGCTGAAGAAAGAAAGAAAGAAAGAAGAAAAGGACAGAAGGAAAGAAAGAAAGAACAAAAGGACAGAAAGAAAGAAGACACAGAGAGAAGGGTAGATAGAGAAAGAAAAAGGTAAGAAAAGCAGAATAATAGAACATAAAGAGAATAGAGAATGAATGAAAGAGACAGAGGAGTAGTAAGAAAGAAGGAAAGATATTGGGGTGGATAAATGAAAGAGAGAGATATACAGAGAGCAGTAGAAAGAAAGAAAGAAATGGGGTAGAAACATAGAAAGAGAAAAGGAGTAGAAAGAAAAACAGAAAGAAACAAAGAAGTAAAAAGAAAGAAAGAAAGAAAGAAAGAAGAAAAAGAGAGAGGGGGATGATAGATAGAAAGAGGTAGATGGATGGATGGATAGGGAGGGAAAGATAGAAAGAAGTTATGTAAAATACAAATGAAGGAGTAAAAGAAAGAAAGAAAAAGAGAGACAAAGGGTTTATAGATAGATAGATAGATCGATCAGAGGGGTTAAAAAATAGGGAGGGGTATAGATAGATAGATAGATAGATAGATAGATAGATAGATAGATAGATAGATAGATAGATAGATAGATAGATAGATAGATAGATAGATAGATAGATAGATAGATAGATAGATAGATAGATAGATAGATAGATAGATAGATAGATAGATAGATAGATAGATAGGACACATGTTAAAAGCTGCATCCTATGTCCCAGGCTCCACCTGTAATTGTACTACTATTAATAGAGTTGGAAAGACTAAGGTTGCTTTCACACCTAACCAAGTGGACTCGAGTTCGCTTGGGGGGCTGAAAGTTGCAACATTGTTGCATTATCACTTGGTTCGGTTCCGCGTTCACACTGCAACTTCTGAACCGCACCAAACTTGCGCCCCAAGCGCACCAAACATTCTGAGCGTCAAAAGTCGACGTCACTCCGCTCGCGACTGACAGACCTGCTGGGTAACAGTAAACATGGAGCAGCATGTGAAGTTGGCTGTTTTGGGGATGTTGTTTCTTTTTTTAATGTACCAATTGCACTTGGCTCAGCAAGCCGTGCTGTAGGCTACGACCACCATGTAAGGCAGCGAAGCAGAGCGCATTTCGCTCTTACTACTGCACTGAGGACGGAGAAACGGTACCAGAGGAAAAGACGGAGACTGATGAGAGATGTCGAGTTGTTGGCGTTGTTGCTACACAGACGGCGGACAAGATATGTAACCTAACAATAAAATAACCTATGCATTACGTATGTGTTTAGCAGTGGCGGCCTTAGACAGCTGGGGGCCCGTTTCAATATTTCATATGAGGCCCTGCCCTGTTAAACATCAAATGATTTTCCAGCCATGTGCCCATGTGTCGCTGATGCTTTAAACCCTGAAAGGACGCAGTAAACGCACTATCCATGCATCCCAGGTACGCACAACACATTAAGTGTTAAAATCACTATCAGGGCAAGAAACCAGGACTTAGCAGAAAAAACGAGGACTTTCATCAAAAAGCAAAATCATGTACATTTTCAGACAAACTACAGGCTTTAACAATATTCTGAATTTAAATTGGCAACAAAAGTAATGAGAGCAAAGTGCTCCGCGTTATTTCAGCACCACGGACAAGGAAAGGACGAGACATGCGGACAGACAGACAGACAGACGTACAGGTGCTGGTCCTGTCGGTGCTGCGGTGCTGGAGCAGCAGACAGACAGCTGTCTCCTCCATTAGTAAAATCTGTAAATAAGCTGCGAATAATATCACATTTTAGTTGTGCTCTCGCTGTGTTTTATTTCTCTGTTAAGTTAGGACGTACTCATAGATCGCCTGTTTGGAGGCATTTTAACCCGAGGAAAAAAAGAAAAGAGGAGGAAAGTGATTGACAGACGTCAATCATCAGGTTACGCAAATGGGCGCACGTCAGGAGGAAAGCAGGAAAAACAAAAGGACATTAGAAGCGCTAAGAGAAAAGGAATAATACTGAGAGAAGGAAAACGAGGGTCTATTGATAGTTTGCGGGCCGTTTTCAAAGGTAATAGCCTACGTTGTTATTGATATTTCCTGCCGTATTATTAATTAGGAGCGATTAGTAGGCTACAGTCGCGGTGTGGCATGACACGCGCATCAGTGGTTGTAGAGCGGATCAGGGGTCGAGTGTGTGACCGCACGGTGGACAGAGCTGTTTGTGTGTGTGGTGGATGTAGGCCTGTGTGTGTGTGTGATAACGGTTGAAACATAGGTAAGGCCGCCTATGGTGTTTAGTCCGCTGAGCTTTCACACTGCATACGAACCGAACCAGGGTTCACTTGCAAACGGACCGAGACCCCCGTTTTCAAGCGGACCAGAGTTCGTTTGTTTGATCCGCACCAGAGTTCGTATGAGCTTTCACACCTGCCCAAACGAACCGGACTATCCGAGCAAACGAACTCTGGTCCGTTTAAAGCGGACCAAAGGAGGACAGTGTGAATGCGCCCTAAACGTCTGAACTTAAATTCATGAGAAAAATATAAATTGTTGGAGATGTTTACATCAAAAGTATAAAATAATTGAGAGCCTGATGAATTTGAGCTGAAAACCTGTGTGTGTGTGTGTGTGTGTGTGTGTGTGTGTGTGTGTGTGTGTCTGGGTGTGTGAGTCTGACGGTCTCTCTGTCTGCGTGTAAATGTGCAGAAAGTAAAACTGTTGATAAGTGCCACAAAACTCCTCTCTCCCTAATGATCTGATTGATTACACCTGTGTGGCAGCCTGCCCTCAGAAGTTACCATGGCGACGACCATGCTTACATTTTACTGTGTGGAACAGTGTTGTGTTTGTGTGTTTGTCTGTTTGTGCATGTGTGACTGTGTGTGAGCGTCTGTGTGTGTCTGTCTGTGTGAGTGTGATGCCTGTGTTTGTGCGTGGACATCCTCTGTCAGTCTGGTTTATCATGTGTCTGTGTGGGGCTGTGTTTAAAAACATCTTAACGAGCGGCCAGACCGCACCTGCACTGTTCTATTAATAGACATGATAACGAGCTGGCCGCTACAGCTGGACCAACTGCACACAGAGCAGAGCAGAGCAGAGAGATTTGAGCTCTGTGCAGCTTCCCAAAACAGCCCATAAAAAGAGAACCGTAACTCTTATCAGAATGTGGCCATGACTACTGGGAGAGGAGACCTTCCTGAGCACATTGATGTGCATTAAATGTTTGTAGGGCAAAAACTTTTCTCAGGGTCGCAAGGTAGAAAATGGGGGCATTTCTGCTTTTCTAAAAAAATCAGCTCCTACTTTTATATTGAAGTGGATGAGCCACTGGAGCGGGTCTAGCTGCACAATTAGGCTCATTGAGACAATTCTGTAAGTCTGTCTGCTGTTTTGAGCACATTAAATGAGACACGACAAGTGTGGCTACAAACCGGTGAGGAAATCATGTGTCTAGAGTTTAATTTGTGGCCGTGCTGGCAATTTATCCAGAAAAAATCCTGAATGTTTTTTCAATCCCTCTCACTCTAACGATGATGTCACTCACTCTAAGCCCTGCTCGTTAAGCGCAATACACAACCATTATAAAGTTGGGTTTTGTCGAAAATTTTAATGATTTTAAAACGGCCAAATACCTAAAAACTGTTGAAGATATCAATAAGCTGAGTAATATGTGAATAGATTAAAAGTTTGTCTACAATTTAAAAGACAAATGGAGTCTGTGGGAGAAAGTATGCTGAAGTTTTAGAGGTTCAAAGAAGTAAGAAGATTTTAAAAGTTTGAAGACGTTTTCAATGCATTCCTATGGGAAAAAATTTGCAGAAAAAGTTAAATATTTTAAAAAGTATAAATAGTATAAAAGAGAAAAGTCATAGCACCCTTGTCCTGAAAAAGCCACACGTTTTGATATATGAATGGTTGAAATAGCACAAAGTATGAAGGAGTAGAAGATGTCTGAAAAAGGGTGAAAGTAGTAAGAATAATAATAACTAGAAAAAACATTTCCAAGAATGGAAATGGTGTGAATGCTTCCAGCAATGCTGAATGAGCTGAAGAAATTGTTGAAAGAAAGAAAGAAAGATTGAAACAAGAGAGAAAAAAGAAAAGGACAGAAAGAAAGAAAGAAAGAAAGAAAGAAAGAAAGAAAGAAAGAAAGAAAGAAAGAAAGAAAGAAAGAAAGAAAGAAAGAAATGGAGTAAAAACAAAGGAAGAGAAAAGGAGTAGAAAGAAAGAAAGAAAGAAAGAAACAAACAAAGAAGTAAAACGACAGAAATGGAGTGAAAGAAAGAAAGAAAGAAAGAAAGAAAGAAAGAATCAAACAAACAAACAAACAAAGAAGTAAAAAGACAGAAATGGAGTGAAAGAAAGAAAGAAAGAAAGAAAGAAAGAAAGAAAGAAAGAAAGAAAGAAAGAAAGAAAGAAAGAAAGAAAGAAAGAAGAAAAAGAGAGAGGGGATGATAGATAGAAAGAGGTAGATGGATGGATGGATGGATAGAGAGGGAAGGATAGAAAAAGTTACGTAAAATACAAATGAAGGAGTAGAAGAAAGAAAGAAAGAAAGAAAGAAAGAAAGAAAAAAAGGAGACAGAGGGGTTGAAAAATAGGGAGGGGGATAGATAGATAGATAGATAGATAGATAGATAGATAGATAGATAGATAGATAGATAGATAGATAGATAGATAGATAGATAGATAGATAGATAGATAGATAGATAGATAGATAGGACACATGTTAAAAGCTGCATCCTATGTCCCAGGCTCCACCTGTAATTGTACTACTATTAATAGAGTTGGAAAGACTAAACGTCTGAACTTAAATTCATGAGAAAAATATAAATTGTTGGAGATGTTTACATCAAAAGTATAAAATAATTGAGAGCCTGATGAATTTGAGCTGAAAACCTGTGTGTGTGTGTGTGTGTGTCTGGGTGTGTGAGTCTGACGGTCTCTCTGTCTGCGTGTACATGTGCAGAAAGTAAAACTGTTAAGCGCCACAGAACTCCTCTCTCCCTAATGATCTGATTGATTACACCTGTGTGGCAGCCTGCCCTCAGAAGTTACCATGGTGACTCAACTAACTGCTTACATTTTACTGTGTGGAACAGTGTTGTGTTTGTGTGTTTGTCTGTTTGTGTATGTGTGCATGTGTGACTGTGTGTGAGTGTCTGTGTGTGTCTGTCTGTGTGAGTGTGATGCCTGTGTTTGTGCGTGGACATCCTCTGTCAGTCTGGTTTATCATGTGTGTGTGTGGGGCTGTGTTTAAAAACATCTTAACGAGCGGCCAGGCTGCACCTGCACTGTTCTATTAATAGACTTTGATAACGAGCTGGCCGCTACAGCTGGACCAACTGCACACAGAGCAGAGCAGAGCAGAGAGATTTGAGCTCTGTGCAGCTTCCGAAAACAGCCCAGAAAAAGAGAACCGTACCTCTTATTAGAATGTGGTCATGACTACTGGGAATGGAGACCTTCCTGAGCACATTGATGTGCATTAAATGTTTGTAGGGCAAAAACTTTTCTCAGGCTCGCAAGGTAGAAAAGGGGGGCATTTCTGTTTTTCTAAAAAAATCAGCTCCTACTTTTATATTGAAGTGGATGAGCCACTGGAGCGGGTCTAGCTGGACAATTAGGCTCACTGAGACAATTCTGTAAGTCTGTCTGCTGTTTTGAGCACATTAAATGAGACACGACAAGTGTGGCTACAAACCGGTGAGGAAATCATGTGTCTAGAGTTTTAATTTCTGGCCGTGCTGGCAATTTATCCAGAAAAAATCCTGAATGTTTTTTCGATCCCTCTCACTCTAACGATGATGTCACTCACTCTAAGCCCTGCTCGTTAAGCGCAATACACAACCATTATAAAGTTGAATTTTGTGAAAAATTTTAATGATTTTAAAACAGCCAACAATCTAAAACTGTTGAAGATATCAATAAGATGAGTCATACGGGAATAGATTAAAAGTTTGTCTACAATTTTAAAAGACAAATGGAGTCTGTGGGAGAAAGTATGCTGACGTTTTAGAGGTTCAAAGAAGTAAGAAGATTTTAAAAGTTTGAAGACGTTTTCAATGCATTCCTATGGGAAAAAATTTGCAGAAAAAGTTAAATATTTTAAAAAGTATAAATAGTATAAAAGAGAAAAGTCATAGCACCCTTGTCCTGAAAAAGCCACACGTTTTGATATATGAATGGTTGAAATAGCACAAAGTATGAAGGAGTAGAAGATGTCTGAAAAAGGGTGAAAGTAGTAAGAATAATAATAATAATAATAAGTATAAAGAAAATGGCCGAACTGAATAACAATAGTGTGAATGCTTCCAGCATTCACACTAACTAGAAAAAACATTTCCAAGAATGGAAATGGTGTGAATGCTTCCAGCAATGCTGAATGAGCTGAAGAAATTGTTGAAAGAAAGAAAGAAAGAAAGATTGAAACAAGAGAGAAAAAAGAAAAGGACAGAAAGAAAGAAAGAAAGAATCAAACAAACAAAGAAGTAAAAAGAGAGAAATGGAGTCAAAGAAAGAAAGAAAGAAAGAAAAAAGAAAGAAAGAAAGAAATGGAGTAAAAACAAAGGAAGAGAAAAGGAGTAGAAAGAAAGAAAGAAACAATCAAACAAACAAAGAGGTAAAAAGACAGAAATGGAGTGAAAGAAAGAAAGAAAAAAGAAAGAAAGAAAGAAATGGAGTAAAAACAAAGGAAGAGAAAATGAGTAGAAAGAAAGAAAGAAACAATCAAACAAACAAAGAGGTAAAAAGACAGAAATGGAGTGAAAGAAAGAAAGAAAGAAAGAAAGAAAGAAAGAAAGAAAGAAAGAAAGAAAGAAATGGAGTAAAAACAAAGGAAAAGAAAAGGAATAGAAAGAAAGAAAGAAACAATCAAACAAACAAAGAAGTAAAAAGACAGAAATGGAGTGAAAGAAAGAAAGAAAGAAGAAAAAGAGAGAGGGGGATGATAGAAAGAGGTAGATGGATGGATGGATGGATGGATGGATAGAGAGGGAAGGATAGAAAAAGTTACGTAAAATACAAATGAAGGAGTAGAAGAAAGAAAGAAAGGAAGAAAGAAAGAAAGAAAGGAAGAAAGAAAGACAGAAAGAAAGAAAGAAAAAAGGAGACAGAGGGGTTAAAAAATAGGGAGGGGTATAGATAGATAGATAGATAGATAGATAGATAGATAGATAGATAGATAGATAGATAGATAGATAGATAGATAGATAGATAGATAGATAGATAGATAGATAGATAGATAGATAGATAGATAGATAGATAGATAGATAGGACACATGTTAAAAGCTGCATCCTATATCCTAGGCTCCACCTGTAATTGTACTACTATTAATAGAGTTGGAAAGACTAAACGTCTGAACTTAAATTCATGAGAAAAATATAAATTGTTGGAGATGTTTACATCAAAAGTATAAAATAATTGAGAGCCTGATGAATTTGAGCTGAAAACCTGTGTGTGTGTGTGTTGTGTGTGTGTCTGGGTGTGTGAGTCTGGCGGTCTCTCTGTCTGTGTGTACATGTGCAGAAAGTAAAACTGTTAAGCGCCACAGAACTCCTCTCTCCCTAATGATCTGATTGATTACACCTGTGTGGCAGCCTGCCCTCAGAAGTTACCATGGCGACTACCATGCTTACGTTTTACTGTGTGGAACAGTGTTGTGTTTGTGTGTTTGTCTGTTTGTGTATGTGTGCATGTGTGACTGTGTGTGAGCGTCTGCGTGTGTCTGTCTGTGTGAGTGTGATGCCTGTGTTTGTGCGTGGACATCCTCTGTCAGTCTGGTTTATCATGTGTGTGTGTGGGGCTGTGTTTAAAAACATCTTAACGAGCGGCCAGGCTGCAGCTGCACTGTTTATAGACTTTGATAACGAGCTGGCCCCAACAGCTGGACCAACTGCACACAGAGCAGAGCAGAGCAGAGAGATTTGAGCTCTGTGCAGCTTCCCAAAACAGCCCAGTAAAAGAGAACCGTAACTCTTATCAGAATGTGGTCTGACTACTGGGGCAAGGAGACCTTCCTGAGCACATTGATGTGCATTAAATGTTTGTAGGGCAAAAACTTTTCTTTGCCGTCGCAAGGTAGAAAAGGGGGGCATTTTCTGCTTTTCTAAAAAAATCTGCTCCTACTTTTATATTGAAGTGGATGAGCCACTGGAGCGGGTCTAGCTGGACAATTAGGCTCACTGAGACAATTCTGTAAGTCTGTCTGCTGTTTTGAGCACATCAGATGAGACACGACAAGTGTGGCTACAAACCGGTGAGGAAATCATGTGTCTAGAGTTTAATTTGTGGCCGTGCTGGCAATTTATCCAGAAAAAATCCTGAATGTTTTTTTCGATCCCTCTCACTCTAACGATGATGTCACTCACTCTAAGCCCTGCTCGTTAAGCGCAATACACAACCATTATAAAGCTGGATTTTGTCGAAAATTTTAATGATTTTAAAACAGCCAAATACCTAAAAACTGTTGAAGATATCAATAAGCTGAGTAATATGTGAATAGATTAAAAGTTTGTCTACAGTTTAAAAGTGAAATGGAGTCTGTGGGAGAAAGTATGCTGAAGTTTTAGAGGTTCAAAGTAGTAAGAAGATTTTAAAAGTTTGAAGATGTTTTCAATGCATTCCTATGGGAAAAAAATTGCAGAAAAAGTTAAATATTTTAAAAAGTATAAATAGTTAAAAAGAGAAAAGTAATGCCGATAAAGTTCAAAAAAAGCTGCACGTTTTGATATATGAATTGTTGAAATCGCACAAAGTATGAAGGACTAGTTTAAAACCGTAGAAAGGCGGAAAGTAGTAAGAACTAGAAAAAGCATTTCCAAGAATGGAAATGGTGTGAATGCAATGCTGAATGAGCTGAAGAAAGAAAGAAAGAAAGAAAGAAAGAAAGAAAGAAAGAAAGAAAGAAAGAAACAAACAAACAAACAAACAAACAAACAAACAAACAAAGAAGTAAAAAGACATAAATGGAGTGAAAGAAAGAAAGAAAGAAAAACAAAGGAAGAGAAAAGGAGTAGAAAGAAAGAAAGAAAGAAAGAAACAATCAAGCAAACAAAGAAGTAAAAAGACAGAAATGGAGTGAAAGAAAGAAAGAAAGAAAGAAAGAATAGATAGATCAGAGGGGTTAAAAAATAGGGAGGGGTACAGATAGATAGATAGATAGATAGATAGATAGATAGATAGATAGATAGATAGATAGATAGATAGATAGATAGATAGATAGATAGATAGATAGATAGATAGATCGATAGATCGATCGATCGATCGATCGATCAGAGGGGTTAAAAAATAGGGAGGGGTATAGATAGATAGATAGATAGATAGATAGATAGATAGATAGATAGATAGATCAGAGGGGTTAACAAATAGGGAGGGGTATAGATAGATAGATAGATAGATAGATAGATAGATAGATAGATGGGTTAAAAAATAGGGAGGGGTATAGATAGATAGATAGATAGATAGATAGATAGATAGATAGATCCTAGATAGATAGATAGATAGATCCTATGTCCTAGGCTCCACCTGGAATTACACTACTATTTATAGAGGTGGAAAGGTTAAATGTCTGAACTGAAATTCATGAGAAAAATATAAATTGTTGGAGATGTTTACATCAAAAGTATAAAGTAATTGAGAGGCTGATGAATTTGAGCTGAAAACCTGTGTGTGTGTGTGTCTGGGTGTGTGAGTCTGACGGTCTCTCTGTCTGTGTGTACATGTGCAGAAAGTAAAACTGTTGATAAGCGCCACAGAACTCCTCTCTCCCTAATGATCTGATTGATTACACCTGTGTGGCAGCCTGCCCTCAGAAGTTACCATGGCGACTACCATGCTTACATTTTACTGTGTGGAACAGTGTTGTGTTTGTGTGTTTGTCTGTTTGTGTATGCGTGCATGTGTGACTGTGTGTGAGTGTCTGTGTGTGTCTGTCTGTGTGAGTGTGATGCCTGTGTTTGTGCGTGGACATCCTCTGTCAGTCTGGTTTATCATGTGTGTGTGTGGGGCTGTGTTTAAAAACATCTTAACGAGCGGCCAGGCTGCACCTGCACTTGTTCTATTAATAGACTTTGATAACGAGCTGGCCGCTACAGCTGGACCAACTGCACACACAGAGCAGAGCAGAGCAGCGAGATTTGTGCTCTGAGCAGCTTCCCAAAACAGCCCAGAAAAAGAGAACCGTAACTCTTATCAGAATGTGGTCCTGACCATCGGGGCAAGGAGACCTTCCTGAGCACATTGATGTGCATTAAATGTTTGTAGGGCAAAAACTTTTCTTGCCGTCGCAAGGTAGAAAAGGGGGGCATTTCTGTTTTTCTAAAAAAATCAGCTCCTACTTTTATATTGAAGTGGATGAGCCACTGGAGCGGGTCTAGCTGGACAATTAGGCTCATAGAGACAATTCTGTAAGTCTGTCTGCTGTTTTGAGCACATCAGATGAGAGAACGACAAGTGTGGCTACAAACCGGTGAGGAAATCATGTGTCTAGAGTTTAATTTGTGGCCATGCTGG
This sequence comes from Trachurus japonicus, assembly GCF_045865225.1. Lineage (NCBI taxonomy): Eukaryota > Metazoa > Chordata > Actinopteri > Carangiformes > Carangidae > Trachurus > Trachurus japonicus. The sequence goes on from NC_140919.1 coordinate 21,787,244, forward strand.
CAATTTATCCAGAAAAAATCCTGAATGTTTTTTCGATCCCTCTCACTCTAACGATGATGTCACTCACTCTAAGCCCTGCTCGTTAAGCGCAATACACAACCATTATAAAGTTGGATTTTGTCGAAAATTTTAATGATTTTAAAACAGCCAAATACCTAAAAACTGTTGAAGATATCAATAAGCTGAGTAATATGTGAATAGATTAAAAGTTCGTCTACAGTTTAAAAGTCAAATGGAGTCTGTGGGAGAAAGTATGCTGACGTTTTAGAGGTTCAAAGTAGTAAGAAAATTTAAAAAAGTTTGAAGATGTTTTCAATGCATTCCTATGGGAAAAAATTAGCAGAAAAAGTTAAATATTTTAAAAAGTATAAATAGTTAAAAAGAGAAAAGTAATGCCGATAAAGTTCAAAAAAAGCTGCACGTTTTGATATATGAATTGTTGAAATCGCACAAAGTATGAAGGACTAGTTTAAAACCGTAGAAAGGCGGAAAGTAGTAAGAATAAAAATAAAGAAAATGGCCGAACCGAATAACAATAGTGTGAATGCCTTTTGCATTCACACTAACTAGAAAAAGCATTTCCAAGAATGGAAATGGTGTGACTGCTGATAGCAACTGAACGCTGTTGCAGAATTAGCAAATAGCGCAAGCAGTGATCACCATACAAATGTTTGACCAAGGTCGGAATCGAACCCACAACCTCATGGTCATTAGACTTCCACTCTGCCTCTAGGCCACAGTGCACACACAGTTGCAGAGACTGTTGTCTGTTAATGATCTGCACACTGTCAACATCAAGAAAGCTTGAGAGTCAAGCTTGAATGACTTAGAATGAAAATTTCTGTGAATTTCAGGCTGAGAGCAGCAGTTTCAACATGAAGCAAGTTATCAGAAGTCAACAGAGGACGACTGGGAAAATAATTCACTATAATTGTTGTTGAGGCAAGATTTGAACCAGCAACCTTCAGGTCTCCAGACCAGCAAGCTAACCACTAGGCTACAGACAGAGACAGTATGTGAGGGGTAAAGAAAACCTTTGATAAGAGGATCACTGGCTTCTGCTTAAAAAAAAAAGTAAGGAATCGAACCCATGACCTCATGATCAATAAACCTTTACTCTGCCACTTCGCCACAGAGAGCACAGACATAAGCATGTTGCCATTGTAATGTGATGATGTGCTGCAAACGGTGGCAGAAGCAATTAATGCGTCTCTTAACGAACACCTGTAACCAATTGAGGGTGGGGGAGGGGAGCAGAATTCAACATCACATAACAAGATTGCTCAGCCTGGCTTCGAACTAGTGACCTTGGGGTTGGTAAGCGGCCACCTTACAAACTGGACTACAGACAGAGTTGTGGACAACTCTCAGCATTGGGCTGAATGAGAGCAGAGAGCTCCCTGGCTGCATTTAAAAAATATTTTAAATTATTATCTAAGTCTCTTTGCATTTTTGACCAGAATTTTAGCCAGAAGACAAGTGTGGCTACAAAACTGGAGAAAATAATTTGTCTAGAGTTTAATTTGCAGAAAAAGTTAAATATTTGAAAAAGTATAAATAGTTAAAAAGAGAAAAGTAATGCCGATAAAGTTCAAAAAAAGCTGCACGTTTTGATATATGAATTGTTGAAATAGCACAACACCTAACACACTAACCATATGGCCACAGAGAACCTGAGTTACAATGAGCTTTATACTATGAGGAATCAAAGACTGTCCAATGACAGCTGAATAATTGGAATCAAAAGTCAAGCAATGAAGTGAAAAGACTGAGGCAGGAATCGAACCCATGACCATATGATCACTAAACCTTTACTCTGCCACTCGGCTACAGAGAGCACACTGCTTTCAAAACTGTTGTCATTCATGGTAATGTGATGATGTGCTGCAAACTGGTATGAGTAATCAAGGAGATAACAAACACCTGTAACCAATTGAAGGCGGGGGAGGAGAGCAGAATTCAACATAACATAACAAGAGTTCTTCCCTTGGATTCGAACCAGTGACCTTGGGGTTGTCAGGCAGTTACCCTACCCCCTACACTACAGTGGAGTTGTGAAGAAGAGAGGTTGAGACTTTGATGAATGTGAGATTTTTTGTGAAAAAGTTAAATATTTGAAAAAGTATAAATAGTTAAAAAGAGAAAAGTAATGCCGATAAAGTTCAAAAAAAGCTGCACGTTTTGATATATGAATTGTTGAAATAGCACAAAGTATGAAGGACTAGAAGAAGACCGTAAAAAGGCGGAAGAAAATGGCCAAACAGAAGAACAATAGTGTGACTGCTTCAGCAGTCACACTAACTAGAAAAAGCATTTCCAAGAATGGAAATGGTGTGACTGCTGATAGCAACTGAACGCTGTTGCAGAATTAACAAATAGTGCAAGCAGTGATCACCATACAAATGTTTGACCAAGGTCGGAATTGAACCCACAACCTCATGGTCATTAGACTTCCACTCTGCCTCTAGGCCACGGTGCACACACAGTTGCAGAGACTGTTGTCTGTTAATGATCTGCACACTGTCAACATCAAGAAAGCTTGAGAGTCAAGCTTGAATGACTTAGAATGAAAATTTCTGTGAATTTCAGGCTGAGAGCAGCAGTTTCAACATGAAGCAAGTTATCAGAAGTCAACAGAGGACAACTGGGAAAATAATTCACTATAATTGTTATTGAGGCAAGAATTGAACCAGCAACCTTCAGGTCTCCAGACCAGCAAGCTAACCACTAGGCTACAGACAGAGACAGTATGTGAGGGGTAAAGAAAACCTTTGATAAGAGGATCACTGGCTTCTGCTTAAAAAAAAAAGTAAGGAATCGAACCCATGACCTCATGATCAATAAACCTTTACTCTGCCACTTCGCTACAGAGAGCACAGACATAAGCATGTTTCAGACAGAGTTGTGGAGAATTCTCAGCATTGGGCTGAATGAGAGCAGAGAGCTCCCTGGCTGCATTTAAAAAATATTTAAAATTATTATCTAAGTCTCTTTGCATTTTTGACCAGAATTTTAGCCAGAAGACAAGTGTGGCTACAAAACTGGAGAAAATAATTTGTCTAGAGTTTAATTTGCAGAAAAAGTTAAATATTTTAAAAAGTATAAATAGTTAAAAAGAGAAAAGTAACGCCGATAAAGTTCAAAAAAAGCTGCACGTTTTGATATATGAATTGTTGAAATAGCACAACACCTAACACACTAACCATATGGCCACAGAGAACCTGAGTTACAATGAGCTTTATACTATGAGGAATCAAAGACTGTCCAATGACAGCTGAATAATTGGAATCAAAAGTCAAGCAATGATGTGAAATGACTGAGGCAGGAATCGAACCCGTGACCATATGATCACTAAACCTTTACTCTGCCACTCGGCTACAGAGAGCACACTGCTTTCAAGACTGTTGTCATTCATTGTAATGTGATGATGTGCTGCAAACTGGTACGAGTAATCAAGGAGATAACAAACACCTGTAACCAATTGAAGGCGGGGGAGGAGAGCAGAATTCAACATAACATAACAAGAAGTCTTCCCTTGGATTCGAACCAGTGACCTTAGGGTTGGCAGGCAGTTGCCCTAACCCCTACACTACAGAGGAGTTGTGAAGAAGAGAGGTTGAGACTTTGATGAATGTGAGATTTTTCAATGATGCTTAAAACAAAAATAAATTAATATAAATTAGCCACACCAAGTAAGAAGAGGACTTTTTTGTGACCTGTGACTATTTTTTGGTGAATTAAAATGAATTAAAAAGCACTTAACAGCAAGTTACAAAGTTGAGCTCCTTCTCCTGCTGATGTGAAAAAAATGCATTGAGCTTAATGAGAGCAGAGAGCTCCCTGGCTGCATTTAAAAAATATTTAAAATTATTATCTAAGTCTCTTTGCATTTTTGACCAGAATTTTAGCCAGAAGACAAGTGTGGCTACAAAACTGGAGAAAATAATTTGTCTAGAGTTTAATTTGTGGCCGTGCTGACAGTTTAGCCAGAAAAACTCTAGAATGTTTTTTTTGCCTCTCTCCACTCTGGCACCACTCTGGCTCTGCTCGTTAGACGCAATACACACACATTATAAAGCTGAAAAAAATCAGAAAAAGTTAAATATTTGAAAAAGTATAAATAGTTAAAAAGAGAAAAGTAATGCCGATAAAGTTCAAAAGAAGCTGCACGTTTTGATATATGAATTGTTGAAATAGCACAAAGTATGAAGGACTAGAAGAAGACCGTAAAAAGGCGGAAGAAAATGGCCAAACAGAAGAACAATAGTGTGACTGCTTCAGCAGTCACACTAATAAAAATAAAAGAGAATAAAGATTTGAATAACAATAGTGTGAATGCTTCCAGCATTCACACTAACTAGAAAAAACATTTCCAAGAATGGAAATGGTGTGAATGCTGGAAGCAATGCTGAATGAGCTGAAGAAATTGTTGAAAGAAAGAAAGAAAGAAAGAAAGAAAGAAAGAAAGAAAGAAAGAAAGAAAGAAAGAAAGAAAGAAAGAAAGATTGAAACAAGAGAGAAAAAAGAAAAGGACAGAAAGAAAGAAAGAAAGAATGAAAGAAAGAAAGAAAGAAAGAAAGAAAGAAAGAAAGAAAGAAAGAAAGAAAGGAAGAAAGAATCAAACAAACAAAGAAGTAAAAAGACAGAAATGGAGTGAAAGAAAGAAAGAAAGAAAGAAAGAAAGAAAGAAAGAAAGAAAGAAAGAAAGAAAGAAAGAAATGGAGTAAAAACAAAGGAAGAGAAAAGGAGTAGAAAGAAAGAAAGAAAGAAAGAATCAAACAAACAAAGAAGTAAACAAACAGAAATGGAGTGAAAGAAAGAAAGAAAGAAAGAAATGGAGTAAAAACAAAGAAAGAGAAAAGGAATAGAAAGAAAGAAAGAAACAATCAAACAAACAAAGAAGTAAAAAGACAGAAATGGAGTGAGTGAAAGAAAGAAAGAAAGAAAGAAAGAAAGAAAGGGGGATGATAGATAGAAAGAGGTAGATGGATGGATGGATGGATGGATAGAGAGGGAAGGATAGAAAAAGTTACGTAAAATACAAATGAAGGAGTAGAAGAAAGAAAGAAAGAAAAAAAGGAGACAGAGGGGTTAAAAATAGGGAGGGGGATAGATAGATAGATAGATAGATAGATAGATAGATAGATAGATAGATAGATAGATAGATAGATAGATAGATAGATAGATAGATAGATAGATAGATAGATAGATAGATAGATAGATAGATAGATAGATAGATAGATAGATAGATAGATAGATAGGACACATGTTAAAAGCTGCATCCTATATCCCAGGCTCCACCTGTAATTGTACTACTATTAATAGAGTTGGAAAGACTAAACGTCTGAACTTAAATTCATGAGAAAAAAATTAATTGTTGGAGATGTTTACATCAAAAGTATAAAATAATTGAGAGCCTGATGAATTTGAGCTGAAAACCTGTGTGTGTGTGTGTGTGTGTGTGTGTGTCTGGGTGTGTGAGTCTGACGGTCTCTCTGTCTGCGTGTAAATGTGCAGAAAGTAAAACTGTTAAGCGCCACAGAACTCCTCTCTCCCTAATGATCTGATTGATTGGCAGCCTGCCCTCAGAAGTTACCATGGCGACTACCATGCTTACATTTTACTGTGTGGAACAGTGTTGTGTTTGTGTGTTTGTCTGTTTGTGTATGTGTGCATGTGTGACTGTGTGTGAGTGTCTGTGTGTGTCTGTCTGTGTGAGTGTGATGCCTGTGTTTGTGCGTGGACATCCTCTGTCAGTCTGGTTTATCATGTGTCTGTGTGGGGCTGTGTTTAAAAACATCTTAACGAGCAGCCAGGCTGCACCTGCACTGTTCTATTAATAGACTTTGATAACGAGCTGGCCGCTACAGCTGGACCAACTGCACACAGAGCAGAGCAGAGCAGAGCAGAGAGATTTGTGCTCTGAGCAGCTTTCCAAAACAGCCCATAAAAAGAGAACCGTAACTCTTATCAGAATGTGGTCCTCCTGACCATCTGGGCAAGCAGACCTTCCTGAGCACATTGATGTGCATTAAATGTTTGTAGGGCAAAAACTTTTCTCAGGGTCGCAAGGTAGAAAAGGGGGGCATTTCTGCTTTTCTAAAAAAATCAGCTCCTACTTTTATATTGAAGTGGATGAGCCACTGGAGCGGGTCTAGCTGGACAATTAGGCTCATAGAGACAATTCTGTAAGTCTGTCTGCTGTTTTGAACACATTAAATGAGACACGACAAGTGTGGCTACAAACCGGTGAGGAAATCATGTGTCTAGAGTTTAATTTGTGGCCGTGCTGGCAATTTATCCAGAAAAAATCCTGAATGTTTTTTCGATCCCTCTCACTCTAACGATGATGTCACTCACTCTGATCCAACCCCATACACACTCATTGAAAAGTGTGAAATTTGTCAGAAATCCTCATGTGCTTTTAAAGGATTTATCTCAAAAACGGTACAAGCTATGAAAAAGTCGTAAATACAGGATGAATACATTAGAAGTTTGTCTACAGCTCAGAATTTGAATGAAGTCTCTAGCTGAAAGTATGTGGACGCTTTAAAGGCTGAAAGAAGTAAGAAGATTTGAAGAGTTTCAAGACTGTTCCAATGCATTCTCTATGGGGAAAAAAAAATCAGAAATAGTTGAATATTGCAAAAAGTATGAATAGTTGAAAAGAGAAAAGACATAGCACACCTGTCCCGAAAAGGCTGAACATTTTGATATTTGAATTGTTGAAATAGCACAAAGTATGAAGGACTAGTTACATGACGAAGAAAGGCAGAAAATGGCCGAACCGAATAACAAAACATTTCCAAGAATGGAAATGGTGTGAATGCTGGAAGCAATGCTGAATGAGCTGAAGAAATTGTTGAAAGAAAGAAAGATTGAAACAAGAGAGAAAAAAGAAAAGGACAGAAAGAAAGAAAGAAAGAAAGAAAGAAAGAAAGAAAGAAAGAAAGAAAGAAAGAAAGAAAGAGAGAAAGAAATGGAGTAAAAACAAAGGAAGAGAAAAGGAGTAGAAAGAAAGAAAGAATCAAACAAACAAAGAAGTAAAAAGACAGAAATGGAGTGAAAGAAAGAAAGAAAGAAAGAAAGAAAGAAAGAAAGAAAGAAAGAAAGAAAGAAAGAAAGAAATGGAGTAAAAACAAAGGAAGAGAAAAGGAATAGAAAGAAAGAAAGAAACAATCAAACAAAGAAGTAAAAAGACAGAAATGGAGTGAAAGAAAGAAAGAAAGAAAGAAAGAAAGAAGAAAAAGAGAGAGGGGGATGATAGATAGAAAGAGGTAGATGGATGGATGGATGGATGGATGGATGGATGGATAGAGAGGGAAGGATATAAAAAGTTACGTAAAATACAAATGAAGGAGTAGAAGAAAGAAAGAAAGAAAGAAAGAAAGAAAGAAAGAAAGAAAGAAAGAAAGAAAGAAAGAAAGAAAGAAAGAAAGAAAGGAGACAGTGGGGTTAAAAAATAGGGAGGGAGATAGATAGATAGATAGATAGATAGATAGATAGATAGATAGATAGATAGATAGATAGATAGATAGATAGATAGATAGATAGATAGATAGATAGATAGATAGATAGATAGATAGATAGATAGATAGGACACATGTTAAAAGCTGCATCCTATGTCCCAGGCTCCACCTGTAATTGTACTACTATTAATAGAGTTGGAAAGACTAAACGTCTGAACTTAAATTCATGAGAAAAATATAAATTGTTGGAGATGTTTACATCAAAAGTATAAAATAATTGAGAGCCTGATGAATTTGAGCTGAAAACCTGTGTGTGTGTGTGTGTGTGTGTGAGTCTGACGGTCTCTCTGTCTGCGTGTACATGTGCAGAAAGTAAAACTGTTAAAGGGATAGTTCACCCTAGAATGATATTTCGCTCATTATCTACTCACCCTCATGTTGACTAAGGGCTGGAAGAATTCTCAGAGTCCACCGTCCCTTCTCTGAGTTACAGGGGGTCTTGGCGTAGCAGTGCATGTCCATATAACGGTTGCAAAGGGACACCAGAGCTCTTCGTAAAAAAACACACACACAAAAAAACATCCAAATACCTCCATGATGCTCGTATGTAATGTCCGTCTTGTGCTGAAGCCCCAAATTGCGTAATTGTCCCGAAAAAAATTAAATAAGTCTATATTTTAAGCTTGTTTGTAGCGGAAGCTTCTCGAAGCTCCTCTTCCTGGTCCGTCCAAATCTCGCGTGATTTGCGCCGGCGTCAGTGCGGTTACTGCGAATCACGCGAGATTTGGACGGACCAGGATGTTTTTTTTGTGTGTGTTTTTTTACGAAGAGCTCTGGTGTCCCTTTGCAACCGTTATATGGACATGCACTGCTACGCCAAGACCCCCTGTAACTCAGAGAAGGGACGGTGGACTCTGAGAATTCTTCCAGCCCTTAGTCAACATGAGGGTGAGTAGATAATGAGCGAAATATCATTCTAGGGTGAACTATCCCTTTAAGCGCCACAAAACTCCTCTCTCCCTAATGATCTGATTGATTACACCTGTGTGGCAGCCTGCCCTCAGAAGTTACCATGGCGACTACCATGCTTACATTTTACTGTGTGGAACAGTGTTGTGTTTGTGTGTTTATCTGTTTGTGCATGCGTGCATGTGTGACTGTGTGTGAGTGTCTGTGTGTGTCTGTCTGTGTGAGTGTGATGCCTGTGTTTGTGCGTGGACATTCTCTGTCAGTCTGGTTTATCATGTGTGTGTGTGGGGCTGTGTTTAAAAACATCTTAACGAGCGGCCAGGCTGCAGCTGCACTGTTCTATTTATAGACTTTGATAACGAGCTGGCCCCAACAGCTGGACCAACTGCACACAGAGCAGAGCAGAGCAGAGAGATTTGAGCTCTGAGCAGCTTCCCAAAACAGCCCAGAAAAAGAGAACCGTACCTCTAATCAGAATGTGGCCATCTGACCATCTGGGCAAGCAGACCTTCCTGAGCGAGGCAATGTGCATTAAATGTTTGTAGGGCAAAAACTTTTCTCAGGGTCGCAAGGTAGAAAAGGGGGGCATTTCTGCTTTTCTAAAAAAATCAGCTCCTACTTTTCTATTGAAGTGGATGAGCCACTGGAGCGGGTCTAGCTGGACAATTAGGCTCACTGAGACAATTCTGTAAGTCTGTCTGCTGTTTTGAACACATTAAATGAGACACAACAAGTGTGGCTACAAACCGGTGAGGAAATCATGTGTCTAGAGTTTAATTTGTGGCCGTGCTGGCAATTTATCCAGAAAAAATCCTGAATGTTTTTTCGATCCCTCTCACTCTAACGATGATGTCACTCACTCTGACCCAACCCCATACACACTCATTGAAAAGTGTGAAATTTGTCAGAAATCCTCATGTGCTTTTAAAGGATTTATCTCAAAAACGGTACAAGCTATGAAAAAGTTGTACATACAGGATGAATACATTAGAAGTTTGTCTACAGCTCAGAATTTGAATGAAGTCTCTAGCTGAAAGTATGTGGACGTTTTAAAGGCTGAAAGAAGTAAGAAGATTTGAAGAGTTTCAAGACTGTTCCAATGCATTCTCTATGGGGAAAAAAAAATCAGAAATAGTTGAATATTGCAAAAAGTATGAATAGTTGAAAAGAGAAAAGACATAGCACACCTGTCCCGAAAAGGCTGAACAATTTGATATTTGAATTGTTGAAATAGCACAAAGTATGAAGGACTAGTTACATGACGAAGAAAGGCAGAAAATGGCCGAACCGAATAACAATAGTGTGAATGCTTCCAGCATTCACACTAATAATAAGAAAAAATCCACACAATAACAGTAGTGCCCGGGGCGATTGCCCGTGGCCCTAATAAGAGCATTATAGCTTACTAACTCCCAGGTCATGTGACCTGTTGGCTCAGAATCAACATGGGATGGTAGATCTAAGCCTGACTGGGTTGCTATGACACACATCACTTTTTATTGCATTTGGACACATTTGATATTTTTCATGAATTTTTAATACCTGTCATAATGTAAATATGAGCATTATAGCTTAATAACTCCCAGGTCATGTGACCTGTTGGGTCAGAATCAACATGGGATGGTAGATCTAAGCCTGCTGTATGACACACACCACTTTTTATTGCATTTGGACACATTTGATATTTTTTATGAATTTTTAATACCTGTCATAATGTAAATATGAGCATTATAGCTTAATAACTCCCAGGTCATGTGACTTGTTGGGTCAGAATCAACATGGGATGGTAGATCTAAGCTTGCTCTATGACACACACCACTTTTTATTGCATTTGGACACATTTGATATTTTTTATGAATTTTTAATGTATTTTTTACTGTAAATAAGAGCATTATAGCTTAATAACTCCCAGGTCATGTGACCTGTTGGCTCAGAATCAACATGGGATGGTAGATCTAAGCTTGCTCTATGTCACACACTACTTTTTTTTTTTTCATTTGAACACATTCCTATTTTTTTAATGAATGTTGAATATATTTCAAATTCAATACTGACCTTTTATTTTGAAAACCGGAAGTTCCTACACGCTTTTGTAAGTTTGCGCTGGTTAATTGCATTTGAACACATTCCTATTTTTAAATGAATGTTGAATATTCACATTTAATACTGACCTTTTATTTTGAAAACGGGAAGTTCCTACACGCTTTTGTAAGTTCGCGCTGGCTATTGCATTTGAACACATTTAACACTGACGTTTTATTTTGAAAACCGGAAGTTCCTACACGCTTCTGTGCGTTTGCGCTGGCTTTCCCACTCGCTTCCGTGCGTTTGCCATAAAGCCTGTAATAAGGGCGCACTTAAAATGTTGGCGCGGCTGGCTTGACTACCTGAAAACGAAAGACGGCTGGCGTGACCGCAGTCGTAAACGGGGCAGATTAATAGCTTCAACCTCAGATGAACATGCAATGTTAGCTTAAGCTAGCTAACGAACTAACTTAACTAACCTGATTTCAGTTCACTGATAGCTACGTAACTGAATCAAAGTAAACGAAACAGTCACCAACACCATCAGAAAGGCAAATTAATATAACATTATCCATTTTAAAATATATGTTAGGTTTACATACCTGCTGAGTTCTGGTCCGTGATGTTGAATGAAGGTCTCTGAGTCGGAGTCTCGTCTGTTTTGGTTTTAGCGCCTAAAAATTCAAATCGGCAATCCCATGATGCAACGCGGTGACTGTAAAACTCCGGTAATTACCGGTAATTACAGTAATAATACAGGACTGTCCATATATTTCCCACAATGCATTGTCATTTACAGTAAAAACACAAATACAATGCATTGTTGTAAAATTTACTGTAGAAATTACATCAATTGCTAACAGTGTAATCGCTATAGTCATAGCAGTAGGTTCGTTACCTTTAATTGTCGGTGTAAGCTATTTTTAGAACAGCGGAGCGGAGCAGCAGGCTGCTCAGGGCTACACTATGGAGGCTAAGGGAATTTCTTGGTTTCCCTCATCAAACTCATCAAATACACAACCCAACAACTCCAAAACGCTGTCGTGGACAAGTTGTGAGCTGCACAATCACCACACTATGAGATAATAACGGAACGTTACGAGACGAAGCTGTTTTAGAGGTAAATTCATGCAAAACCGCTGATGCGCGTTGTGTTCAGGGACATAGCGATTATGGCAATGGGCCAATTTGCCAAAATGTTGAACTATCCCTTTAAAGCAGAAGTAAGCGATCCGGTCGTTTTGGCTAACTTCTTGTCAGGAGATGGAGTTAGCAGCCCCGCCCTCGTCATGGATCTATTAGAACCATATTGGCTGATGTGCGCAAAAATAAAGGTGAATGCTCAGATACTGTTCCATTTAACTAACCTATCAATCAATCAATCAATCAGACTTTATTTATAGAGCACTTTTCATACAAAAGATATGTAGCACAAAGTGCTTTACACGATAAAAGCAGACAAAACAAAGCAAAAATAAAAACCCAAAGTAACGCAGATACACGCGTGCGCACACACACACACACACACACACACACTTTATAAAGCTTTAAAAGAAGGCAACTGAAGCGCTATCTTACTCTACAATTTGCCGTGAGGAAACACTAGGGACTGGATAAAACAAAATAATTAAATGAAATGATAAAAAATAACTAAAATTATACCGTAAATATGCTAAGACTAAAAAGATTAAAAGTAAAAAATGAATACAGAACAAAATAAAATAAAATAATAATAAATAAATAAAAATTTAATAAACAGTAAAAATCGATAAATGCAATAAAATGATAGGAAAACTAATAAAATAGTAAAACCTATAAGTAATATCTAATCAAAAGCCAAGCTAAAAAGGTGTGTTTTAACCTAACATTGAATCGGTAGGAATTTAAATGTTAGCGTGTCATTTGTATAAAAATGATTAAAATAAACGTAAACACTTAGTATAGATGATAATTTATGACCTGAATATTTCAAACATTTCCCCTGGGGATTAATAATTGGTCCTATATTAATAGATACTTGAAATATTTTGTGTAAACAATGAGTAATGTAATTATATTTTGACTATATTTGATTTTACACATTCATAGTGTTGTGAAATTAAGTAATGCATAATAATCGTGATAATCGTAATACCGTGATTATTTCTCTGACAATAATCGTACCAAGAAAATTTGTAATCGTGACATCCCTACTTCAATGATCTGTATTATCTGCCCTGACCCTTCAGACACCTTGGATGGAAAAATGATGTCAGTGTAGGGAGGATTTTGTTGTGTTTCAGGCCCAGAGGTTTGTGTGCTGGGAAGATGGGAGCAGCCAGCCTGTGCCAGCCAGAGGGCACCAATGAAGGGAGGGCTAAGTCTAAACCACAGCCACTCCCCACCTGTTTCTGACCAATAAGGGTTAATTACACACACATAGTGCAATTTTTTAAAATGTATGTAACGTTTTTGTCTGGGCCAGATGAGAGAGAATTCTCGCTCTCTTGGGATGGTGGTTGCAGCTAACTGCTTGCAGACTGTGATTTCCTGAACAGGAGAGTTTTTTGTATCTGATTTCCTTAGATGATCCAATTTAATAAATAGTTAACCGGAACGTCATTTTTTGTTCTCTCTTGGAATAAACGAACACGCAATGTCAGTTTTCCTGTTTTTTCAACCTGACAAAGTCCAAAGTGTAATAAATTCACAACACGGTAACGTTAGCTCTGGGTGAGAGAAACGATAATATAATACATCCATGGAGAGAAATCCTCCACGGGGTCGTCCCTACAGAGTGTTGAGGTCTTAAAGGGATATTTCGGCGTAAATTTAACCCATGTTCCAACGCACTGTAACACCGAGCTAGACCCCCCCTCGAGAGATTTTTTTTTTTTTAAGTATATTTTTTGGCTTTTTAAAAATTCGATAGTACACAGTGAGATAGACAGGAAAGGGGGAAGCAGAGAGAGGGGAATGACATGCAGGAAAGGTCTGCCCGACGCGGGATTCGAACCGGGGACGCCTGCGTTGAGGACTGTAGCCTCTACATGGGGCAGCCGCGTTAACCACTGTGCCACACACCGCCCCTCCCCCTCGAGAGATGAAGTCTGTTAACCGCTAGCTTCTCTAGTTGTAGCAACGTTAGCAATGACCGCACCATAACAAACAGCGCAGTCTATTGATCCACTATCCACCGATCAAAAAGCCACTCATAGCCACAAATAATGCTCAGAACAGCACCAAACGCCATCAACCGTACAAACAGGGTCCCAGCACATAATACGAGGCATCAAACATCTGTTAGCTTTGCCTGGTTTCTATTGAAAAGAGACGAAAACAACTCACCCACTCTCCTCCAGTTATACGCTATGCAGCAACTTTCCGCGTCCAGCACAGAGTCCAGGCACTGACAACACACCTCCGAGGCCGACTGGCAGCACAGACATCTGGTTTCAGCGGCCACCGGCGGGCAGTGACCACACTGACAACTCGATTCCCCCAGGTCCAGCACATATCCACCGGCTCTCTCTCTCCCGCTTTCACTTTTCTCCTGGAACCTATTCGGGGTAAGTGCTGTTGTTGGTTTTTAGCCTATTATGGAGAAGTAAAACAAATACACACCTGTGTAGGCTACCGTCCGCGGTCCTACTGTAAAGTTTCCCTTCCTTGTTGAAAATAAGGAGATGCTCCAGCTGTCCCAGACGTTATCATCTTTGTATATTTCCACTCTTCACTTTTAACCCATGACTTGGCTTTCCGTGGTTTCATTTAGCATGGGTTGCTAATGGAAGCCAGCTAACAGCCTACAAATTAAGCTAGGTCATTACGCAGTTTCAAATATACCTCCTGTACCTACTGTTTCAATGGCCCCGACATAAAAAGCCCAACATACAATCAATGGAAATCGAAGTGTTTAAGAAAAAAACCTCAAGAATGCGATTTAAACTTCGCCTACATAAAAATGCAATAACAGCATAGGCTACCTAAGCGAAGGACTCGAGGCCTCCATGACACGACAGTATAATACAACAGGTGGTTTGAGGAACTGAAACCAAAGTTAACTTAGCCAGTTCAAGGTAGGGCAGTTGTGCACCATTGTCGAAGTTATGTGGGTTATATGTATCTTTATTTTACCAGTGACATTATTTTACAAACTAGGCCTACATGTAACAAAACAGAGTAGCAAAGTGTATGTTACTAGAGAACAAGAACTGCAGTCTTGTTAAATGCAAACTTAAGTTAAGTAGTTTCACCAGTGTAGCCCTGTGGTTTTCAAAGTGGGGGCCGGGGCCGCCTGGGGTTGCTAGGGGGTCCTCAGCAAATTTAAGTGAAGATGGAGAAAAAAATCCAAATAACAAAATAAACTCAAATTATTGTATTTTGAGAATTATTATGAAATATAATTTATAGTAAGAACATAAACCTTATTTGCCACCATGCTCATCTTTCTAATTGCTTGCCAGGCAAAATATCATTCATGGCATCATAAAGGGTGTTGACCCGTCGGTTTGTGCCTGACATCAAGCCGGTGGGTTTGCAAAAGGGGTCCCCGGCCAGAAGTTGATGCTGTTTGGGGGGCCTTGGCATGGAAAAGTTTGGGAACTCATAGTGGGAACTCCTGTAGCCTACTGAAACAGACAAGGCTCGGGAAACCTTTGCAGGTGTTTAGAGTTAAATCGCTGATTAGAGAGTGTGACACCATAGGGTTATAATAGTGAACTATTTCACATTCACAATATTCAAATATTTTGTGATAATGAGTTTTGGGTTGTCATTTAATGGGAGCCACAATTATTACAATTAAAAGAAATAAAGACATGAAATATGTGTGCAATGAAGCTATATAATAGCCTGTGAGTTTCACTACTGCAAAAAATTAACTTTTTCATGATATTTATTGAGATGCACCTTCATTTTGGAGCTTGTCACTGTTCGTGTAGTATATGGTGGAACAAGTAGCCTTTTTTTTTTTTACAGGGGAGCACAAAAAATATAATTTATGAGCTGGTGTGTTTTAGGCTGAGTAGGCACAAACAAAACAAGCACATTTTCATAAAGAGGATGTTTCCTCATAATTACATTTGGCCTTACTGTTCTACCGTTATTATTACATTTAGCCTACTTAATATGCAAATTAGGTTTAAAACAAGATTAAGACTTTGTGTCATGCTTCAGAAAAATTAGTGTCCACCATAGTATAATCTACATTTCTGGTATGCTTTGTTTGGCTACATGGATGGTGGAAACACAACAAAAAAAAAAGTACTGAACAGTCTATAAAGATGTTTGCTGTGTGGTGGCTCATACAGGCTCATGCAGCAGTGTATCTTATCAATAGAATAGAATAAGACTTTATTAATCCCCAAAGGGGGAAATTCAAAGTGTCACAGCGGCAGGAATACTCCATAGGACTGTCAACATTGTAGGTACCATGTCGCAGTGTTGTCAAGTGAAATGTTGCCATACTTTACAAAATGTGGAAGGAAAATACAAGTGATGCCAATAACACTAATGTGGAGTACCCTGCACCAAACTGGCAAAAACAGAAAGTTGTCTGGTTTGTGAAGTCCATATACTATATAATCCTCTGAACAATTGCAGTGCAGTGTTTTTGCAAACCTGCATTATAACTTGAATGATAGTGAGAGTTTGGTTTGACTTCCTGTATTGATTATTTGGCCCTTTGACTCCATTCATGTAACAGAGCATCACTGGCCTACGGAGAAAATGGTACTCTGCTGCATCCCTTCCTGTGGACTCTTCGATTCTTCTGCTGCCTTGTTGAGGTCTCTACAGATACTGTATGTAAGTAAGACAAGCTACTAATCTCTACCTCTACGATCTCCTCCGCCTCGTAACACCCTAAAACGCTTAACTAGCACTTACTGTATGCAGTTTGATGGACTAAGTGCATTGGATGCACTTCTTTACTTGATCTTTTTGCACTTATTGAATAGATGTACAGATGGCTCTTAGGAGTTTCATTGGCAGGGGTGATGGTAAGGATTATTTCACAACTTGGTCTTTTCAATTTAGAAGGTCTGAATCTCGTGGAATTGATTGATTTTTTATCTTGTCTGTTTCATGTTCAGCTGAACTGTGTTGTAAGCAGTCAGCTGCAGGCAGTGTCAAAGGTTATTGACTACATTTCTCTCTGTGACCGAAGCATCCCATCTATCTGTATGTTCTTTTAATTGCCCGGCAACCGGGAACCTGACAAGGATCCCACTGTCTGCTGTTACTGGAAACAGTGATAAATAAACTTGATCGACTGTCCCATTGATTACTTGCCACATCTCTCTGTTGACGATACCAGTGCAAACGGAACATCACTTTAAATTGATGGGGATGAGTTTGTATATCTTGAGTTGTGTGTGTGTGTGTGTGTGTGTGTGTGTGTGTGTGTGTGTGTGTGTGTGTGTGAGTGAGTGTGTGTATGTATATAGCCTATGCATGTGGGTAGGACCCTCTCATCAAGCAGTCCTCAGAGATAGATACGTCTATGGCCGACACCAGCCCTATCAATACTACTTCCACAAATTGTCTCAGGAGCGCATCGTAATCTGCCTCCCCTGCTGGATACTGAGTTCAGAAGCGGTTGTTAAAATGCACTTTACTTCAGTACAAGCCAGACCAGCTCATCAATCTGTCACATGTTCCCTTCTGCTTTTGAACTTATTCACTTGCCCACACACAAAGCCTTGAAATGATAAAGCCTACAATTAGATGGACTGAATTTTCATAAGCCTTGTAAATCAGTAGGCTACGTGGGACTATGTAGATCTCATAAATTAATGCAGGCCTACTATGCTTATATACTATTGTAGTAGTTTTGATAGGGATGCAAGACCTGACATGAATTGACATTAAATGCAGTGAGAATACACATCACTGGACCACTTCCTCAGTAGATGTCAAACAGTACTTAGTGGTGTCCACTAGAGGGCGGAAGAGTATAAGAATTTTCAGCAACAAGCAACAAGCACGGCCGTCTGCTCACGTCGACTCTGCCTTGTGCAATAGGAGAAACACTTGTACAGAACCATATCGCAATATGTGGTCTTGGTACTTTGTGTTCGTGGATTTATTTATTTATTTTTTAGTAATTTTAAAACCTGCAATTAAAATTACTTATAATTGGGGCGGTGTTTAGCTCAGTTGGTAGAGCGCCCGCCCCATGTGTTGAGGCTGTAGTCCTCGCTGCAGGCGGCCCCGGTTCGAGTCCCGCGTCGGACGGCCCTATCCTGCATGTCATTCCCCCCATCTCTGCCTCCCATTTCCTGTCACACTCTCAGCTGTCCTATCGAATAAAGGCATGAAAAGCCAAAAAAAATATATATACTTAAAATTACTTATAATTAATGTGTGAATTTAATTTGATAAATTAATGCCATTTGCGTCCTGTTATTTAATTGCCCTGCACAAATAAATAAAAAAATATATAGCATAGTCTTACATTGTCCGCATAGTCAGTATATTGAGGAAAATACAGCCTGTTTTATTGAATTATTATAGTCTGTTTTCCTCCTGGTATTACAAACACATCTCTGCTGACAGGTGCATTGGTTTATTTTAGGCAAAAACGATTATCCTCATTGAAATTATATGGAATATAATTCTTTGCGATAGCATTGTATGCATCCAGAATAAAGAACTCCCAAATCCTCCCAAAACATCATGCACAACTTATTTAATCAGGACTGTTGGCCAGGCTTGATTTTTCTTTGCTTGTCCCAAGCTTCTTATAATCTGCGTTGATACGCTTTGATAAAAATCTATAGTATCTTCCGGTTTGTTTTTCCTCTCACCTTGAAATTGACCAGGCATTTGAAACATGATTTTTTTAACCCACTATTCATTTGATGTCGCCCTCATTTTTAATTCGTGTGCTATCAATAAAGCAGCATAAAATACGTCTAATTAGAAACTCAAACGTGGCTGTTGAATCAAATTGGTTGTCAGAGATTCCCCCCTCCCCCCTCTTTTACCACCAGAATGAAATGATTTGGAGTGGAATAATATCAACTCTGCCCAGTGAAGATGGATCATGGACTTTCTCCATCAGCAGAGATATTTTATTGCATTAGCTGCTCGTTGGAAGTCCCTGTGTTTGATTGGGTCGATAATTCTCCACACAGGGGCAGCATGCACTGGACCAAAATACGTCGTTGCAGGTTCTCTCTCCACGTACAGAATATTTGAAGAGAGAAGGAAATAATTGCAAAACTAAATAGTTGTGATTAGAGATGGTGAAATTAAAGCATTGACTGAACACATATTCCTGACATTTTCATAAATTGCAGAAGGCCCGTGGTATAGAATAGCAAAGCAGTAATTGGCCATTATGAAATGGGGGCCTCCAGTGTTACAGTAATATGAGGCTATTTACTGTTTTCTTGCCTACTCATTTTAGAACTGGTTGTTTTTGCTTATTTGGATCAGATTTTAAAAAGACTAGAATATTTTTATTGAGCTATTATTATTATTATTATTATTATTATTATTATGTACCTTACAAGACATGCCACGCATATTTATTTTTATTTCCGATGCTTTTAAAAATTGTTGGCTAACCAATTTAATGCAAAGTCAATATCCTCATTTTCCATCTTTTTTTATTTTGTTTCACAGTTTGGTTGGACAAAGCAGTGATAAATATCCCTGTTGATCACTTGATTGATTACCTTGCTCAAAGGTCACCCGGGCGCTGGTAATTTCCTTGTGCCGGAGGCTCCCTTTTCACTTTTAGTCTGCCTAGACAACCCCAGTACAGATCATGTAAATCTTTTAACCCCTGAACAGCTGAGTACAACACCACTGTAGTACAGTAAAAAAAAAATACACTAAAGCCTTTTCCTCTTTTAAGAGTTACCTACTACACTGGCTACGTGAAATAGGCCCCTGGAATTAGAGGCGTTTGTTAACTGGCGCGTGTTTGCGAATTTAGCGCCAAGTGCAAAAGTGAAGCACTGTTTTAGTTTATACTTGCAACTGTGTGGGTCTCGAACCCAATTAATTTCTAATAATTACAACCCACGGGGCTGCGGGGATCCGCGTGCCGCTCCGCCCTGCCACCGGGTTCAGCGCATCACAATAAAATATGTATTGAGAAAATGCTTCAGAGGGGAGAAGAGACGAGGGAAGAGGAGAGTGAGTTATTGCGGTGAATGAAAACTGTTTCCATTTAGGCTAATTGAGCGCGCCGCCTGAAGCCCCTAACGCCCCCCCCCCCCCCCGCCCCCTCTCTCTCTCTCTCTCTCTCTCTCTCCCTGTGTTTCTCTCTCTCTCACCCTCGTATAGGCGCAACTCACTTAATAGCACAATTTATGTCATTATAGTAGGCTAGAGGTAGAGTGAGGTACAACCACAATAAAGTATCATATTAACCTCCCTTAACTCATCAATTTTTAATGAGGAATAGTGGTTCGAGGATGTTTCAGTTTGGTTTAGTTTTTGAGTGTGGAACTACATCTTTAAAAAAAAGAAAATGTGAAAATATCTAACGAAATACTTTTTAGGGTGTTATCTTCCCAAGATCACACAGACAAATATTTACACGTTTGCATTGAAAGTGTCTTTATTTCCCTCCGGGGCTTGAAATCATATAATAATACAGTGTGGCCTCTTCGGTTTATTGCTCACAGTGCAACGAGAAGACTGTGCCACTTCACCGTATAACACGCTTTGGTGTTGGTCAGCCCTTACAGTTTTTTTCTCATGGCATTGCATGATGTCACGACTTCAATCAGTTTCAACACACTTTGGAATCGATAGCCCGAGTTCACAACCCATTAAAGAGTTCATCTGCAAGGTCACGATGATCTCATGCGGATCTAATTAATTGCCAATTACTTTAATTATAGGCTGTCAGTATTTAGGGACGTGTAAGCTACGCCTTTGTGATATCAAAGCGTGGACTGGTGTGTGGATAAAATTTCTACTGTTTCTGTTTTTTCATATTTAGCAATAAAACGAACGGTAAGAAATCTCGACTTGCTGGTTCTGTACCTGACTCCTGCTCTATTTCGCTGCTATATGACTCAGTATCTAAATATGCCTCTATAAAATGTTTATGTGATAACAGCAGACATGCAGTGATTTTATTGACTTTTAGTGCCTGGATGGCATGCATTTATGAGTGTGGCCTTTTTCTTAAAATGCAGAGCGTGGAAAAAAAGAAAAGGAAAAGTTAGTTGAAACATTAGGCTATTTTCTCTCTCTCTGAGATGAAGGATTGCTCAAAAGTCCTTTTCTCTCTCCCCTTCTCCTTCCAAGTTTAAATCAAGTAAAAACATCCTGATCGAGCCTTCAGCAATTTCCAAGTGATGGAATTTACACACTGCAACAGAGAAGTCTCAAACAGGCATTAATATCAAGCACTTAACATTTTAATAATTGTCAGCACAAAGACAGAGAACGGGCGAGGGAAAAACTCATATTAGAGCTGTCAGTCGGGTGCCCAAGCGGGAGAGGGAGGGGGAAAGTTTTTCATTCATTTTTTTTTGTGCTCGGTGTAATGGTCAAAACACAATTAAAATATATAAAATCTTTAATGACTACATCCAGCATTGGTAATTTAAGTGAACATTGATTAATGTGACTTCATTTAAAGAGGAAAGGTGCACAGCAAGGATTCAGAATAAGGATCGTTATAATTAATGTCCTCTGCACTCTGTAGATCCGGGGTGCTGGTTGCACTGCAAAAAATATCCAACTTGACAAAGATTTGCATTTAGTGCTCAGACTCATAAAGTTTTTATATTTTCCTTAAAAAAAGAAAAAGAAAAGAAAGAAACGTATATTGCGTAAGAAAAGTGACATTCTTTTGTTATTAAGTTGTGTTTATTTTGTCCCTTTTAGAAGAAAAAAAGAACATATATGACTTTTGTTACCAGATGATCAAGTCAAAAGCTGCACTGGAGGCATCTCTATTACAAAGTTTTCTCACGCGTTAAGTAAACAAGAACACACGACTTGGATCTTTGGAGGCTGCAATCGTTGGACATTTTTTGCAGTGTGCCCCGCTTTCTCACTCAGCGACCCCCTTTAGAAAAGTTGACACGAAAGGAGATGTCGGGCGATTCACCCATCTTGACCGGATCAGGTTAATATCAAAGTGATAAATCTTCCCAAACTTTTTCTGGCACTTGCTGCCGGCAGATCTCGAGTCTGTGCGCATGTGCGAAGGTGTCCAGACTGACAATGCTGCAGAGATAGCGCGTTTGGATTGAGAAACCCAGAGAAAAAGGACAGAGAAAAAACAAAAAGGAGGAAAAAAGATCCAAGAAAAAATCCAAACAAACCCACGCCGAGAGACTGGCACCATGAGGTCCAAAGGCAGGGCACGGAAACTGGCCACGAGTAGGTGCAACATCCCTTTCTTTTTTTTCCCTTTTGAAACATGCCATCTTATATCTACCTATATACTGTCGCTGTTATCACTGCGTCTACTCAGAGTTTCTGTTAACGATTTCGTTTCCTCCAGAAAACCAAAATCCTCACTCTGACCCGTTAGAAGCAACAGAATAATGATATTGTTGCGAAGAGAGAGAGAGGGGAAAAAAATCACCGCTGTCACAAGAGGAGTGTAAACTGTAAAAGTTGAGGGAGCGATGGAGCAACTTTCTGCAGGGCGTCCGCTCCTGTATTGGAATTGCTCGTTGCATGTAGTGGGCGCTGTAGTGTATTGTAGGGTAAAATCCCATGTCCTGTGCATCGGCAGTTGTAATGCTGTTGGTGCACACGGCTGCAGCGAGCTGCTGGTCTCCTCAGCTTGCGCCGGAGCAACTTGAAGGGGGAAAAAAATCAGATTGTTGGAGAGAAACAAGGAGAAAGCGAGGACTTAGACAGGCATGGTAAATGTGTGAGTGGAGGGGATCTTGTTTTGTAACTCTGTTTGTGTATGTGAGTCATGCAGTTCATTTCGAGCTCTTATTAATGTATAATCTGTGTTGATCGATCATATGCCATACAGAAAAAAAACAAGAAATTCAGACATCGATGTTTTAATTCTAGCCTATTTATGCTCCAATGTTACTGTTTATATATTTCAGGCTTCATGTCGTTTGATTATTGCAGGACGCAGCTTCTCTCTGTTTAATGCAAAATTCATTTTGGATGGAAATAATAACTTCAAATACTCAATGCTTTTGATTAAATTAAGTATAATATAGAAACACTCTTCATTAAATCGATTTAATTACTTGGACGCAATCAACGTGAATGTATGCAAGCAGATGATTGATATGGCTATTCATCCATTGATTTGCTGCAATAAATAATCAAGAATTATATTGTGTTTTTCTAAAGCTGCTTCAATCGAGCTCGTAATAGATACATTTTCAATGAGTGTGGTGCAAAAAGTCTCTCATTTGAGTTTTGACTCTTAACGCTGACTTTTAACTATTGACGTGCTGACTGTAAAATTCAAACCATGAATCTACTGATTTTTTTTTCTTTCCTCCTTTTGGACGAAATGACATGCAGATATGTCAAAACCATACGGGCAACATGGATGTTTTAATC
The DNA here is from genome assembly GCF_045865225.1 of Trachurus japonicus. Lineage (NCBI taxonomy): Eukaryota > Metazoa > Chordata > Actinopteri > Carangiformes > Carangidae > Trachurus > Trachurus japonicus. The sequence continues at coordinate 21,810,214 of NC_140919.1, forward strand.
TTTGTAAGAATTGTTATTTGCATAAATACTTTATTGTGATTTTCTCGAGTGTTTAGAAAATATGATATGAAATTAGCTCAAAGGTACACGCAGACACACGCAGACACACACATACACACACAGTCACCACCATCATCAGCAGCAGCAGCAGCAGAAGCAACAACAACAACAACAACAACAGGAAAAACGCTTGTTTTTCTGTGTAGGCCCTCCAGGTCTCTGTACAGTGAATCACAACACTTTGTTTTAGAGTATAGAGTTTTTTTTTAAATGGAACCCACAGAACAAGCAGCAACTGCATCAACTTTTCTCCATATTTTCAAGTCATTCAAAGAATAGAGGAGGTATAGTCTATTATGCATTGTGTATTTAAAGATTATTATTCTTCAGATGGAGGAGGAAGATTTCTTCCTCGTCAGTCAGAATAGGGGAGTGTTCTGGGTCCCCGGAGGAGCGGGCCCGCTCTGGCCCTCAGCCAGGTCTGCACAGTGTCAACAGTGAATATTTAAATTCCCAGACCCCTCATATGGGCCCTGCTGGTAAATGCGTTCAGTGTGTGCCTCCCGCCTGTCCGGAGAAGTCGTGTTAAAACGAGCATGTAGGGGCCTCCTTGCAGAAACAGTCGTGTGATTAAAAAAAAAAAAAAAAGAGGGGGGTGGGTGGTGTAATAGAGGAGGTGATGGAGAGGTGGTAAACGTAAGAGTGATTGATGGAGGCTAACTGATTAGCCCGCACGTCCAGATGTAATGCGGTGCGCCACAAAGCTCAGTTTAGCTCCCCAACCAAGTCCAGCCAAGGCGCGCAGACTGCACCCCGCGGTGGATTGTGGGCTCCGAAAGGATGGAGGAGGAGGGCTTTGATGATCCAAACTTGGTGCAGGCCTAATTAAAGATCCACTTAGCATACTTGTGTCTCAATAAAAACCTTTTCTGATTATAATATGTTCAGAGGGCTTTGATAATTTGTTTGGAATAATTTCAATAACGATTAATCTGACACAGCCCACTTAATCATACTATGATTTGCAGACATCTAGTATGTAAATCTTAATTCAGGGAAAAAATATAGTCCAGACTTAAAGGAAAAGTTCCATTAAAAAAAAAAAAAAATCTGTAAACCTAACAAGTCGCTCTGGAGCATTCAAATCCAGTTTGTTTCCCAAGGCCCAGACTTGTGCATTTGACAATCATTTTTCACATTCACCACGATATTTTGTCAGTCATCACTCACTGATCCGCCTGTCTCAGAGCCAAGGAGTTATCGGCTGTCACGGTTTGGATGCATTATCTTTCAAATTGACACCCCTGATTGGCGCGCGAGAAGCCGTGCGCGTGTGTGTTTGTGTTTATGTGCGTGTGAGCGAGGAAGAGAGAGAGGCAGGCCTCGCGCGCCTCGGGGTCTCGCTGTCCGTCAGCGCCTCTCCTCTCCTCTCCTCTCCTCTCCGGAGCTGAGAAGTGCGTCCGTCCTCCCCACATTGTGCAATGGGCCATGCATCTCGCGTTTGTCTGGCTGAGCTCATTAAAACGGTTAATAGATCGGCCCATTTAAAAGGTGAGAAGGAGCGGGCCGGCGCGAGGAAAGTGAAATAGAGACCCCATTAAACAGCCCTTGTTGTCCCGGAGCGGAGCTCTTTGCCTGCGCTCTGCTTGGTGCCAAGCTCCGTATACAAATGTCCCATTTCTCCCTTAGTAGTGGGTCAAGAATCATTGAGGCCCACGACCGAGGTGACTCCTCTCTGTTCACTTGGCTTTGTTATTGTTGTTTGCATCGAGTATTTTAGTAAGAGTTTAAAATAGTTGGTGTTTTGAATTTCAACAGAAATACTGTACAGGGTAACAAGTTATTTAAAACATTTTTGTTATTTATTCTTAAGGCCTCAGTGCAAAATTCAATAACTTGCTTATAACTTTTTTTGAATTTCTTTGTTGTTTGTTTTAGGTGCAATGCTCACTTAAACTTGAAGGACCAGCACTTCCATTGTTGACACAAATGCTTGTTGTGTGAATAGGTGGAAGATGGCTTCTGTCAGTACCTGTAGATTTTCCACTTTTCATGTGTCATGGCTGTGTAACAAGAATTTGATCTATCCACAGAGCAGTAAATGTGACCAAGCACATTCATTAACACACTGTGTATCATAATAATAGCTCATGATAGAAAAGTTGCAGAATCCTCGTCTAACCAGGTGTGAAGCATATGCATCTTCAGAGACACACATACAGCCTTTGTGTGTGTGTGTTGGGTTTTGGGTGGCGGGGGCAGGTTGACTCTGACCTAGGCCCTCTCATCTATCAACGCCCCCATCTGTCTGACATGTCGTCCACTCTCCTCATCTCTTACGTCGGGAGAAGGGTCTCTCTCTCTCTCTCTCTCTCTCTCTCTCTCTCTCTCTCTCTGTTTGTCTGTCTGTCTCTCCCTCTCTCTCCCTCCATGTCTCAGAAAATGGCTCTTTGGGAAGGTCTCTGATGTTAATGAGTCGTCCAGGACTCAGTCTCAGGGCTGTAAACACAGAGCTGACGAGGTTAGTGGTTTGTTTATGCACTGTTGTCACCCGCTTGAAGGATGGCCCCTGTTCCAAGCAACTAGGGAGCTTCCAGGCCCCGTCATGGGTCCCCTCTCAGACCCTGACAGAGTGGCCCTGCCTCAGTGGCTTCCCTCTCGTCTCTGTTGCCCTCTTTCCCAGCTGCCCTCTCTGCTCTCCTCCATCTTGGTCCATCACGTATGTAAAGAATTTCATATTGCAAAAGAGCACACTTTAGTTTTAGTTTTGAATACTACTCAGGTGGCAGGTGAAAAAATGAGTGTTGCACTTATAGACAATACGATAGTGCTTGTGTGTTGATGATGGTGTGTGTGTGTACGTGTGTGTTGTTGTTGTTGGGAGGGGGGCAGTGGTGGTGGTGTGGTGCAGCGACCCAGACAGGGCAGTGTGGGAACACCAAGCGATGGATGGAGGGAGGGAGGGTGGAAGGGAGGGTGTGCAGCAACATGTCAAGCCTGGGAACCGCTGTGTGTTTACCACAGGGAAACCGTACCAACACAGAACAATGAGAGAGCCTTACCCCTTCTAAATAAAAAAAGGCATTTCTGCTTTCTTCTCCCCCCTAAAGGTCATGGAGTTAGAGATAGGGAGTCCACACAAAAGCCTCCTGTCTGTCGGCAGTCTGGTCTGGCCCAGTACGGTGCCAAGGCTGAGGTCATTATCAACAGAGCAGTCCCAAGCTAAGCATATTTTTATAGATTGTGCTTGTGAGAGTGTGTGTGTGTGTTTGCTAGAAAGGGAGCTGAGCATGTGTATGTGCTTATTTGGTCGGGCTGAGAATGTGTACGTGTGAGTTTTAGTGCATATGCACAAAACAAAGGCGCTCTGCGGTATGCAAGTACGGCGCGGCGGTTGTCAAAGCGGGTGACGTGCCGCCATTTTCTCATCACAAATTGGTCTGAGATAAATGGCATTTTGCTGAGTTGAAAAGTTTACCCAGACATCAAACTGATTTGTGTGTCGTTATGATGTCCGAGGAGTTATAATGTCAACAGATTGCTGATGGTGCGGTTTGCCCGGGCTATTAATGAGGCAGTGTGAAGTTAGCATTCCTTGGCATGCTTTGAGAGGAGATGTCTGTTAGCTAATTAAAGAAACTCAATCATTTTATACACCAATCAATTACCTGGAGCAGGTGGTAGAAACAGGGCCCGACACTCTGGCCTCATGTCTCACATCAGCTAACTACCCGAAGTCACTTTACTACATTGTTGAGTGCTTTTATGGAATGGAAGACTAAACAAGAGGCTTGATGTGACGTCATGCTGGCTGCCAATCTCTGTGTGCTACACTTTACTCCAGACTTTTTGCATGTCAGTTTACAGGCTGATGTGTGATCCTTTAACTTTTTAACTATCTACCCCCCCAAGCGTCTCCAGAATTTATCAATTCCATTCATTAATGATATGTTTTATACTGGCAGGTATGTTAAAGTGGCATGGTTGTTTGCTTGTGAACCTTGCTTTGTAATCACTCTCCTGGAGGGTTGACAATGAGAACAGTGTTTTTTTTTCACTCTTACACACTGGAGGGAGCACATTGCTATAAACAGGAATTACCCAACAATCGCTTTGTGAATGTGGTGATAACAGCGTGTTCCAGCACAGCTCGGGGATCTCCCTGGGTGGAGCCCAAGGGATGGAAGGACTGAGAGAGGGAGGGAGGCATGGTCATTTCTGATTAACAGTGGCAAAAACAGGGTAACACAGGTAATGCCCATCTGTAGCAGATGAGGTAGGAGAGGACAGGGCAGATTTATTTGCAGGTACATTTTATGTTTTTTGTGCTGTGCGTATTTCCCCCACCCCCACCAGTCCGAAGCTCATTAAATGGTGACCTCTCACCCCCACAAGGTGGGAGAGATGAGGGGGAGGAGATGTGTTCAGAACGGGGCCTTCCTGATGAAGTTTGTGCTGCACCTCATTCACCTGATTGGATCTGATAGCATATGTCTTGCCTCTGTTGAAGTTGGACAATGGGACAGAGACAAAAAGTCATGAAATTCTAGGCAAGATTTTCATAACGAGAGTACTGCTGCACTTTAAAGATTCAGATAAACCCATGTTGTATTCTTTGGGCAGCAGTTATCACAGCACTCCTATCGTTTGTGAAACATTTTTACTGATAATTCCCTAATAGAATAAGCTTGCTGAAATTTTTCATGCTATATTAACCAAATATTCTTATTTTGTTGCCAGTTCCCTGGACTCGGTTAGCGGGTGGATCATCTATTCGTCATTTGAGAGGCATGCACTATCAATGTTCATCTCTCTGTCCCACTCCCAATCCCAGTGTCTGAGAAAAGGAAACACCACGTCCCTGTCCGTAGAGATCTGTCTTGATGACTTCCCCTTTATGTATGCGTTTGACTGCATAAGCTGTGCACCTTCTGCGTGTGCACAAGTGTTGTTGGTCAGTCAGGGTCGCAGCAAAGGAAAGAATGCGGCTGTGGAAAGGAATGCTGGGTTGATTAGCGCTGCTTACCTGTAAGTGAACTGGACATGCCGGCGTGTGATGAGACCGAGGAAACAAGGGAACAATAGGACAGTAGAGATTCCTTTCCACGCTGCATTCCAGTGAACCTGCAGCCGGGGCCCCCCGCTCAGAGCTTTGATGAACCCTTCTCGCGGCTTCCTGGGATTGTCGCTCCTCCACAAACACAAAAACATAAAGTGGTCGGTGAGCGGGGGCCAGGGAAGAGAGAGCACGGCCCTCCTCAGGATGTCCTGTTTTGATTAGCGTTAGCATCCTAAAAGCACCATAGAAATATTATTCTAACACGGAGAAGAGCTTAGTGGTGACACATCCACTTCTTTCCACTCTGTGACCTCCAGGGTCAGATACACTACAATGAGCCAGGAATCAAAGAGGTGCTCCTCACCCAGTGATATGACTGAGGAAATAATGTGAGGAAAACAAGGCGATAAAACGATAGGGAGAGATTTCAGGGCCTGTCAACAGGTGGAAGTTTGTCAGGCCAGTGCTTTTAGAATTTTCTAAGAAATACGGGACAACTTATTAGTCATTATTTCGATAATGTTGATGGTATTTCTGATGTGTTTTTACTTAAATGACAAGCAGTATTGAGTGGTGAAAATGCTTCTCTGTGAAGCATTTTGTGTCTTCCATATCTAACAGCTTGAACGTAGCTTCTAATATGTTAGAGCTGTCAAACGATTAAAAGAATTAACTCAATTAATCACAATAATACTCTGTGATAAATCACGATTAAAATACTAAACATTTTTACTTGTATTTCCTTCTATTCTTCCTTATATATCATTGGAGGATGTAGCCTACCTAGAGTTAATCCGTTAGAATATAAGGATGCAATTTTACAGATTGGTGAACACATAATAGTTGTTGATTTTTTTTCACATCAGCAATATATTTTGATTAGTGTATGAAACAAATGCCTATAAATCACATCACAGGCTTCGTCATGAATGGAGAAGCTTATCCTCCTGAAGCTTCCGTACATTTGACAGACCACCTTCCGGCACGGTGTTTTAATGTCTCTGTGCGTGTCTTCCTGACTGCAAACCCGTTTTCCCTGTCTTGGGACAATAAAGATCCTTTGACTTTGACTTTTGACTTTGACTTTGGCACAGGAAACACTTGCCGACATAATTTACATCTAGTCTGATAGTCATGAACACCGACTCTGTAATCAAAGCAGCCACGGCATCGAGTTTAGAATGATCACGGTCAGAGTGGGACGGGTCTTCACAGAGCGCAGGTGGGATGATGCTGCATTCAGGACAGAAATACGGAACAAACCTCGTCCTGTGTTGATTCAAAACGGGGCGTCATCAAATACGGGACCATATTTCAACGGATGGGTGATAAACCAAGTGACGACACAGACACAGACACAGACAGGCTCTACCTTAGTCACGTGTTAATGTTTTTAAAGTATATATTTTTTGGCCCTTTTGCCTTTATTTGATAGCACATAGTATAGATAGACAGGAAAGGGGGAAACAGAGAGAGGGGAATGACATGCAGGAAAGGGCTGCCCGACGCAGGATTCGAACCGGGGCCGCCTGCGGTGAGGACTGTAGCCTCTACATGGGGCGGCCGCTTTAACCACTGCGCCACGCACCGCCCTGTGTTAATGTTTTTAAATGTGTTATTGTTTCCAGATCAATCGCATGTATTAACGCGTTAACTTTGACAGCCCTAGTATAGATACTCACAAAACTTGAGTGAGTACTGTACAGTACTTGTGTATGTGGAGCAGCAGCTCTTCCACACAGTGTCCTCTTTCAGCAGCCCACACTACATCTTTTCTGTCTCCTGTGGAATCAGGGGGCAATGAAGCATTGCAGCATGGTTTGTTGTTCTGCTGTTGCTTGAGGGCTTTAGTTTGACAGGAGGGCACCACTTTGTTCACCTCAGTGTCCAGAAGGGACCCCTAGAGACCCCTGGGCCTGGATGTCTCTGTCAGGGCTGTGGCAGGACTAGGGCAATGGGGGGCCCCACTGCTCAATGGGTCAGTGGACAAGCTAATCGATTTTATCTCCGTTTCACACACTACGCCAAACCCCTACTGGCCTGATATTCACATGTTCACTGTTCAGAGGATTATGCTCTCTCCATCTCCTGTCTATCTTCTGTTGTTTTCCTCTTTCAGTTTCTTTTTCTTTCTGACCCACCACATTTCTTGTGTTTCTGGTTTGTCTTTCTTCTATTCTGTTTTGTCTACCATTTCTCTTGTGCTGTATCTCCCCCCGCCCCCTCTCTCCTTCCCTTACTCCATCTCTCTTTCTCCCCCTTTTTGGAGGGAGCGTTTTAAATTTAGCCTCCATGCCCGACTCCAAGTTGGCGCTCCCCTTGTGGGAGGCTGGTGGGCAGGCGGAGGAGACCATGTTTTCTCGGCCATTCCTCTGGATGAAGCGTTGGAACAAGGGAATGAAAGCTTTGGGAAAGGTCTGGAAACTTCCCATTCATCAGTGTAAGGAGATACTGCGCTGACAGTTAGCAGACGGCCAGCCAAGTACAACACGGGACAGCCGCGTGGGCCTGCAGCGCTCAGCTCCAACAGACAGACAGAGCGAGACCAGACCAAACACCCCACTCATCTCTGATCGCGGAAATAACATATGTTAGCGTTTTAGGCACTTATTCTGATTCTCCTGCATGGAGTGACTCAAGTGCGAACAGTAGAATAAGTGAATGATTATGGGTGCAATCATAACTAATATAGTAATAAAGAGGAGCAGGGGGCAACAAAGTTATAGCACTGCAGACAAATAGTGATCATATGCTGTCATTTAAATGGTGGAGCAAATTGTGGTAGGATCAGTTATTTTTCTGAGTTGGCAAAATATTGACCTCTGTACATGACTTTATCTTTTCTTTTCCCACTGACACAGCCTCCCACCATCACTGCAGCAGGGTAGAATGCATTTATGAAAGTAAAGAATTATATGCAGCATAAACACACGCACATTTGAACATTTACCTGTCCCAGCCAGATATGTGGGCACAGCGTACTCAGATACCTGTGTAGGGTGAGCTGAGATGGGACAGAGGACTGGCAGGACCGTGCAGCGCGGGACATTGCAGGTGTGAGCCTGTGTCTCTCTGCCCAGCCATTAATCGCTGCCATCTGACAGTTCAATCTACGAGGAGGCTGAGCAGAGCAGCCGCCTGGTTACCAGGGCAGGTCATTACTGAGCACGGAGGCAGCCAATCGCATCAGCGATCAATGACAAAAGGCAGTAGAGGAGGAGAGAGCAAAAAGTGAGAAGAGAAGTGGAGGGAGGTTGGGTTGAAAGAGATAAGGGGGTGAGAGAGGGAATGAAGATGTGAGGATGACGGGAGAGGAGAGGAGAGGAGAGGTATGGCAGGATGAAGGCAGGTATGCTGCAGAAGGTCAGTTCTTGGTTGTGGAATGGATGACAAACAGGCTGTCAGCCGCCAAGGAATGGAGATATTCATCCGATGCTGCACAACAAAAAAAATATGGCCCCTTGCACGTGCGCACATAAATGCGCCACAGACACAGTCATTGCCTGAGCAGCTTGATTGAGAATGCAGCAGGGGAATTTAGTGTGAACCATTGTTTTATGAATTCCATATACAAGGTGTTGGCAGTCTGTGCCGCCCTTTTAGTGGTCAGTTCGGGCTGTGCTGTGGTAAAAGTAATGACTGGCTGTGAATTAAAAAAAATCAGTTCATGAAAACGCCACAACTCCCATGTGGCTCCGCCTCCGCTGCCCACCACGTTACCACGGGAACAGCTGCCATGGCAGGGTCCGTCCAGTGGTGTTTACCCAGCTCCGAGAAGTCAAACATGAGCTCCTTCTAACAGAAGGAATTCCACGTGCTTTACGACATTTATCATATTTCATTACCCAGCAAATGTCATTTTCACCTCCTCACCCATGTTTTTTTTTGCCAACTTTTTTTTTCTTCTTCTTTTTTTTTATAAGAATGTTGACGAGGGGATTAATTGACATTGTGGGTGACATTATTTGGCCAGGGCTCGGATAAAACAACAGGGAGATCTCTCTTCTCTCCCCAGAGGCCTAGAATAGCAGAGCTGGTCGTTTATCCTGCGCTATCTCTCAGCAAATCCACTGGCCTCTCTTCCAGACGCATATTCTCACACAGACACACACACACACACACACACACACACACACTTGCACAGAGAGAGAGAGAGAGAGAGCATCCCAGTGTGGACACCACTGAGTGATGATGAGTCATTATAGAGAGGGTGCCCTTCGACCTCCTCCAGTCTTTATGGATCACTCTCTGGCAGAATCATATTCCCTAATGCCAAGTTCCTGTCCATCTGCCGGCCTGTCTGTCAGACGGTCAAGCCCCTTAGTCTCTCTCTGTCTCTCTCTCCCATACTCTTTCACTTTCTCACTCTCTCCCCTGAGTTTCACACACCAGTTCATCCCAGACATCTCTGTCTCTGTTTATTTTAATAACAAACAGGAAAAATATCTCCTTTTCCCATTATCAAATGTTTGAATTTGATAGTTTTCATGTATTCCGTAGTGAGAATAATAGACATAAGTGTTGACTCGGTCTAAGGTCATTTTTTTTAGATGAACTTGAGAAAGTCTTAACAAATTGTCTGTTGTCCAAGGGTGTGGTAATTTAGAAGATTAATTGTATCTGTTCATTCTAACTTAGCATGTACTTCAGTGTTGGGATTGGCATGCAGCATCACTTCAGCTGAATTCACAGTAATCCAATACATCTCTTAGCATGTAAGTGTTTTCCCCACATCTATTTCCTCACTTGCATGTGATCATGGTAATTCATGCACAGAGAAGCAGAGGAACAAGGGAGCACAGAGGAAAGGAGTCAGTTTGGATTTCTACACATCCTCTTCTCTTATTCGATGTTACTTTGTTAATCCAATACTACCACTATGCCAAAGGTATTTGGTGTGGATCAGGCTGCTAATATGTTTGTTGTGGGCGCTAGCATTTGATCCTGCTCTCGGCAAATGCAATTTGTTTGGCTTGATTTGATCAGTTGCAGCAGCATATTTCCGTGCAGACAGGGAGCATGTAAACCTTCCATACAAAAGGAGTTAAAATGTTTTTGTGTCTGTGAAAGGGGAAACTCTATTACAGGTGTCCTGGACCACGGGGCCCTGCTGTCTCTGATGAAATGCTCTTTGGGTGTTAATGTAATTCTGATTTGGCCTAGCACTGGAGACCAGCCACCTCTAGGGTTTTAAAACTGCCTCTGAAAGGCAGAAAACAAAGTCTGGAGTGAAACCGTACAATTACAATCGTGGAAACTTTGAAGGGCACTTCCTGATGTAACATAGTAATCTCCCTTAGGAGAGACACCAGAGAATGATGCTATGTAATTTTGGTAATGTTTTTGTGGACTAAGCATTGTTGTATGTATGCACAGTGCATGCGACTTAAGTGGCACTCTGCACAGTGAATGAGATTGTATGCCCTTGACATTGAATATACATATACTGCATAAAACATTAGCAGGCTGACATGAGCACTGGTAAGATGACATCCAATGAAAACAGGAAAACTTTGTTTAACTGAGGCACGATGCTTTCTGGTAAAAAAAAAAAAAAAGAAAGAAAGAAAAAAAAAAGTAGAGTCAGGAATCCATAGGGCCAGCAGGATTCTGTCTCTATATAACAAAAACATAGCTGATTTGACAACTACTTTGTAGATGCAAAATCCACCACTGACAAAGCTAGGCTTTCACCCCACATCATCCACCACATTTGTTACATCTGTGCGCTGTAACACAAAAAAACAGCCTTGCTTTGAACCAAAGTTAAGCCATTTACCAAGGTGATGTCTGTGTTGTGATGCATGTAATCTAACTCTCTGTGAATAGCAGCTAATGTGACACTGCAGTTTCACTACCAGTCCTGACACATAACTAGAATAATTGTGTTAACTATTAACCTGTAAGATATAGACATACATGTAGAGTGTTGAATTGTTGAATAATATTTGTGATGATTATTAACTCAATAGCTAGTGATCACAGTCCTGCTGTTGATACAACTTTGTTGACTTCAGTTTGAAATGCCTCTCCTCCAATCAATAGAAAATTGCAGAAACTTTTGTTTATTTAATTGTTTGGATAGTTCAAACTCGCATTAAAGGCACACCTCACCCCACTTGTGTCCAGATTTATATATCACTGAGAATACAACTGCTCTGTAAAACAAGTGACCCGTTTCAGCCCCTTAGGGGTTCAGAGACAGAGGGTACATGCTAGCTGTCACATCGTCAGCTAACCCAGGGCCCCACAGATCAAATACAGGTATGATTTATGTCCGCTGTCTCAGCCTTCACACAGCATGTTCTCCTGGATTGGAGTTGTTGGTCAAACCCAACTGCAGTAGTAATTTGTCTCCTTACATGTGTAGGAGGTTGGGGGCGAAGGTCAGCTAAATGAAAATGACCAGACCTGACTTAATTGTTGTATCTATTTGCAGTTCGAGACAGGATGTCTGTCCAAATGTCTATCTGTCTATTTGTCCATCTGTCTCGCTTCTCTCTTGGCACCATGTTTTGTGTCAGTGGGTCGAGACCCTCTGGCTGCAGTCAGCCATTAAAGGCACTGATCTGATCCAGCAGGAGTACAGAGTTCACTGAAGAGATCTCTTTTGGGCCAGATAGCATCATTATCACAACACACAGCCTGGAAAAGTTCTCTCTGGTCCCTTGGCCTTTTATTGTGCTTCTGTTTACCCATGTTAAAAAAAATGTCCCACGGAAAAAAATATCTAGAAAGTTGATTTGTGTTTGTATGAATTGTTATTATTGTCACAAAAATTCTTGAGAATGTACTCCATTTATTTCAGATATGATGTTTCAGCATCATTATGCCTCCAATTTCCTTGCCAGCTTGGCACATCTGACAGGGTTAAGCCAGTAAATTGTGGAGAGAAATGCTTCCTGCGCGTAATTACATTTATCATGTATAATTAGGAAGTTCTGTTCTGTCTACTCATGATGACCCTTGACCTTGAATGTGACAGTTTTAGGCTGGTGTTGCCAGACACCCAAATGTGTTGTCCAGGTCGTGCTACTCCACAAAGTCTGGTTTCCGCTGCAGGATCGAGTGTCTCAGATCGGCTTGCTCTCTAAAGCCTTTTGATTCAAGAAACTCCTCTGTGACTTTTCACCGAGGTTGCATCTTTTGGACCACTCATAAACATGAAAAATCTTATATTGTATTTAATTCAGATGTAGTTTAGTATTTTACCACTCATTTTTTTGTTTGACATAGTTATGGGATAGTCATGTTTGACCATTCAGAACTATTTGGTAGACTGCTCCTTGTTAAACCAAGCCGGTAGCCGTTGAGCTCTGTTTACATCAGCAGTGAATGTTGGATGGTGACTGAGACGAATCAAAAGCTTTGGTTCAAGCATCTTAACAGAGTGTGTTACTGCTAAAGTTGGCCTATGTCCAATATTTACCATGATAACAATAAGTTTACTATTGTAAATAACCCCTCAGTAAGTCTTAAGTTAACTTGGTTTCACCCTTTGAGCGAAGCATTGTCAGCAGTGTAAGATCCTGGCCCTCAACAGATTTTCTCCATTTGTTGATTCAGTGTGAAATACAGCTCTAGCTCTATACTTTGCTAATTATTTAAGCCCCTCTCTAAATCTTAGGTTTTCTTTCTTCCTTTGTTTCCTTCCCTTTATCTTTCCATCCTCCTGTCCATTGCTCTGTCATTTGTTCTTCCTTTTCCTTTGCGCTTGTACCCTTTTTGTGTTATAATTCCCACCTATTATTTCTGTCCCAGACCCTCATTAGTCATGTCGCTGTCAGCCCGCCAGCTGCAGAGACACACACATGCACACATACACACACACAACGGCATGTATTCTTGCACATGCACAGGTATGGAAGTCATCAAGGAGAGGTCAAAGGTCTGTCTCATTACCCAGCTCCAGTGAAAACTTTTGGTGTGTTTTATGCACTGGTATCAGAGAGCAGGAGGAGGGAAATGAGGGGAGGAAGAGTGGGGGACACGGGCTATAGAAGGAGCAAGATAAGAAGAGGACTGATGTGATTTTTAGGAGGACATAAGAAAAGTATTTGCACCAGTTGCCTTTCTATACCTGTTAACCAGATCAATATGTCCCACTTACAATATGGGACATGGTAGTGGGGTGGAGGATTAGGAGGGTGGGTGTTTTTTTTTTTAAAGAGCTCTGAGGATAAAGGCCTTCTAGTCTCGTGCTGCCATCACCACAGATGCTGCTGGCAGCAAACATGACTGGTGTTTCCTGACGTTAAACACAACATCTCTAAATAAAGTCATTAAGGAGCAGTCCAACAGAAGCCCATTCATTCACTCATTCACTCACTAATTCATTCATTCATTCTCTACACGCACACGCACACACCCTTTCTCTCTTTTTTTTCTCAAACACACAGACACACACACACACACTCATTTACAGTACAGAGACTTCAAGTCTGCTTGGGACATGATACGCTGACATGTGACAGAAAGCAAAGCAGGAGTGTGTGCGCATGTTCAAGTTCAGCCTGGGAGGTCAGAGGTGTGTGTGTGTGTGTGTGTGTGTGTGTGCTGGGGACGTCAGCTGGGAGCAGTCAGGAGGGACACTGGTGATGCAGACTGACGGGGGACATAAACACTCAGTAGTATGCTGAAGGGGCCCATTGTCTCAGTCGCCGCCATGCCAGGCTCTCTGTGTAATGGAATGATCTGTCTCTGTATGTTTGTCTAATTGCCCAATCTGTCCCTTTCTCTGTCTGTCTTCTGATATGTCTATCTCACTGTTTGACTGTGCCTTTCATTCCCAATTTCACACTGCTTCTTTTCTGTCTATATTTACACAGAGATCTGAGGCATGAAGCAGATCTTCTAATCCCAAATGTCAACTGGATCATCTGCAAATATCTGGACAGCTGTGTCTGTTTCTTGACTGTGTGTGTTGTTAACATGTGTTTTCCTGTGTCTCCTTGTCAAGACAAATTATGTCAGCATTTAGCACGAGCGGTCACATATCCAGTCTCTCAGCACACCTCACATTTAAGGAGAGCTATATATAGCTAAAATAAAAAATACGCCCCTCAAGAAAATTAGGGATATTGGACAGGTGAATTAAATTTCATCTTCTCTAAACTTTTGAATGCACATGTCCAACTGTTCAATGTTTCAGTACTTATAACAAAACATGCTGTTCTCCGACGAGGCGATTAACCACACAAATAACGGCTAGTGTCTAATCCATTAATCGAACACTAAATGTTCTGGTTCAATGACAGTTTGTATTTAAACAGTCCTCATCATCATGCTGTTCACATAGTAAATGGGCTGTTCTCAAAGGGAAGTGTCCACTGAGCTTAGAGTGTCATCAGCAGGTTGCAACAGAGACACAGAGACTGGAAGAGACACATCTCAAACTATTTATTAAAAACAAAAGCAAAACACCACAACAAAAAATGCCAATGTCTCAATAACATGTCATGTGGCCAAAGGCCGTCGTCCACTTCACTGCCTTTCTGAAGAAATTACCATTCTCCACTTCTATTTAAATGCCCCACTGTCATGATATAATATCACTTTTGTATCAATCTTTTATGTTTTCCATATATTTCACCTAGAATTTGAATATCCCTACCTTTTTGTTTTTGTGAATAGTGTATATAACTAAAATAAAAATAAATATAACTTTGGATTTTCGATTACAAGAAGTCCTTCAGTTAGTGGCAGGAGGAACTGTTAACAAGACCCGTGGTACAAAACAGGCAAGGGAGTTATTAGTTGTAGGATTTCAGAGCTGTGGCTGAGCGCAGAAAGGAGGTAAAGGTGTGTGGAGGATATGAGATCTTTGGGGTCGAGGTGCCGGGACTGTGATGAGGTGTGCGAGATTAATGCGAGTGAAGTTGTAAGAGAGTGGGAGGCAAGTAAGGGTGAGGTGCTGAGAACATGCTGAATAGCTGTTAGGGATTTGTGTCCCTGTTTTTGTGTGTGTGTGTAGGCTTCTGCGTTTATGAGCCTGCACACACATTCACACCGGCTCGCCGCTGATTGGAAGACAATCGTATTTCAAATTTTTAGTGGTGTTCTCACCTGAATTCAGGCTTGAGATCCTTAACCCAGCGCCCTGTAACATCAACTAAAAAAAATCCCACCGTGTAATATGAAAAATGTACGGTTGTCAAATCTGGAACAAGGCTGTTTTATTCATTCCTCAGTAAGATTTCAGCAGCAGAAACATCTGTGTTTAAAAGAAAGAAAGAAAGAAAGAAAGAAAGAAAGAAAGAAAGAAAGAAAGAAAGAAAGAAAGAAAGAAAGAAAGAAAAAGACAGAAAGTATTAGGATGTCTGAATTGAGGACTTTACAGGCAAGTATGGAGGTGTTTAGGGAAGGCCAAAGTTCAGTCATGTCTCTGGGCTGTTTTATGTGTTTGCTGCCACTCTCCATCTCACAGTCTAGCACAGTCTTTCTTTTTGTGATTTGAATACTGCTCCTGTTTGTTTTTTGTTTTTGTTTTTTTTTAAAGATAGAAATTCAGCTTACCACATTTTAATAAACAATTGTTTAAAACATGCGGGGTGTTTATAATTTACATTTTTAGACAATTAAATCGTTTTAAAAGTGACCACATCCCTTAAAAAATTATATAGCACAGTTCATGTTTTATACTCTTTAAAGTACTTCCACGTGCTATTTCAGAAACCCATACACTCTTCCTAAGACTCATTTTTCTTTCTGTTTTAATTTTCTTTCCTCACACAGTTACCCAGCTAGAGTTACTGGCACTGCCATGTTTAGAAGAGAGAGGCTAAACTGTAGTAATAATCCAATTAGAATAATAAGTAGCCCAGTGATTGACACTTAAGTCAAACACTGAAGGGGTTTTACGGCCATGTCTCTTAAAGGACATGTTTCCGTGTGTTGACCTTCTGCGCACACACAAGCGCATGTCCACACACACACACACACACACACACACACACACACACACACACACACACACACACACACACATACACAAATGTCCACTTGAGGGACTAAAGCTTAGCTTCTCTCTCTCTCTCAGTAGTACGCAGTGTCTGTTTATTGTAGATGAGGTGTGGATGTTTATACTTTCCGTGGAGCAAAACAAACCAGTCTGAAGTGTGAGGTGATTCTAAAATAATCCTCCTATTTCTCTGGCACATTGACACCATGTCGTCCCTGCTTGTATTTGTTCATTTTGGCCCTGTAAATTTACTTACTCCTTCACTTCTTTTGGCTTGAAAAAAGAAAAAGAAAGCATATGCATACTAATTGGCGACCTGTTCGGATAGAAATCTGGTTATTTTTTCAGTCTGTTCAAAACATGCATGCAACAAATTTAGAGTAGATGTACAGCTGCACTAGAACATTGTCCATATCCTGCCTTATTTAAAAATGAATGCATAATAAAAGCTAAAATTGTTCTGAGATTGAAAACACTTGATGTAAAATAGCCTACCTGTTGTCATTTGTAACTCTATATTTTTAATATAGAAATTATACCGTAAGGTTGTAGCAGCTGCTATGTGTCATCGCGTCAAATCAAATGAATAATTTAATTATCATTATATTCACATTTAACCAGGAAGAAAATAATCACTTGTTCTCAATTGCATAAAAGGGTGATATTGATTTAATAATGCTTTGTGTCATCAAAGCACGTTAGGGCCCAGAAGGTCACAGAGGCTACAATGTATCATGCAATCAAAACAGATGATTTTGTGAGGATATCTTTTCACACTGTCTAGCTTCTTTTCCCCCCCAGTTGCCTGTGCATTAGCGTTTGTATAAATACATCATAGAAACACACACAATGGCCGAGGAGGGGTGGATGTCAGTGGTCAGAGCAGATAAGAATGACAAAGCTCTACACTAAGCCACGTCACCACCAGGCCTCTCACCTGCCTGTCCAACACACAGAGGCACTCAACCATCACCGACTGATTGTTTGTGCCCATGCATGTGTGTGTATGTGTGTGATTGATGCGCTTTGCCTTCCATCAACTTTACCCCCCCCCCTCCCTCCCTCCCTCTTGTCCCACCTCGGTCTTGACTGTCAAGGAAACATGAGGCCTTGGGAGATAGCAGCGCGCTCTCCTGGCCGGCCCTCGGCCCGCTCTGTCTCTTTTTCTCTTCCTTGTGCCAGTCACCTACTGCTGTGGGAAAAGCAGAGGAGATGAGGCCTTAAAAAACAGATCATTGTCCGCCTTCTAGATTAAAGCCAGAGAATGTGAGCATTGTCCACTGAATGGCTAAACCTTCCTGCTGTCACTCAAACGCTGCTCTGAGCGCTACTTCATGTCTAAGAGGCTTATCTGCACTGAAAGGCCCCTAGCTGCTCTGGGGAGAGAGGACGTAATGAAGCGTGTTTTTTTTTTTTTTTTTTTTTTCCTCTGTAGGGAGAAACCTGCTGCTGGTGAGGGAGGGGGGACGGTGGTGGTGGTGGGTGGTTAGGGGATTCAGGGGGTGGATGTGGCCAGTGGGACAGCTGCAGCACCGAGCCCCTCTAGCCCACCCCTCGCCCCAACTGCTCCCACTCCCTTCTAACTACCGCTCTCGAGAGAATTGTCATTTATCTAGTCTCACATGAGAGGGAGCGCCGTATACGCAGCGTATACTGGCCTAACCCAGTGTGAGCCGCATGGGGGGACATGGGGGGACATTATGTGGGGACGTGCCCAGGGACCTGCCTGTTGTCCGCGCTCAGCCGTCTGTGGGGATGATCAGCAGGCCACTGATGTGGTCCTCTCTTTGTGCTCCCCTGTTTGAAAAGGGGAAAGTTTAAGTGCTGCTTGCATTCAGGGCTGAGGGCCGGCCAGGCTTGGAGGGTTAGCTAAGCCCTGAGGCCTCTGTGTGTGTGTGTGCTTACATTATCATAGCCTGTAAAAGAAAAAGTGTACATTTCTGTGTCGGCATATGTGTTACGTGTACAGTTTTTTTTTTGGTTAGACATACTCATTCCTGAATACGTGAAATTTTGTAACATAAATTTGTTATTTTCTTTGATTGGCCCTGGGATTATTTCTAACAAACATGTGAAACTGAACTTTTTTGCTTATGGAAAAACTCAGCCCACATTTACTGACTCTACACAGTCTGTTGTTGATGTTAAACTCAGTCAGTGGTTTTGAAACATCTGCCACCATCTCAGCCACTGCCTGGGTTTCCCCCAGTGGATACTGGTTTCTGGATGATTTACAGAGGCCATCAGACTGTCTCTGTGTCACAACGGACACACCTGAGTCCACAGCAGCCTGCTCTAACCCATGAGCTCTCCTCTTCCTGTCTGCAGTAGCTCTATGCCACTGACAGAGGCCCATACAGGAACGTATAGCTGCAAAACCCATCCATAGCAGTTTTGTGAATTTTGTTCTGCGATCAAGTCCTCAAACAGTTTTCTTTTGTTTGTAATCTACATCTGAAACAAAGTTCTCACTCTTCCCCTTTTTCTTTCATCATCTTTTCCCTTTGTGCTTTCTAGGATGGATAAGGGATGACAGATTGATTCCCAAGCGCAGGGATGATGTTTGCTCGCTCTTGTCCCCATCAAACCACGAGCCGCGCTCGCACTCTCCTAATGTGACCTCTGACCTGGGCATCTTGTGGGGTTAGTGTTGCCTCTGCCTATTCTGCGCTGTGTCGAGAGGTCGAGTGGGCTGGAAAGCCTCGGAGCAGACCAGAGGGGTTGTCGGCTGGAGGAGGATGGGAGGGGGATGTTAAGTGATGTGGCCCAGCTGTGACGGGTGGCCCAGTGGTCCATTTAGAGCTCCAACCCCACGCTGGGAGATGGTACATCCCGACAACCTGAGGGGACTCTGCGGTACCAGCGTGCTCTTGGCTCTGTCAAAATATGAATGTCAAATTGTAGGAACATCACTTGTACAGCATGTTAAAATGGGAGTTCCAGGTGCCCTGTGGCGCGCTGTCATTTACTTCCAAGAGCTTCAGCGTAAGGAGAGGCACAACAGTTTAATTTTAAAAAGGCACTTTCATTTTGACCACACTGATGACGTCGCCGCAGATATCCCCCATGTAAATATAAAAATCCAGTCTGTTGTGTAACAAAATAACAGTACCAAATAATGTCCTTTATCTCACAAAATGTTTTTGTTCATCTCAAGAGGATGAGAATCGGATTCCTGAGAATTTGAATGTTAAATACAAAATGATTCATGGGAATGATCGCTACATATCAATGATTCACATAACACAATGTGTCCATGCACCCAAGAGTGATAGGTGCCACATTGTGCGGGAGCTGGAGAGTGGATTTGAAGGTTCTTTTTCAGTAAACATTTAAAAGAGTGGAGAAGTGAACAAAAGCATTAAGAAGGAGCTGTTTTGTTGCCCCTTTTTTAACCTAAATAGGCGGTCTGTCCGACCGAGGCCTTGGCTTCAAAGTATTATCCCACACATGCAATTACCATTTCTATCAACTGGGGAGAAAGATTATGCTTTTTGGGTGTTCTTCTGCGTTTCTTCCAGTGGATTCACTTGGTGAATGTGACACGTTTTGTGTCTCACCCCCATTGAATTTAAAAGTTCTCTATTCTCCGAGTGAGCTGAGAAGAGTCCTACATGCGGGCTGAATAGACACTAAATCTTTCAAGGTTAGGACTTAACCTTCTCCCACTCTAATTCATCTTCAAACTTTAGTCTGAAACCAATCAATATCAGATGATTGG
Source organism: Trachurus japonicus (assembly GCF_045865225.1). Lineage (NCBI taxonomy): Eukaryota > Metazoa > Chordata > Actinopteri > Carangiformes > Carangidae > Trachurus > Trachurus japonicus. The sequence continues at coordinate 21,829,954 of NC_140919.1, forward strand.
TAAACAATGTGCAGTGTCTGATAGGCAGGTACCAAGGGCCCTCAATGGGATTGCAAATGCTTTGTGCGTCCCGAGTCGCTTTTGCTCTAAAGCACTGTCACAAAAAGTGAAATTACCATTCGCTTGGAATGATGCCATTCATCTTTGTCAGAGCGCCAAGCTCAGCACGCAAGCCGCTCCCCTCAAATTAATTCCTTGTTTTGCATCAGCTGAATTTGCCCAAATCCAGGAGGATGGCTCCGGCTACACCTCAGCTGCATTCTTTAATGTTGCAATTCCAGCTGATTTCACTATGCACGGGGCCCCACGGCTTTATTTACTGCCTAATTCACAAAGAAAAGGAAATAGATATGAAAATAAGTTGGAAAATAAGATAAATCTGGTTGTGAAATTTCAGAGGCTGTGCATGGTCCAACCAGGAGAGTTAGAGCAGCATAATACACACATAGCCGGCTCCTGAGAGCCCAGCGTGATGCTAGTGTCAATTTGTCATTTCATGTTGCAAGAGCTCCTGTACAAAGGTAATGTCTTCCCAGAGGCTCTTACCCATGTAATATAAAGGGAAAACATTGTAGAATGAATGTCTGAGGGATTCATTTGTTATCCAGCATAAGATATTCTTCAATATGTCAGGACAGTTAAAGTATAATTTAGAGAGAAAACATAGTAAACACAACACAGTGATTTATTTTCCCCTTTTATCAACATCTTGATGTGCAGCCTCAAGCAAAGTGTGCATCTCTGCATTTGAAAGAAAAGACTAAATTGTCCCTAAACTAACACATTTAAGGTGAAACTCTTTAATGAGACAAGTCTCTCACAATAGTGGAATTCAATTTTTTTTTAATATGCCAGAAACAGAACTAGTTGAGATATTTCCACTAGGGGGCTGTGACTTGATTTGTTCTTTCTTTTCCCTCTCTTCTGCACTTCACTGAAGTCACTCCTGTATGCCGGGGAACCCAGCCCTGCCATCAGAGGCCCGCCAGCATTTCAGTGGTTACATCTTTGTTGTTCTCCCCCTCCAGCTCATGTAGATGTTATCCCAGTGTTGTTTCATGGTGCAGAGCCCAGAGTGACAGCAGTGATGGGATTTTAAAGAGTGGTTTGCCCTCTCCTTTCACTGTCCTCTCCCCGTTGGACTTAAATGCTAAAAATGGTTCCGAGGCTAATTTATGGTTGCGGTTGACTGTGACCGCTGATTTGTGATCCCCTATGTTTGTGTTTATGGAACTCGGCTTATTTTTTTCATCTTATCTGCCGGCAGATGGACAACATGGTTTGACAGGATTTATTTAGATGTTTGCTTTTTCCGGCACAAAGTATGATGGAGTGCAATTGCCAGGAATGTAGAATGAAGCCCTGGGGTCAAAGGCCTTTTCCTGTCTCCCTCTCTGGCATGAGTGGACCAGTGTCTCTGTACCCAGTTCCATGTTTAGGTTACACAGACATCTGTGTATCATCACAGCAAGTCTCAGGACAGCAGAGTGAGGTGTATGCAGTGTTTACTCTAGGTTTTTTTTTCAGCAGCAGGGGGATTGGTAAAGAAAATCTAATGATAATAGTAAAAATACAGTCTATAATCTTAAATTACTGAGAAAAAGACGTCTCGCTCCGTTTGTATTACTCAAAGACACACTCACATTTCTGGTTGCACGGTGGATTTGCAAACCAGAACTTCTTCCCTCACAAACTGTCTGTAACTAGTGTTAACCGTGGTGTGACATCATCCAAGTTTATGCAGATTGAACCAAGCAGGTCGTCTCACCCACTTTGAGCTCAGACAGTGGTTCACAGCAGGACTGTACAAAGTCGTGTAATTGCGACTTCATGACATTTCATAATAGTTTGGAGCAGCAGCGAAAGAGGAACCGTTGGTATGGCCGTTTTGCATATATTTAAAAAATCTGAACAAAATCTTGTTTGGAGGAATGTGATCAGAGAAAGTAACATGAGAAGAGAAGAGAGAAGCTCCTTTTGGATAAGTGGGTCATGCCTGAGAGACTGTTCTTCACCTCAGACACCTGCACCTCTCCACTGAGCCCCCATCAAGGACTCACTTTGTCCCCAGGCTGCACCATTGTCAGCAGAAGGGCCCTCCAGACTTTGCTCTGAATACCTCCCTGTGCTTCTCCAAGTGGACTGAGCCCAGCTTTCCCCAAGAGACAGACAAAACAGCGGATTCCAAAGCGCTGGCCCCTTGGCATTCCCCTGCCGTTGGGAGATAAAGAGGGGGAACTTCGGCCTGATTCACTCCTCCACTCTTCATCCCTCTCCACAGTTCCCCCCCAAAAAAACTTGGGAGCTGAAGAGGAGACTTGTGAGGGGGGTAGCAGAGGGGTGGTCTCAGGGGGGTCACGGAGTTAGTAGTGAAGGGCAGAGTGACGCTCCTTTTCCCCCTTTGGTCCTCCTCCTCTGTGGTCACTGAGAAATGACTTCCACTGGGCTTACTGGGGAGTGTGGGTGGAGAGGGAAGTGGAGGAATTATTCCCTTCTGTCCGTCCATCTGTCTGACTGTCTGTCTGTCTGTCTGGACTATATTTAACCTGCCTGACAAGATGGATGTTTCCAGGGGAATGCTCCCCACAGCATAAATGAAGCTATTATACTGTGCTCTCTTGTCCTTTCCTAAGCTTTTCATTCAAAACTGTGGGTTTATGATGAAATGTCAGGAGGACATTCAGAGTCGGGCTGAAATACAACCTGAGCACAAACGCAGACATACTTGATCACCACAGCCTCTGCTATGAATGTGTATGTTAATGTTAATTTAACTGCTTAATTTACTCCAGGCAAATCTATATCCACATGCTACGCTGCACTGTAGTCCATAGTAGTGGGCCACAAAGTGTTTTTTTATATATATAGTGCAACAAATACACACATTCACTCAAAAGCACAGCTGGGCTAACACAGTTAAACACACAGTGCCATTGATACATACACACAGACACAGACACCCGCTGCAGCCGTGGTGTGGCCATGCAGCCGCCGGTGCAGGCCGTATGCAGCCTAGGACTGGTGTGGAGGAGTTGGAAGTGATTAGGGAGAAATATGCCTGTCTCCCTGTAATGTCAGTAATAGGCAGCAGCACATCAAAGTCCAGCCCTGTCAGAATGATCCGGATCAAACCGGCCCCCATCTGGAAGCCATAACTGACTTTTCACTCATTTAAACACTCTTAAAACACACTGAACAGACATGGAGCTCCCGTCTCTGCTCACCACTCACCACCACTCATATCAGCACCCTCTGCCCTTTGCATCTGTGTGTGTGTGTGTGTGTGTGTGTGTGTGTGTGTGTGTGTGTGTGTGTGTGTGTGTGTGTGTGTGTGTGTGTGTGTGTGTGTGTGTGTGTGTGTGTGTGTGTGCATGTCATTACTCTCTCACTCTCTGCATATTGTCCAAGTCTATGTATTTTCACTTTTAATGGTAGGCCCATGTGTTTCACATTTGTGCATTAGGCTACTAATTTCTGATGATGAATGTTTTCAGTCACACTTTGAGCCTTTTTTTTTTTTTTTATAGAACTTAGAGGAGAGACCATGATCTACAGTGCACCACTAGTCCTGCTTGGACAGTTAAAGTGATATCTATACACGTTGCCTTTATATATAGGCAGATATTTTTTAAGCAGCATAAACATCTGCTGGACCATGAAATCAAAGATAATATTATTCTTTCTGGAGGGGATAAAAATTGGAATTGGAATTCTGCTTAGAGTCAAGATAAGTATCTTGTCTGTGCATTAATGACGCTGTACATTCTGAGACAATGATGCGGAGTGCTTCCCTCTCGCTTGCTCGCTCACACCGTGTTGACTGGACTCCTGGACATATATTATCTTTCCAAACACAAGTCGGACATGGCTCTAAGTGTATTTTAATTGGCTTGGAGCTGCCTTCCTAAAGCAAACAGCTCGTGGTGTAGCTGGTGGTGCGGTGCGCTTGGTGACTGACGGGTGGCTAGCAGTCAGGGTGGGGTGGAGTCCAATTGCCTGTCTGTCCACTCCACTGACAATCAAGCGCAATACAGGACTCCATTGTGTTTGTGCGTGTGTGCTTGTTTAATCTGACGACATGTGTGTGTACATGCACACATCTCACTTTCTATGAGGGTGAGGTTGAATATCTTTCTGTCACCCAAGGGTGTTTCACATTTTCACAGTGCACACTCTCTACTGTTAAAGATCTTAACGCCTGGCAGATACCATCTGGAGTTAAAGTGCAAGTGATTTAATACTAACAATTAAAGTAGGCATGTCAGTGGGCAGCCCGGGCCCCTGCTGCGGCCGGACAGGGAGTGGGCCCTCTCTCATATCTGCACCAGACAGGGAGGCAGGGGGGCCTCTGGCTCCAGACATCACTGATGCTGCTAACGTACTACTTTGAAAAATAGTCGTCTTTGCTTTCTTTGTTTTTTTATGCTTTGTGAAAATACATCATCCATAGACCAGAAATACCAGTTCCAGTATTTCTTTTGTTTTCATTTCTTTTTAAACATATATTTTATTTTGATTGACACAGTGGTACACAGTTGCTGGCCGCCACCGTTAAACAATTATGTATGTTGATGTTGATGTTGGATGAAGAGTCAAAAACAAGACTTCTGTTGGACAGGGGGGGGCGGTAGAAAATGGAGCCGATTGGTTTGGAGAAAAAGACGACAGGATGGCAAGCTGAAGAAAACATTTTCAGAGTCTGAGCTCAGCATATGGAAAAAAGCCCTAAAAACGATTCGTTTTACAAGAACCAAGGATCTCACTCCTAACATGGCCAACTCTCATAAAATCTATAGACATCCATTATAAAACACGCAGGCCCTTATGAGTTGCTTTGCCTGAACCCAGCAACGGGGCCGTCTGCCTCCAAATCCCCTCTGGAAGTGTTTGAAAAACAAAGCGAGGCTTCACTTCAACCTCATTAACTAGTTATAATAAACAAAACAATGTGTTTTTAATGGATGGCAACTCCTGTCTCCCCCTTCCCGTTCCAACTCTGGTCCAGAGTGACTGGCCAGTGGTGGGTTTCCCATGGCTGCAGCTTGTGGTGTCATGATGATGGATGGGTAAGGTTGGTGGGGGCTGCCTCTTAACCTTCTCCTCTGGGACGTCCCATGGACTGACAGGCACATTGTGGCATACGACCCGTGCTAACTTACCGCTCCACCCGCTGGCACAACCACAGACAGCCCGAGAAAATGCCCGCTTTCTCATTTTCTCATTCACCAAAGCTCGCAGAAGCACATGAAAGACACAAGGCACAGTGTAGAGGTCTCACTGGAAACACCATGCAACACCGTTCACTATTAGAAGTAGAACATTACAGATTTAAAATGATAGTTCAACATTTTGGCAAATTCGCCTATGTCATAATCCTTATAGTCATAGGGGTAACCTTTAATTATCGGTGCATGTTGTTTTGAGATCCGTTGGGCAGAGACGTGAGCTGCTCAGCGAACACAATGGAGGTGAATGGTACAGGTCCTCTGTCCCCCAGAACTCATCAAATACACAATCCAACAACTCCAAAATGCTCTTGTGAAGAAGTTGTGACCTATGCTATGAAATAATCATCAAATGTATAGCTGGAACTACATTCCAGACACGGCTGCTCGGCGGAGTGATTTCAAAAGCACAAGTAGTTCAGAGTGTTTGCTTTGTGTGTCGTAATGTTACATAATGGGCTTTATGCACAGCTTGATTGATTAATCCAGGTGTGTCTGACCTCACAACAATGGTCAGGCACACCTAGTCTGGCTCTCGCCAGACCCTTGTAGTTCCGCAAAGCTCCACCAGAGGCGCTACGCTCAGCTTCACACAAGGGTCTGGACTCGAGGCCAATGCAAACTTCTTCCCCGGAGCAAAAAATAATGAACCAATCAGGATCGCCGGGCGGGACTTTCTGAGGTGTGACGTAGCGCTGAAGCGACTGTTTGAGTCAAACAACAATGGCGGCTCGCAGTGAGTGGCTGAAGTAGCACGTCATTCAAGATAACGGACAAGTGGTTTATCCAATCACATACAAGATTTTTTTACAAGGCCCCTCCTTCTGAAATGAATCGCCTATGGAGCAGTCCCAGACCCTTGTGTGGAGCTCAGTGTAGCTTTGCGGAACTACAAGGGTCTGGCGAGAGCCAGGCTAAGGCACACCTCGATTAATCAGTTGGTCCAATAATGTAAGACTGGAAATAAACGAGCTGGTTTATTTCAGGAAGTAGTGGAGCTGTGCATAAAGCCCATTATACATGATTATTTCAAAACGCAGTGAATGTGCAGGTCACAACTCGTCCACAAGGGGCCACGTGGATTTCTGAGGGACAGAGGACCTGTACCGTTCACCTCCATTGTGTTAACTGAGCAGCTCGCATCTCTGACCCACGGATCTCAAAACAACATGCACCTATTATTAAAAGTAATGAATCTACCCCTATGCCTATAGGGATTATGGCAATAGGCGAATTTGCCAAAATGTTGAACCATCCCTTTAAGTTGTGATTCTTGTCATATGTTGTAATGTTCAATATTTAGCAGGGCAGATTTCATGGCTGTAGCTTTAGGGTTAGCGTGTGTAGCGACCACCAGAGTACCTGAGGACCCCTGCTGGCCCTCAGTGGGGGAGACATTAGCTTCCTGATGAGTAAACACCAACAGAAGCTCAACAGCCACGAGACACACTCCAAATGCTGTTACACAAGCTTATGAGTACCACACATGCAGATACACTTCTCTCTCTCTCTCCCCTTCTCCCGCTCGCTCTCTGACTCAGTCAAACACTCCACACCACACAGAGAATAAAATTCTCCCGGCTAGTGTAAAACAATCCAATAACAGCCAGCACCTCTCAAAATAAAACAATAGCTCAGCTCATGCTGGTGTTGTAAAACAGCTCAGCCTATTACATGAACGTATGTGTAACTATACTGTAAATTTGCCCTTTGGGTAATGGCACATTTTTCCTTCATTTGGTGATTTCGGGATTACAATAATAGCGCTGCTTTGCATGTGCGTGTTTGCAACGAGCGCACAGGGCAAGGTTAGTTCAGGTGTGTGTGTGTGAGCGTTTTTCACACTTATTCTTTCATTGTGTTTTTATGCACGTACATGCCTCTGTTTCAGTTTGTTTCTGCAGAGTGTTGCCAAGTGATCTACATCCTTTTTGAGTGTTCATATTTTTTGTTCCCAGGGGCAGTGGTGTTGAATGCTTCATTAGGCCAAAGGTCATATGAATAGAGGGATAAGATATAAGACTCAGATGGACAGAGTGTGAGGGTGTGAGTGACCATGACCCCTGAGACTCTGCTCAACGTGTTTGTAAACAGGATGTCATTAACACTGGGAACTGGCCAGGCTCACAATGACTTTTGTCTCCAACGGTGGGTGTGTGTGTTTCACCAGAGGGGTGGGAGGTGGGAAGGTGGAGGCCAGCGAGAGAGAGAGAGAGAGAGACGGAGAGAAGGGGAGGGTGGGTGGAGGTGAGGTTGATAAAATTTCAAATAAAACACTTCACATACTTCCACTGATAAATCAGCACCCTCACAGTTTTCTCAGAACTGCCCCTTGTACTTCTCTGTCTAAACAACATCCAGGTTAACTTTGTCACATCAGATAAGCACTGGCTAATGTGATGAAATTTATGGCTTGGCGTGGCTGCTGTACTAATACAGTGGTTGATTGTGTGAAGCTGGACTAAGTGCACTCAACTGTCAGCTCTTATTGTGGTGTCAGTCCTTCCTTCTAATTAGTGTCCTCAGCAGGCAGGAAGTGGGCCTGGGCTGGACTAATCTGTCAGTGAGGCCAGACCATCCTCGCCCCAGCAACTGTTTCCTTAGATAAACCCAGAGCCCTTTATCTAAAAGAGTTGCGACACTCAGGGGGTCTGGGAAGCCCCTATAGTGATTCTGGTATTACTTCTGGGATCTAAATTTTATAATAATCCAAGCTGGATGGAATTTACTATAAATCATATTTATGTTTTGTTTTGTTTTTTAATCTAAGAAGCAATAACAAAGATGAGATTCTTGAAAGTTTAGCAACACACCTCTTTAAGATGTGCAGCAGCCACTTGAGGCAGTGCGTTCCCCGTCACGGTACTCATCGCCGCGGTGACAGGTGTTGATTGAGCATGAGAGGGAGGAAGTGTAGTGAAGGACACTTCCTGGCAGACAGTTTTATCGGTGAGGGAGCTGAGGGGTCAGAGAAAGGGTGGATGAGGTTATCACACTCTGGTAGTCATGTACTGTATGCGGCTGGTGCACCGAGAGCTTTGGAGACCTGGCAGCAGCCCAGAGTTGCTGACCAAGGTAACTGTCTCTTTCATATAAACACTGTGTGAGTTATAGCCACATGCTGGGACTATCAAGTACAGAAGTTGTTGTTTTTTTTCTCCTTGGTTTATACTGTGTGGCCGTGATTCAACAGGTCATGAAATAGGTGCTTGTATATGTATTGTCTAAGGGCACCAGCACATCCTGCAGAGATATCTCATGCTTGTACAGATTGCGAGGCTGTCTCTCGGTGACTAATGTGTGAACAAAACAGCCTGTTTGGGAAGCAGAACGTGTCATGTAAAGAGTGTTTGGTTCAATGTGACACTAGACACAAAATTAAGTCAGGTAACAGGCTCAGGCAGGAAAAGAGGGAAGAGAAAGTAAGAGAAGAAGAGGGAGAGTGATCTTGGGGTGCCTTTCCTTCCCCACTCCCTCATTTGCACCCTCCCTCCCTCTGTCCTTCTTTCCCTCCTTTTCCCTTTCCTACTCTCACCACCAGCAGGGTCCAATTCCTCCACTTGAGCGCTCAGGGCCAGCAGTGGACTGATTAGACCCACACCCCCAGCCGCGCTTCGCTGAGGACTCTGCAGCGGGACGACTTCAAATGCACCTCGCTCCTGCCACCCCAAATAAAACCTGACTGGTCCTAATGGACACGTTTTAATCTCCCTGGGTTATTTGAAGATTTCTCCAGCCCGCTGCTGGCCACAGCAGAAACAAATTCCTCTTGCTTTGTTGATTAAACTGCTGCCTCTCCACCATTGCTTATCGTCCAGCAACGAGCCGCTCTTTTTAATTAAAAGTGAGACACCACAAGTGTGCAATTAACAGCTGGTAATTATAGAGCTCTTCAGAAGTGCAACACTCCACCTTCATTTCAATTATATAATGGACAAGTGGCTTTTTGATCTCCAAATTAGTGAACTCTTGTAATATTTGTTTTGTGGCAGATTTGGAGGGTTAATAGTGGCCTATGGTGGCCTCCCTCCTCTATGATTGATGTAAGAGCAGAAAGAGGGATATTAAAAACTGGAACAGTCCATCAGGAAATGCAAATCACACCTTCATGTTAATGAGCAGGCAATGGGCCGGGCTGGCCAGCCGTAGCGTTTCATGTGGGAAAAACAAGCGCCCACTCTGCTGCAAACTGATTAGTACATTTGAATTTGAAAGTTTAATTAAGTGCTTCTAATACAGATCGTTTTAGAGAGTGACACATAACATTAAATTGTTTGATACTTAATTTAGCCGCCTTTTGATTGCAAAGCGGGTAAATTTGCAACGCAAGTGTGGAGGCATTGACTGCTATCCCAAAGGAGGCAGAAGCTATGGACTTCATTTAAAACCTTTAACTGATAACTGATGAAAATGTATTTAATGACCAATGCACTCTTTGAGTGTATAAAGCGGAACACTTGTTCAGTTTTAATTACAATTGATTTCCATCTATGTACATGGCTGTGGCATTGTTAGTTTAGAGTTGGCGTTCTTTCACTCTGCACAGTCCATCAATATGAAAAAAGTGGACCTTGATTGATTTTTGGCTGCATGAGTGCATGCAGCAGGTTAAAATGAGGCGATTATTAATTGGCTGCAACAATTTAATGTCTTTGGGGGATGCTTTCCGTTCTGGCTCTTTTTACTGGATTGTCGTTGTATCAAGTGACTCAAAAGAAGTTTAATCTTTGTGCTGTTGTGATTTGTAATTGCTTTATTTCCCTAGTCAATTTAGTTCTTATAAAAATGCCTTTCTGCTATAGGGGAGGTATAAATGCACCTGCATTGCACTTGGCCACGAGCCTATCGCCTCTTTAAGATTAAGGATTCCAATTTTTAAATGTTGTGTTGAAACTTCCTGCGTCTTCATTAATGATTATTCTGAAACTATATGTCAGCATTTCTTTGACCAAATGATTCTTCATATAATTAAATATAATTAATTTGCCTTCAGTCAATGAAGCTGCCAGATATAAAGAAATATCGTTTCAGGAATATAAGGAACACATTTCGTTGAGATCTGAGTCCAAAATACCAAGGATTAGAACCCACTTGTAGAAATAATGCTAAATCAAATGCATGAGTGTAAGAGATCACTTGATAATCTGTTTTACTTTATGCTTAACATGTTCATGTTCAGGCAATCTGTCATTAATTCCACAGCCATGCCACTCCAAATATGTACAAAACAGGAAAACCAAAGAGAGAGAAAAAGCATGAAGTCAACAGTCTCAAGTCACTCAAGCACTTTGGAATTTTGCATTGGTGAATATTGGCAGCTCATTGCGAAATAAACACCAAGTTTTTAAATTCAAACCAGGTCATTATGGATGGTTCTTAAACAAAATGTCAGTCATTAGGAGAAGCCATGTGGCTCTGCTTAGAGACCCTGTTTGTTTGAATTAGGAAGAAGAAACGGGGGGATTTCTGTGATCCCTCTCATCTGTCTGAATGACACACTGAGCACTCGTTACAGGACCGCGTTTCCCATCTACCCCACCGAGCGCAGGGTAGGATCGGCGGCGGTGTGCTCAGGAATCGAGTGCACGCATGTTCGTATGTGTGTGCGTGCGCTCACGTGTGTGTGATCTCAGTCTAATCTGAGCTGCTGTTACTGTCATGTTCCTCTCCGCCCCTCATTGTCCTTCTGCATTCCCACCTCAATCTCACTGTCATTTGGCAGCTGTCACTCGCCATTGATGTCTAGCCCTACCTTCCTCCAGCACACACACACACACACACACACTAGACACATACTCTTACAGCCATCAAATGCAAATAATAATAAGACAGCCTGGTTTTCACTGCGTCCTCTTTTAAAGATAAATGTAAAAAAAAAATCTTCTTTTTTGCATTTTTTTTGTTTAATGCATTCATTTATTAGTGCTTTAACTATTTCTTGGTAAATTCAGCATATGAATAAACAGTTACAGAATTTAACAATAATCAAATCAGAGTATCGTCTTGATCCACCAGGTCTTAATATTTAGATATCAAAATACTACAACTTTGTAGTGACAGGTTTCTCTGCAGCTCAGCTGAGCGCCCCTCTCAGTCTTGACAGTGACCCACACTGTTTACATCCAGACTCGCATGCAGCTGTCCAGCGTTCGACGCAGGGGGACAACAATCCCCATACAAGAGCGCAATCCTACTGTATTGTCCAGTTAAATTACCTCCTAAATAGAGGGAAATTGACATCCATAACAAATAACATAAACAGCTTCAGTGCTCCGAGGGGGATTTTGTTGCTCGGGGCGCAGGGCTGAATGTTAGCCTTCCAACAATCATTAGACAAACATCCTCCCCAGGACCTTTCCATGCCCGGGTCTATTCCACATGTCGCACTGTGGTTTGGAAAGCCTCTGTAGCCGTGGACATTATTGTATGTAACAAGTTGGGTAACAAAGTTAAGGTGGAATTGGCCTGCTGCTGTGGTGGTGCTCGAGGCAAGCAAGACCCTGAGAGTGGAAAAACAACCCTCAGACAAAGCCTATTGGTATCTGAAAATATTAAATGGAAGATGTCAGGTTGGTAGTAGGTGGTCAGCTTGTCACATTAAAAATACTCTGGCTTTCCAATACAGTTTCTTTCTTTGCCATATACAGTCCTCGCTCCTGATTGAATTCAGCTTGTTAAACCAGTATCAGGCCTGCTGACTTGAATCTGCATCAGGCATTTTCTAGAGTCTGTATTTGCTCACGCATCCGAATACTTCTAGGTGGGGGGATTTCTGAATTAATTTGGTACCATTGTGCATGTGAAACAATGCCTGTATTGATAACCTCTGACTTGCCACTGTAGTGCCACAACAGCAAAATCAAGGGCCCCTTTTTCAACAGTGTGGAGAGGCTGCCAGAGGTGAGAGAAAAGACTCGTTAAATGAAGCTGAGCAAAGAAACGGGAAGCGAGGCTTTCTAAAGGTCCAGAGGTTTCATTCACAAGAAGAATAGATGGAGGAGCTATACACGTTCAGCACCACTATGATTACACACTGGAGATAATTAAATTGTCACACGCAGGGCTCCAGTCTTGTCTGTCTGTGTGTTTGTGTTGTGTCTCTCTCTGTGCGCTGCAGGCGTCCGAGTGATGAGTTTGAGTTTGTCAGATGCCTCAGCTCTGAGTTGAGGGCCATTTGTCATTGGTGGGCTTCATTATACATGTCCCTAACCCCCCTCAGCTGGGCAGTGTGATCACCACTGACCCCCTGTGACAACCACAGCACCTTCATTATGTCACCGCAGCCACCCTGTCACTACAGCAACTCTCTAACTGTCTGGGTGACACCCCTGGGTGGGACTCCAATCTCTCATCTAGAGGCCTGCCTGTCTCTGAGCTTGTCACTGTGTGTGTGTGTGTGTGTGTGTGTGTGTGTGTGTGTGTGTGTGTGTGTGTGTGTGTGTGTGTGCGCGTGTGTGTGTGTCTCTCTCTTTCTGTCTGTCTATCTGTCCTTCTGTCCATTTGTCTTATGGCATTGCTCTTTGCTTGGTGTATTTTCTTTTCTTTTTTTATTTCATTATTGCTCAATAAATGTTTTACGTGGATGGTTTTGTTAGTCGGTCCAGTTCAGTTTCCTGTGACTAACAGATTGCCTGGCTGAATTATCTTAATATGTTCGTCCACCTGGTTCCCTGAACAAGTACAAACAACACTTTTCTATTCCAGTTTTTTGCACCATCTCATCTATTATCCTTTAACAATAATAAAGTAGCCCTTAAGTTAATGAAATCATTTCCCAGTAGGTGTTAGCTTTATAGCAGATTTGAATTTTTTGTTATCCCTTACTCTGCCATATTATCATATTCCTCCTCCCAATGGGATCGTTTCAGATAACGCAGTGGACACTGCTTTACTATTACCTCTCCCCCTATTTTCTAATCAGCAATTATTCAATTATGTCCCATTAGTTGGAGGGTGTTGCCAATGTCGCCACCCTGGGCGTTTAGCCCCTGCTCTCTGTCAGGGGGAGAACCCGAGGGCCCCGCAGAACGCCTGTGATTAGTGTTGCGTCTGCAGAGAGGTGACAGAATCCCTCTTCAAATATTTTGTCTTCATTTTACGGCTCTGAGATGCAATTATGGAGCAGCAGTTCATTACGGCAGCACGCGGCGCTTCATGTTTTATGCATGCTGCCTCATTTAGGGCCTTTATTAACGAGCCAGGTCTGACCAGGCTGCTTTACTGCAGGCTGCGCGACGGCCACCACCGCTTGTGTTTGTGTAGGTGTATTTGTGTGTGTGTGTCCGTCTGTGTGTGCACTGGCAATATGAGTAAGCAAGAGTGCGGGGGAGTGAGTAAAAATGGAGGCTAGATGGAAAATAAGAAAAATGCGATTGAGAGAAAAGTGAATGAAGCAGAGTGAGTGTGTGTGTGTGTGGTCAGTGTAGTGGTCACTTCACCGCCGTGCCCTCTTTGTCCCAGCAGCTGGCCTTATAACGTGGCTCTATAGTGTTGCGAGTGGCGCGGGCTGGCTTGGCTTTAAGGCAGTAGATTGAAGAGGTGGGGGCAGCAGGGGTGACTAACTGCACCTCCCTCAGCAGAAGAAACTCCATCTGCATCCAACATTGAGACAGATGAGGCCAATTTGGCTCCTTAAATTTCTGGGCTGTGATGGATGTGGGGTGGCTGTGCACGCTGAGAGGTTGGTAGAATGGGGTGAAGGGAGCGGGGGAGAGAGGGGGAGACAGGTGAGGAGAGGGAGACGGAGTGAGATATCCTATGTAAGAAAGATAGAAAGAATGAGAGTGAAGGAGACTCACCTGAGCATGAGCCGTTTAAATTTATCACCTATAAGCTGATGTATTCACTATGCTACAGTACATGTTTTAATGTACAAAACAGAGTTGGGAAAGAGAGACGAGGTAGAAAAGTTGAGAGTTGTGAGTGTGTGTGTGGAACGCACACACAGAGTTATGTAGGTCGTATGAGGTAGATAGTATCCAACCTCCTGACCGGACAAATTAAGCTACAGGTTTAACAACAAACAGCACTATATAATTTTGGCTGTTGCCAATATACAGTATGTGTTGACACTGGCTTTCCAGGTTTCAACCGAGGCATATCTAAAGCTAATGTGCCGTAGCCGGAAATTTGTGTAGCCAAAAACTGTCTTTGATGGAAAATTTTCAGTTGGGAGGGTGGCCAATGGCTTAATGTACTCAATGCCCACCAGGCTTCTTCTCCTCTGTAGCGTAGCGTGTTTGTATAGTGCACAACGCAAACATGTGGGGACAAGGTTATTGAGTCACTGATATACAGAACGGTTTCATGCATTTGATTCCAATCAGGTGTGCCTGATTATTCATGTCAAACACTTGAATATGCTCAAGCTCGGTCGCATGACTTACAGAATAACATTTTTTCGTGTTGCTGCTACAAATTTTCGAGTAGTCAGGTTGTATTTGCCTGCAGTTTTGCCCAGCTTTTGACTGACTGATGGCCTTCCCCACTGCAGACCGGCCAGAGCTCCCATCTGCACTGCAGATCCGCCCCCTTTTGATTAGAACTACCATCCTCAGGCCTACATAAATATTTTATCAAGTATAATGGAAATTGTCAAATCAATCTAATTGTGTAATGCATTATGAAGACATCAAATTTAAACAAAGCACATATGCTATCATTTCTTTTAACGACTGGGCCAGGTTGAGCTGGCGGTTTGGTACCCAGGGGGCCCTCCACAGGGCTGGGGGGGAGGGAGGGAGAGGGGGGCGGCTGGCAGCAACCACTCTGGATATACGTCTCTCTCTGCTCTGCCCAGACCTGCCTCGCTCACATTTCATCAAAGGAATCAATTTCTCAAATGTGCACAACTGTGAGCCATAATTATATTAGGGCCCAATGGCAGTTAGCCATGACATGAAAGAGGGAGCGAGGAAAGAGGGAGAGAGGGAACGCTCATCTGTGCATGTTTGCATTGACATGTATTGTTGCTAGTATAACTTTGTGGTAAACATTTGGTTTTACTTTTAGCCTTAAATGTGGTTTTCTCCTTTTTTTGATGTTTTATTTTTCAGATTGGTGTGTCACCTCTCTGCGCCGTTTGGTATCGAGTTGTTTTCTTTTTTTCTTCAGCGGGTGGGGAGGGGGGGGGTATTGCAATTGTTGCTGTCTAAAAAGATAGAGGGATGGGGATGGAGGAACACGGGAAGACTGATGGAAGGAATGGCACAGGTAACCAGAACAAACAAATCAAAAAGCTTAGGATTTGTGACATGTAGCGAGGCGCCGGGTCGGGATTGAATCGGAGGCGAAGACAGAAGAGACGATGGGATTAATGACCTTTGTCAACACGTTCTCCGCACACGCCACGTCAAAGAAGAAACCAGACGAATCAATACTTTCAAAGTTGCGTGTTTATGCAGATGATACACACTTGTACATCACTGACTCACGCGCACACACACTAAGCAGATGCTACGACCAAGATTTTTCCCCTCAAAGCACCAACTTACTCACAGAATACTGAATGGTACAAAATCTAAACTCACAAAGTTGTTCTTAAGTATTAACTATTTAAAATATTTGTAGTAATCAAAATAAACCTTGACTTTACCCTTTAAGTAGGCCTATTATCCTATCCTCCCCATCAGCTTTCCTTCTTTGCACACTTCTCATCCTCTACCAACCCCTCCTCCTCTTTCCTCTTTCTTCCACTCCTTTCTCTCATCTTCTCTATCCCAGGGTCAGTGTGTGATTTGGAGGGCCCTCCCTCTAAGCCCTTGGCTGATGTATGGCTTGTGGAAACAATGTGAGCGCCGGGTTGTTATTCTGTTTGCTTTACATTTGACAGGCTTGAGTTAGCGTCCGACTGGGATCCTATCTCATTAGTCCAAATGCGGGGTTAAACCAATCATAAAAATCATTTGGCAACTGGCATCTCACTCAGGAACACCTGTCAACATACAGGCAGGAGATAAACTCTGCAAATTAGAGTCAGGACTGAGATTGAATCAGGGAGGGAGGAGGGAGAGATATGCCCATATGCTCCATGTTGTTAGAGACTTAATGATATGAAGTGGTTGGGCTGATATGGAGGCTTCCTCGTTGATGATATTGATTGTGGTTTTAGGACGTAAACTGTGTGTATGTTTGTGTGTTGCACATCCATCTCTGTGTTCATCAGGACTTCATTTATTTGCATTTCATTAAAAATAAATGCGGTTTGTTAATCCGTCATATTGATTATCCCAAACGACCGCAGAAGGAGAAGCAAAACAATTTGTCTTTTAATAGAAATGTATCAAATAGAGACAAATTTCCCAACAACGGACTGGTCGCTTGGTAGCTTACAATTGCATGAATCAGTGCAATTCTCTACTAACTCTAACATGCTTTTTTTTCTTCTTTTAAGCAAACACACATTTTCTCTCTCTCTCTCCTGCGCACACACCTCTCTGTTTTCCTCTGCAGTATCTTCCCCTCCTCACCCTGTCCAAACATACATCTTTATCAAGCGGCTGTTGTCAGACAACATTAGATAATTAATAGGCCATTTGTCAGGCCTGTGAGAAACATGTTAAAATCCCCGAGCAGCTCCCCAGATAAATCCTTCCACGCACACAGACGCCTTTGTTGTGTCAGCCTGCCATCGGAGCTGCAGATTTACCATTAAAGGACCCTCATTATTAATCACAACTAATGCTAATTAATTAGATGTCCGTGTGTGTGTGTGTGTATGTGTGTGTGTGTGTGTGTGTGTGTGGAGAGGGACCAGCTCTAAGTTTCAGTTTGTTGTGCGGTGTCAATTGGTAACTCGGCCCACGGCCCTTAATGGAGTGTTTTCCATTTGGAACCGGGAGTAGTTGACTAACACCGAGGTGAAAAAACACAGACAATGCTCCCATTAATTAAGACTGTGTTAAGAGCCCCGCTCGTGCTACTGTGTGGCCTGTGCGTGCTTAAACAGTCTGTGCATTGTGTGCGCATGCATGTAAAGACTTGTGAATAAAACTGTATTTATGACATTTTAATCTGACATACAGCAGTAGCATTATTTGTTTTTGTTTTTGTTTTTATTTGTAGGGTTAGTTGACACAGTTTCTCAGCCCTGCAGAGTTACATCAACAGACAGAAAGCAACAGGCAAATATGAATACAAAAGTAAACTTACAGTAACTACCTTTATCTTTTCATAATAATGTTAGTTTAGGTATAAAAGTCATTCACCCGTAACCCTAGCTTTTCAGTACGGAAAGACACAATGGGAAAGACACTTTTATTTGGAAATGTCTTTTTTTTTGGTTGAAGAAACGCAGATAAATTGTGGACAACTTAGGCTGTGAATTTTTGTGGTTTGTAGTGCGTTCCACAGTCACCCCAGTGGACCCACGCACCAAAAGACTCCCCAAAAGCAGAGCTAAGGCCTCCATTAAGCACAAAGGCAGAGTTAATTAGGAAGCTTATTGCCTCTCCTGGGGGCATGGGGCTCCAAACACTTTCCTATACACCCTGCTGAGGGAATCTAGGCACAAAATGATGCACTGTAATTAACAGTGTTTAGCAAATCAACAGCAGCCATTTTCTGATTGGCAGTAGCTGTGAGAGTGTTGAAATTATCCAATTGAAAGATAATTATTTTTTATTTTCTTTCTGAATAGAGTCACAGTGAGTTGTCCCTCCCAGACGCCTACGCCTACGTCTCCCTGAGGGCATCCTCATTTTTTCAGGCAAATTACTCAATATACAATAACAGCAATCATGCCGGTCCCCCCTTAATCCCTCCCACATATTTTGAAATCTCTTAACAATACCTACACCAGTTTAACAACAGTCCAGTGACCGTGATAAAAAATTATACTTCTACTGCCGTTCTGGTTTGTGAAATTTGGAATGGATAGAACATGCAGATATTACATTTGTTGCAGAGTCATTTCTTTCTACCAAAACAAACACACACTCATCATGCCCTGGTGGAGAGCTATAAATAGGAGGCAGAGGAATGATGAAGAGTGCAGCTTCAGAATTTGGATGATGACTAATGTAGGGGATCATGTGTGATTATGTATGACCTGTAGTACAAGGGTAAGCCCCCCCGTCCCATTTGTCTGCTTTTACAGGGAACAAATGATATCTAGAGATAAGCATGAGGGCCGGCCCTCATAAGGTGAGGAGTTCATTTCCATATTTCATGATCTGAGACCCCATCAGTCAAGTGTGAGACCTCTGGATCTGGCTAGATGAAGTGATTTGTGAATTGGGTCCAGGCTAAGTAGATGAATAATGCTCCCACCTTACACCTCGCAGTGTTAAAGCCTGTCTGGCATTGTACACTATGGGCTGAGACACTGTAGTGGAAGATAAATAAAACTTACATCCAATTAATCAAACTTTGAAATGTAGAAATTGTACTTTTAGTTTCACTGTTTTTTGAGCATAGCTACCAATTTCTGTATTCTTCTAATCCACAACTACATTACAGTCAGTATTTAAAATCATTTAAAAAACTAAAGTGCAACTTAAAATACTGCCAGTCATGTGTTGCCACAGATTTGGAAAAGACCATGTATCACAAATGTGACAGATAGCGATGGAGTAAGAGCCAGAAAGACACACGTCTGGACAAAAATAGTGTGTGAGGGAGGGGTGGACTATGTCTACAGGTAGGTTATTTCTCTCTGTAAACATATGTATCCATTTGTCCCGTGGGTGCGTCCCCTTGGCGTCCCGCTGGCAGTGGCTGGGTCACACCTCCATTAGGGGCTTTGTCACAGTGATTAATAGCTCCTTCTATCATCTTTAATTCACTCCCTGATGATGGCGGCCCTGCTCGCTGCTCGGGGTAATCGTGTGATGTATGAGTCCGCCCAACACCTCGTGGCAGAGGTGAAAATCATTCCACCCATGCAGATAGCAGCCCCGGGAACAAATGTTTTCCCTCTTTAAAAAAATTAATGAATTTGGCGTTAAGCGTGAGCATTTGAATAAATGGGATATAAGCGTGTGTGTATGTGTGTGGGTGGGTGCGTCATGATGTATTTTCCTACCTTAATGATGGGGAGATAATATTGTTTTCCTCATTATTTTGCACTAAATCTTTTGTGTTGTCTTTTGGATACACCAGCATCAAAGTTTTGTGGGTTTTCCTTGAGACATGCTTCCTTGTACTATCACGATGTGCCATCTATGTTATTAACGTTGTTAAAGACTTGATGCTGCTCCCAGCTGGAGTTCCCCCGTCTCAACCCAGAATTCTTTTAGAGCTCCTTCTTTGATGAAGGGCGTCAGCCTTTAATGGTGAAGTAATGTCCACTGCTGAACAAACAAACAGGACTCTTTGCTTTAAGGAGGCAGAGACACACTGAAATGCACACACATGCACACGCAAACACATTCCAATCTCATCATCCATGCGCAGTGTCCCCTACCACCCCACACGTCTGAGCAGGGCTGCAGTCTTGGACTTATCAATCATCTGCACATGAAACCACAATTTTTAAAACTCTATATTTGCTTTCAGCTAACGTTTACCTTACAGAAACATATATGTTTATGAGCCGAAATGCTCTCGTTGAGTCCAGTGGACCAGGGGAATTTCTGGTCTAAATCAAATATAAACTTGGAGACCAGCGTGAGGGGGGGAAATGTCAGAGGAGAAACAGCAATAGAGGGATACGGTTACCTTTAAAAGCTCTTGTCCCTCTACCATATGGCAAGCCTCACATCCAAGACTATAACCGCGTTACACAGTCTCCTTGCTGAAAATCATTACATTGACTCCCAGAGCCACATTGGGTTTCATGCCCGGGCCAGCTCAGCAGAGTTTCTAAAAGACTTACCCTCAAACACTCTGGGCCCACACAGTGCGTGTGTCAAACACAATAGATGCACAGACACCGTGATCAGGTAATACTGCAGGGAATGACAACGAAAAATACTTACGTTTTCAATGTAGTCAAAAAAAAACACACGCTATACTGCATAACACAGAGAACACAGCCACATATTGTGATACACAGCTCAATCACACAGAGAGTTCATTTTCCCACCGCGAACGCACCTTTTAAAAGGAATAACGACTTAACTGGCAGACGAAAACAGCTTGTCTGTTACTTATGCTACATTTGACAGTTCTGTGCTTTCATTTTCACCAGACATTGTGCGTCAACTTTGCCAAAGTGGAAGCTGTACTGTACATTCTTTAGGATATTCACAGTGTTCTCATCAGCCTTGTCTTCTGCTTTTGAATAATGCATCAGAGTTTGTAACAGAAAAGGAGAGTGCACATCTCCAGGTCTTGAGTTAATCTTTCAGGTTAGTGTATGACCACCTGTGGCCAATCACAGTGACCCGTCCAGTCAATCAGAAGCACAGTTACTTCATGGCCAGTGAGCAAGAAGTGTGTGTGTATCTTTGTGGATCAAAGGTTCCATGGCTGACAGCGCAGCGGTACAGTGTCACACAGGCAGCCCTTCAGGAATGTTTCTCAGCTCAGGGATGAGTTGTTGGAGCCTCATTAGCAGAGCCCCCTCTCCCCTCGGCCTGTCAGCCTGCGTTAGGCACAGCCCACCACAGATGCACTCTGGGGGAGCGGTAGCTTCCTGTGGATCATTTCCGGCGTTTAGTGTCTATCTGTCTCACCGTGTGACACCTGGCTGGCTTCTTCATTAGCTGTGTTGTCTGAATACTTCTCTGTCTTGTTCGGTGACTTGTCTGATTATATGTCTGTATGTGAACACGTCTTTCTGCCTTTCGTCTTACCTGTATATGTACGCTTTTTTTTTTTTGTCAGACTTTTATGTCTTTGTACCTGCCTGCATTTATTATATTGTTATAATATTTTTAATTCGTGACACCTCAGAGCAGCTGTGTTTGGCTCTACCTGTCAGCACTGTGAATGAGTCAGTCCCTCTTCCGCCATTAAGCCCCACCAGCCACGTGTGCCACTCTGAAGAAGCCCACTGTGGGTTCAAGGGTCATATTTCTATGTCCTGTTTCACTCTATTCACAATTAACCCCAATGTCCTTCCCTCTGTTTTCACTGTACAGTGGAGAAAGAGTTCAGGAAAAGGAAATATAAAACAGTCAGAGCAGTACAATGCTGAGCAACTCCTGCTTACCAACGTTGGCATCGGCTCAACCAAATGGCAAACATGCCATGTTGCTGCTGCAGCGTTTTTTTGTATTTACATTCATATCCAGTCTTATCTTAAACTTTTGATCTCAATTTAAAGGTCTGTGTTGGGTGTAGACATTACTAACAAGTGTGAACCCTTCATGACCTTTGGCTCTCTTTACTATTGAGCTTAACTGAAACAGGATCAAGACTTTCATTTGTTTTCTTTCCATTGTCAAATCTATAAGTCTCTGAAGCATAAATATGTCAGTGAGCATCCACCCTCACGTAGAGACTCTCTCTGTTTCTTTCCCAGGTGATGGTGATGATGAGTTTGCCCTCTACCCGTCCGACATCTTAGAAGATGTATGTGGCTCTGATGGCGACCCTACACCTTCTTCAGCCCTGGCAGAGGACCCAGCTTCCCCTCCGCTCTCTGACGATGAGGCTTCACCCCAGGACTCCTTGTCGTTTCAACACCCGAACATCTTTTTATCCCAAGAAGATTTGGCCATTCCCCTGGACTTTGAACTGCGGGAGTCAGGAGTTCCAGGAGGAGGCGCGGGCATCTGGAGCCGCAGGAAGGTAAACGTCGGGGAGCGTTTTGGACCATACGAAGGAGAGCACAGGCCTTGTCTCAGAGACCCCACTCAAGGCTGGGAGGTAGGAACATAATGGATAAAGAAGAGTTCATACTGTTAATTGTGTCTTGCTTTGCAGAGTCAGTGCCTTCACACACATCAATAACTGACAGAAGTTAATGTCTCCTTAAGTGGGCTTCAGATTAAAAATCAAGAGGGAATTTTTATCAGCGGTCACCACATATTTCAATGGGTTTGGGATGTATTTCATGGCTGCTGGGGTGGAGAAATTTGTTCCACTTGTAACAGAGCAGTTTACGCTTTGGTTCAAGTATAAACATGAAAATTACAGTCACAAGGTTTTTCTCAACCAGTCGTAGCACACTTTCTGACAAGAGGGGTTTTCTTTGGCCAATATACACTGTAGCATTCACATCAGTCCTCTTTTTTATTTCCTCCCATGTCGTCATGTTCACATTTAGCCCAGTGACCACAAAGCTGTTGTTGTCGTTTGTTGCCCAGTGATGTAATGTTAGCTCAGTGCCACTGAAAGAAAGGGAGCCGAGGTTGTGCTCTTAACTCAATTAAAATGAAAACCATAAATCCCTTCTTCATCCTGGTTAGGGACCCACTGCGGCCATTGGCAAATCACATATTGGTCAGCCGGCGCAAAAAATCGAAGGTAGGGTCACAGGACAAGGTCAGAGGTTAGATGTGGTCTCCGTCAGTGTCAGGCTAGTTTGGTTTTATAGAGCAGGAGGAAGGGCCTGGCAGAGTATCAGCCTCATTTAGTCTCCCAAAATAGATCCTCTCTAATTTGGATGTGAGGAATTAGTCCTTCATATTCAGGCCTTTGTCCCTTTGTTAGGCATTACCAAGCTCATTAAGAACCGCTGACCATGGCAGTCCATAAAGTGAAAAGTCACATCTTTAAATAAACAAGACAATTCAATTCAAGTTGATTTATCTTACTAAAATCTCCGTATCCCTAAGTCCATTTTAATGTTGCACTTTGAAGTCGACTAAGAGCGGCTTGGTTAAGTATCAACATTCTGCTCATATAAATAGTTTTGGATTTGGACTGGTGTTTGCTGGGTTTGCATCATAGAGCATTACTGTAGCCCATCAGCTCTGACTCAGTGGTTTTGGCTCAGACCAAACCAAAATAAATTCCTTTTTTTCTGCTCTCTGGACTACATTTCATTAGGAAACAACTTCTCCCTCATTATCAAGTGCCGGATGAGATTCAATATATAAATGTCTCTTAAAGTCAAGTGAGAAAAAAAAAACTCACTAATTTTTGCCGATTTTAATATCACAGAATCTAAATAAAAAGTATCTGTCTCTCCCGGAGAGATTTACAGCTGGTTGAACAAGCTCTCTTGGTTATTCTTTTTTTTTCACAGGGAAGGAAATAAAGGAAAAAGAGGTTTCATGAATTTTAATCCGGCGGTAATTTATGGGGAGCTTGAATAATAATATGTATTTAAAAAGCTGAGGAGCTCGGGTCTGAGTGTGCATGTGTGTGTATCTGGGGGCAGTCGTGTTGAGGGGTGGGGGGAGAGGGAGGGGTGGGCAGAAGGGGGGGGATCCAAGATGGGATCCTGGCGAGGTAGCACTGTATCACAATGTTTAATTACCACCCTGACAGCGAGCCATAACTCTTTCCATTAAGTAAATAAGTTGTAAAGAATTTATGATGAAATGCCACATTATTCAGAATGGATATTCAGTGATGACATCCCGCTGCATTAAATATGGTAAACGCCATTAAGCCCTCCTGACCCTCCCCCCCTCTTCTCCCATGCCCACCCCTCTACCATCCCTCGCCCACTGCTCACCCACGACCCCCGCCCCCCCTCCCCTCGCCTGCAAATAGTCAATATGCCAATAAGCCTGCGGAGGGTCTGTAAAAATAAAATTGATTTGGTAAATGTGAGTTAAGATAGATATGTTTGCTTTCATCATCAATTCCGTTGCGGCGCGGAGAGGTGATGTCACCGACCGGGGAACGATAAAGTGGCGCTCCCATCTGGAGCGTTTGATGGAGGGCCCCGAGCGGCTCAGGCCAGTGGTGACAGACTCAGGGAAGTTTGTCACCAGGGAGGCCACCGCTTCTCAGCGCCATCACCATAAATTTGGGGGCTTTATTCATAAAGGGGAAGAGTGAGTTATGACGGCCACGATGCTTTATGAATACAGGAATGGTGACTTATGGGAAAGATAGCTTCGGTAAATAAGAGGTAGAGAGGCGGCAGTGAGGGGTCTGTTAGGCTGAGACGGCACTGTCGTATGCAGAACTGGAATGCTGACTGTGCCAGCAATCACATGCCCACTGTGTGTGTGTGTGTGCGCACGTGCATCTGCATTTGTGTGTATTTATCTATTGTTCATGAGAAATATGTGTTCATGAATGTAATTATTTAAGTCAGATCTTATCAGTGACGATAGAAAAAACTTCAAGTTGAGCATCAGAGTTGTGCCTTATCAAAAAGAGGATTTTCTTAATGCAGGATGAAAACAATGGAGCTGGACCAAAGCGTGTTTAATAAATGAAGGTTTACATAGATGTTTTACATGTTGTGGTTGTAAAATCTTATCAGTTCACAGAAACGCCACCTTCTTCAGTTTAATCTCTCGCAACAACCCAACCACCTTTCTGACTTTGGATTTCCTTTCATTTCAAGGAATTCAAATGTGAACTGAAAGTAGATTTGATTTATTAACAACAACAATAACAATTTATGTTGTTTAAAATCTCGTTGAAGGAAACAATATTTTCTGTCTAGAAATTATCCAGATAGAACATGTAGGTGGTGAGTCTCACCAGAACAAAAATTATGACCCATATGCTATAATATGTGTACATAGTCTTGAATTAAATCATGCAATGGCTCAAAACGAGAATAATACAGCGTTAGGAGCTCAGTGTGTTTCTCCAAAATGTATTTAACAATGTCACTTTGGAAATTAGAAGGAAAAACCATGAGCAGCCATATATTACATTCTGTTTTAGTGTGACAGAATAAGGATGAGGTGGTCTGCACTTGCCCACAGTATTTACATGTATTTCTCTATGGCTTTGCCTGAAAATACTCTTAATGCCTGGATGCCCTCCAGTCCATATTCTGCTGTCTCTCTCTCTGAGTTGTTAGGCACATTGAAATTCAAACTCCATTTGTGTCCATCCTCTTCTCAGCGGCAGCAACAATAAGACAGAGAGTTAGAGTCCGGGAGAGAGTTATCCAGCACTCAATGAGCCTTTGGGCTCACCCAAACTCGCAGCCCCACGGGATTATGGGTCCTGGGCTTAGAAAACTGTGTGCCTCCTGCTGTAGCAGCGATGGGCGGAGCAGGTTAGGGGTGCGAGAAAGGGTGGGATGGTGAGTGGGGCGGGACAGGGGCGCTTAGGGCCTTTGTGCATCTCTTGAGTGAGAGGCGGAGGTGGAGGTGGAGGTGGAGGCGATAGTGGCGGTGGTAGTGGGGAGGTGGTGAAGGAGATTAGCAGTGATGGTGAATGGGAGTAGGGGATTAGGTGGCTGGGCAGGGCCTTTCCTGGCTCTGCCTGTCTCCTGAACCTCCTGGTCATGAGAGGATGGGAGGATGAAGGGAGGAGAGGCAGATGCCTGGCCAGGAGGAGCCCCATCCTTTACACTCTTGTCAGCTTAAAATCTTGCATTTCTAATGATTGACTGTGAAAGACAAATAAGTTCACATGTTTTTTTATCATGTGAAGTGAATTGCTGGATGGAAAGTCTGTGGACTTCAGATTTTAGGAGACATTTAAAACTCTATAGGGTATAGTGCCTGTGGCTATGGTGCACACACGACGGCTCATATTTACTGGACAATCAAAAAATGTTCAGGCCGTCTTTCAACTGTAGTGGGTTTGTGGGTTCTCACTTTGGCATGGCGCATACAGTGTGAACTCCAGAAAAGGTCAATTCAGAAATCAGGGCTTTTGTGCATCTGTGCGTTGCATGTGGGTCCACATACGCTCTTCTATACGTGTGCGTGCATGCCTGCATGCGTGTGTGTGCGTGAGACAGAGTGTGAGAGTGTGGACGGAGGGCGTTTCGAGAGGGCGTATTTTTTTGTGAACGGATAAGCTGATGTCCTGAATGAATGCAGATGTCTCTGGCTGGCTGTCCGCCTGTCCCCTGCGCGCTGACGGCCTGTCACCTCTCTCTGTCACAGGGAGAAAGAGCCACTCTCAGTGCTGGCTAAAAGCCCCTTAATCCCCGAGCCCCTGCCACATCCCATCCACTTTCAGCGGAGATGGCCCTGCCCACAGCAGAGCTTAGAAAGGCAGGCGCAAGGGATGAACCTCTCTGTCACTCACGCACCTCTCAATGGGCACACATCTTCACATATTCACACAGAAAACGTACACACACATATATAATTTTTAGAATTTCAAAGTGAAAAAGTCCTGTGCCTGCAAAAGGCGACGTGAATGGCGGTTGTCAATGCATTGTGCTGCAGGAACACAACGGCCGCGCTGACATCATTGTGGGCCCTGTTTTCTTTTCTTGCAGAAGAGCACCAAGCGGCCGCCGTGACACTGTGTGTAATAATGTAGGAGCAGTTCACAGCATACACTTGGGTCTCATTGGCACTTAATGAATTGTGAAGAGGACAATAAAGACCATTAAAAAGCGTTGTGTGAGACCGGATAGTATGAGGAGGGAAATGTGTCACCATGTTGACAGAGTGTTCTGAACAAGTGACTGTTTTTGTGTCTAATGAAAGCCGTGCTGCTGAGGGAACACCTATCCTTCTTTGATTGTAATTACAGCTCCACTCCTGAGCTCTGTGTGTAAGACAAGTAGTTAAGTTAAGAGATGGTTGGATTGACCTGAGGGGGACACACCTGCTGGGGATGGGAGCTGAAAGTAAAATATGGAAGTGGGGAGACTGGTTGTGCTGGATCCCAGCTAAGGCCAAGGCTTAGTGTAGAATATGAAGGTCTGAATTTTGTTCAAATAGACACTAGGAAGCTCACTGTCACACAGCCATTAATCTGAAATAAAGTAACCACTACCTTTTTTCAAATTTTGACCAAATAGTTTTAAAACTTTCTATACCTTAACTACAGTTTAATTTCTATAGTGATAATAGTGGCATCATTTTCTTCAATGTTAAAAAAAGAACATTCACCTTTTTTAATATTATATCACACTCAGGTACATCACTGCAACCGGTCAAGTGCTTCTTAAAGCACAAGCCCAGACTCTATTTTTTCGTTTTATAAATCCATGTATCCCAGTTGAACAGCTTGTATATGTTTTTCTAACAATTTAACCAGTTCAAACATTGATTGAATTAAATTGGCACAATCGTAGTGAGTAAACATGCTGCACATTTAACCTACAGAGTTACCAGAGGCCCCCACTGGCCTCTTACTTCCTTCGCACGGTGCACAGTGTGCAGCCTCCCCTCTGTTAAAACAGCCCCAGTAATGCCTTCAGCCATGTGTGTCTGTGTCTGCTTTTGTCTCTCCCGGTGTCTGTGAGGGAGATGAGCTCCCCAGCCAATGTAACTGGAGCTTGATTGTCTTGGACGGGAGTGATGTCCATTCAAAATCCCAAGACAAAACAAGCTGGGGGTCCATCTCCCTGGCTCTCAGTTGATTGGTAATCCTTTTCTTTGGGTTAATCTGTTGTTTGTTGGTGCTGGTTCAGACTAGTGTGTGTCTGTTTGTGTGTGTGTGTGTGTGTTTGGTGGTGGTGGGGTGTGTTATTGAAGGTTTAATCTCATGTGAGAGGAGTGAGGGGAGACGAGGCACATTCATTAAGAGTGTAGGACAGAGAGAAAGTGTGAGAGGATTCTTCTCCATGAGTGCAGGGTCAGTCAAATCCCAACTTTATCTGGAAGCTGCTCTTCTCTCTTAGTTAAAAATAATAAAAATTAAAAAGAAAAAAAAAAAAAACTTTACACATTTCTGATTTCCCTCTCACTCTTTAGCACTATCCCACCCTCATCCCACCTCCCCTGCCTCCTCCTCCTCCTCCTCCTCCTCCTCCTCCTCCTCCTCCTCCTCCTCCCTCTTTCTCTGTCTGAGTTCCCAGCAGGGAGGGGAAGCTAGGTTAACTAACTGAACAAAGTCAGAGTGAATTGCAGAAGGACAAAGGCGGGCGTGAGTGGGGGCTATGCCAGTCGGAAGGTGTAGCCAGCAGCACAATACCAGGTGAAGGAGGCTCTTGTCAGGGGTCCATCCAAGCAGGGCAAAGGTCATGAGCCTTATTAGATCTGAAGTGAGTGGAAGGACTTGTTTGATTGAAAAAGGAGTTTGGGAAAAGGAGGGACAAGGAAGGAGTTCACCTGTTTGAAAAGCTCAGTAGGGGAGGGGGGAGGAGGGTGTTGCTCCCCCATTATGTCTGACCTGTCGGGATGCAGATAAAAATCTGACTAGCTGGTGTAGCTCATGGTGGGAGTCACAACACAGCCGTAACTCACCGTGAGCTGAAAAAAAAGAGAGGCTGAATTGGTCGGAAACATGCAGGGCAAACTCAATAACACAATGACAAACGTCTAGACAGCCACAGATATAATAGAATTTATATGAAGGTGCATTGACTCATTGGCACGATATAAATGCTACTGCCTTGTAATACACATTTACATCATCTGTCCTCAGCTGTTATGGCACTCTGAGCGCTCTGAGGCAGATGTACACCGCAAGACTTTTTGTAACAAAGGAGCTTCAATGTCGCTGTCAAAGCCATTATTTCTGAGATATTTCTGTCTTATCAGATGATTTACAGAGGACAATAAAAGGAGCAATGAGAAGAGAGGATGGCATGTAGCAAAGTTTACCAGCTTGAATTAAATTCACCACAAACATTAGATATTTACAACACCTACCAAATATCCCCAGAGATATGTTTTAAGTGAAACTTTAATTAAGAATATGAAACAATTTCCCATTAAATTGACAACTCTATCAGCAGCAAATGTTAGTAAAAGCAGAGAAGCAACAATAGGAGAAGGGTGAGGGGAATGTGCAAGAGCTACTAACTCCACCCAGGTTAGGCATTCAAATCAAATGCACCTCGTCAACCGTCTACACAGCTCCCCTGGGCAAAAAAATACTTAAAAAGTCCTATTACTCACTTACACACACACTACTCATAATTATAGCTGCATACTCGCAGTAACCCTCAAATATACACCAACACAGCAAACCCCCTAGGTTTGCACACCCACACACACACACGCACACCCCCTGCACTCTGCACAGATAGGAGTGAAAATGAGGGGACCCCTAAACAGCGTACAGGAAACAGAAGTGATGAATTCCGTGTGCGGGGCCACAGAGCCAGGCTCATAGATACCTTATCTAGGGGGATTGATAGGGGAAGGGCCTTCCCTTAAAACACACTACTGATTGTTTCCAAATGTCTTCCCAATGGGGAGGGTTAGCGAGAGGGAGAGACAGCGACTCAGGGGCAGAGCTTGCAAGCTTTTTATTGGTCCAGTCCGGGGGAAACCGAGAGGGAACAGCAACTCTGTCCCGGCTTTCCTGCCCCAAGTTGCTGCTAGCGCTTAACTACCAGTCAGATCGTATTACCCAGGCAGTAAATCTAAGTACCGGTTAGCGCAAATAATCAAGAGCTAATACTGCTCTACGAAACCACTTTCTCTGTGTCTGTGGTCAGAGCTGTGCAAACAGGCACAAGCCAAGGCCCTCTGTCCTCTTAGCCTCTGCCAGACTCTCCCTCACTCTCTCACGGCTATTATGACCTACACACAGTCACAATCTTTCACACACTTATGTATCCGTGTCTCCCTTATGGAGTGCACCCCCCGCGTGCGTGTGTGTTTGTGTTCGTTCACATGTTCAAATCTCTCGTCCGTCCCTGTGCTGCAGTTCAAAGGGTAATGGGACGGTGCGGTCTAGTCGAGCTTATTACTGGGTTAAGCGCTTAAAAAACCTATAGGCCGCGCCACATTCAGCACAGTAACACCGTAGCCCTCTTCCAATTACTCCATATTGCTGCTCCAATTAGAGTGGAGCAGGTCCAAAACCAGAACTGAGAGCTGCCAGGTTTAGAGAGAGAGAAAGCAGAGGCCCGGGGTGGCAGTAATGAGGTCTTAACCCCGACTTTGCTCTATTATGTCATAATGCTTTAATTCGAGCCATATGATAGGCTGCTGTGCACTCATATGTTATTCGAAAGTCAGTATTTGTTAGCTGGCCCTGTCTGTTCACCTCAGATGTGGCCTGGGAGATTTTTGGGGATCAAATCATCAACAGAAGAGAAGAGAAGACCGCATCAGGTTGCTCAGGGAGGAAGTGCGTTGCCTACACTGCAAACACCAATTATCAAATGACAAGATAAAAAAAAGTGTTGTGTCTACTTTGGCCAGTAGACCATATAGCGCTATGTCACAGATTTATGTGTATTCAATGGAAATGTGATAAACCTAGCAGCCCCTCAGTACTCCCAGTATTGGCAGGTTTATCACTAATGGCACTGTTGTTGCGGTTGTAGCTAAATTTCTTGATAAAAGTACCTCATGTAAAGCAAATTGGACAGTTGTAGTTTTAGTACTTTACCTTCAATAAGTATAATTCTGAGGTACTTGCTTTTTTTTCAATTATAAATGTGTGCAGGTAACAATTCTGTACTTTTAGCTTCTTCTTCTTTTTATTTTTATTTTTTTATATAATGCATATTTATCACACCGTGGTATAAATGTATTTTCTTAAGGTCTGAGTACATCCTTCCCATTTTTATCAAGCTTTACAGTCCCTACCCACACACAAGACCAGCTGCTCATGATGGCATCAATTTATAATCACAATCACTTTTTTAGCCGACTGTTGCACCAATTAACTAACAATGTATTTGTTAATAGTTTGTACAGTGCTTGAAGGTCACATTTTAAATGAGTGTGGTTCTTGTCTTTAATGGGGTTAATTACCATGGTAATAACCCAGGACCACTTCCTGGTCAATAATTGTTTTGTAATTGGTTTCAGGTTGCATAATAATGATACAGTCCATCAATTCCTGTCATTGCATAATTACAATACGGGGTGTTTAATCATATTCTGGATAAACATGCAGGCCTTGGTAGCTCACCTGGGAGAGCGTTTATCATCAAGGCTCAGTCCATGCTGCAGTGGCACGGCTTCGATTCCAGCCTGGGCCCCTTGATGCATGTCACTCTCTCTCTCTCTCTCTCTCTCTCCCTCTCTCCCTCTCTCTCCCAAAACTTCCCTGTCCCTCTCTCTTTCTCTCTCTCTCTCTCTCTCTCTCTGTGACTGTTGCTGCCACATTAAATGCACAAATACCCCAAAATAACTTGTGAATGCATGCCTTTGAAACAATAACAAAGTGGTGGCTGCCAGTTTTTTTCAATGGAGGGACGTGTTTACTGTACCTGCCTCTACAACTGTAGGGCAACAACCTCAGAATAATTTATACCTAAAGGAACTGAGTAATGGTACATAACAGCTACAACACATAATAACTTCTTCTCTTCTGCAAGTGGTCTTGCAGTTGCTAGTGTGTCTGGATACCACACTGTAGGCTGCATATGTTGCAAATCAGACTTCATTTGTGTTCTGCAGAGTT
This sequence comes from Trachurus japonicus, assembly GCF_045865225.1. NCBI lineage: Eukaryota > Metazoa > Chordata > Actinopteri > Carangiformes > Carangidae > Trachurus > Trachurus japonicus. The sequence goes on from NC_140919.1 coordinate 21,861,438, forward strand.
ACATTTCTTGTTTACACTCAGAGTGACTCCAAGAGTGTTATTCTAACTATGTTACAGCAGCTTTTGCACGGTATCCTTTTCATACACAGCATTGTTCATTGTTTGAAGACGTAAATTGAGCAATAAAAAGGGAATGCTTATTGGATATATTGGATTAGACGTCCAGCATACTGTATGCTCATGAGTTCTGTATCATATTTTCTAAACTTTAGCATGGGGCAAGGGATCGAGCTCCACACATGGCAGTCACCCTTAAATCCACAGATAAATGCAGCTCACTCATCCGAAGATGGTGGGGAATAGATAGTGTTTCTCCTCGGGGGAGAGAGCTACGGAAGCGCATTGCATTCACTTGATAAAATAAAATTTAGACACCTTATCTCGTAATTACGAGAAAATATCTCGTAATTATGAGATCCTGATGTCGTAATTATGAGATCCTGAGATAAAGAAAAAGGAAATGTCTATAAATCCGCTCTTGTTGTCTTAATAGAAGAATGCTACGGTGGTGCAGTGGTTAGAGCAGTTGCTACCCATACAGGAGACCGAGGATCGAATCCTGGGTGGAGCACATCGTTCTCGTTTTGTATATTAGGCCACTGTAGCCTACATTATTAGACAGCGGGGGACACACCGGCCCATGTTAACCGATTGTGCCATTCATACACACCAAAGACCCCGGTGCCTGGCCGCCGCCGCCGTCACTGCTCTAGTGGCGGCCGGGCACCGGGGTCTGTGGAGCGGGTTCATGAAGCCTGGTTGTCCCGACATGATTCACTCACAACACTGTAACGTTATGTTGTGTGTCTTGTAGCCGAAAAGTAGGCTATAACACACACAACATAACGTGACAGCCGCAGTGTTGTGAGTGAGTCATGTCGGGACAACCAGGCTTCATGAACCCGCTCCACAGACCCCGGTGCCCGGCCGCCGCTGCTGCTGCTGCTGCTCCGGAGGGGAAGGCGAAGCTCACTGCCAGGATCCCCGCCGGAGCAGCGGCGGCGGCCGGGCTCACACCCGGGGAAGGCGATCCTGGCAGTGAGGGTGTGTGAGCCCGCCGCCGCCGCCACTGGGGGCGGCCAGGCGGGGGAGGCGATCAGTGAGCTTCGCCTTCCCCACCCAGGGAAGGCCATCCTGGCAGTTAAGAGGAGAAACTTTCTGCTTCTATGTTGTTGTTAAGTTTAGGAGCAGCGGAGCGGCTCGTGGCTGCAGCTCAGTTCACTGAGAATGGAGTTTGTTTTCTTTCGGTAGACGTAAATACGTAACACGTGTACCCCCTGTCCAATCAGAACGCTTCCCGACCCCCAGACGTTAAGCAGAATTAAATAAAGGCGATTTAATGTGTTTTACATGTTAACCCCAATTCTGAATTATTATTTCCGTGTAAACTCGAAGGAGAATATTTTAATTCCAAACTATTTAATTCAGAATAATTAATTCCGAATTAAAAAACATCATGTAAACGATAAGCCCCACCATGGGATTCGATCCTCAGTCTCCCGTGTGAGAGGTAACTGCTCTAACCACTGTACTACCATGGACCATTGATTCTAATTGAGACAAGAGCGGACTTATAGACATTCCTTTTTCTCTATCTCATAATTACGAGATCAGGATCTCATAATTACGAGAAAAGATCTCGTAATTACGACATCAGGATCTCATAATTACGAGAAAAGATCTCGTAATTACGACATCAGGATCTCGTAATTACGAGAAAAGATCTCGTAATTACGAGATAAGGTGTCTAAATTTTATTTTATCAAGTGAATGCAATGCGCTTCCGTAGAGAGCAAAGGGGGGGGGGGTGAAAAAGGGAGTTAAAACATGGTTACGGTATGCATAGCGACCAAGGGGGTAGTCTGTGAGAAGATAGGATAGGCAAAACTAGACAACTAGACAGGGTGAAAACAAGAGTGATAGATGAGACCGAAGAAAAAGAAAGACAGATAAAGGGGAGAGAGGAGTACAAGAGAGTGAGAAAATCAGTCAGAGTGAATGAAAGAGAGGCAGAATGAGCCGAGGAGGTGGAGAGAGAACTCGATGTCCTGTCTCTGGTACGTGCCGAGGGAGACAGATTTCCCGGTGGAGAGTTCCCAAGTGTCCCCCTGCAGTCTGTAATAGGATTTTCCAGGCTACAGCAGGTAGTCTGTGAGGGAACTTTGTTCGTGGGCGCTCACAGATAAGGGTTAATGCAGCCCAAAGGTTCCTCCGCTAAACAGGGCGCTCTGGGAATCTGTCGCTCCCTCCTTGTCGGCCTGCGCTGTCAGCACCAATCCGTCACAAAGGATTTCTTCCTGCAAAACTCAGTGGCCATTTCTGACATCTCCAACAAACTAATTGTTGTCTCCAGTCCTGGCAAGCCCTGTGAAGTCCTAACGAGTTAGCGTCTTCTGCACAGATGAGAAAAAGTCTTGCAAAATCAATTTCTCAGCCGAATTACGCTTTGGCATCAGCGCCAAAACAGAGGAGAGGGGAGAAGAGGAGAGGAGAGAGGAGAGAGGAGAGAAGGGGAGGAGAGGATGCCAAGATGGACCAGGCCAGAGTCTCTTAGAGCAGGGTTTGTGTCATCCGTATTCTCTCCTCCAATTGTTCTCGTTCCCCAGGCTGTTTTATGACTGCTTCCTTTCCCTCCAAGCCACTTTATGACAGGCATTGTAATGTCTTTAGAGTTCTGGGCAGCCTCTGATTGGGCCATGCAGTGCTTCTCTCTGGCCCTGAGTGACAGTGGGACCAGGTCCAACCGCCACCCAGGACACAGAGCCATAAATCATCCTGCTGGCACTGGGCTCCACTTCCTGAACAGCTACCAGTTCCTGCAGGGGACAAAAAGGCCTTTGTGGGCTTTAGGCAGCAAGAACTTCTCCTCTCTTTGAGGATCCTGAGGTTTACGAGCGATGCTGAGAAAGATTGTAGGGGAAAGAGAGCGAGCGTTTGCACATACTCTTTCTTTCTCTCTTATTAAGTGAGTTTAATAAGGCTATGACTAAGCTACGGCTAATAGCTACTGAATGCGAACACCTGTTGAACAGCAGGCCTTGATCAGGCCAGCCACTGTTTGTTTATATCCGTCGCCGTGGAAACTTCCCATTGACGTTACTTTGCTGAGATAAAGTCATCAGACTTCAGTGTCTGCAGGAGCCCGAGCCGGCCGATTTCGTCACCGCTAATGTGAAGAATCAGACTGCCAGAGCTGCGGCAGCCCTCGCCAAAGGTGGCCTCCCTCCCTCCCTCCTTTACATTCCTCATTTCCACCAGTCTCCGTCCTCCCTGTGTGTTTGGATGGCTCCACCTCACTGTCAGGCTGTGAGGGACGGCTGTTTTCCTTGCAGGCCAGATCAAGACAGGAGATTGGCCCCAGGGGGCCCTAGGATGTGAAGCTTCTGACACGTCCCGTAAATCTAGGGTGTCCCATCTCCACTGCTCGATCTGCGCGCAGCAATGAGAACACCAATGAGGCGTGAGGATGAACATTCCTCAGGCCGTTCTCACACACAATAATACTTTGCTGCCCCTCGTAGCTGTCCACCTCAGCAAAAAGTCTGTCTCTTCACCCCTGGTGAAATCAGTCCCCAACCCCCAGACTTAAGAAGACATAAAAGTTTTCACAGGAGGGCTGCTTGCTTAGTGCATGGCTTTGTGTTTTTGTTAAATGATGAATATGAAATGCTATGTTATTCTAGTGTCTATGGGAGGCAGTTACAATCTGTCTGTGTTGATATACCTAATTCTCATAATCCTCTGCCATGTCCGTCTCAATCCAACAGCATGGAGCTGGCAGAGCTCCGCAAACATAAGCAGACTAACACTTGTGCACACATTTCCTTACACATCATTACATACAGTACATCTAGGCAACATATTACTCCCCTTTTAACTCTTGCTGTATACGTTTTTCTAACACAACCCTTTTTTGCTAGAACCTCGTAAGAATTCCCTAAAATATCTGGTCTGATATTATTCGTTATCTCATACATTGAATATTAAATGTTCGCACTATGCTTGCATGTGTTTGTCTGGCACAATTAAGCAGAATCCAATCAGGATAGCAGTTGTACAGGCATGTTGAAATTCTGGTGAAGAGAGGGACACAAGAGCCAGACTGAAAAGCACTCTGACCAACCAATAAGCAAACAACAGACACACTGGGCCCCGGCCAACCCATGTGGCCCCTTTTCTCCTCACCCAGCCAGCCATGTTAGCCACGTTAGCCAGATTTTTCACCCAAATGGAAATGCAGCCTGTCACTTTCACGCAGCCTCCAACCGCTCTGTCTGTCCAATCCGTCACAGCGCGCCAACGGCCGCACAAATAGGCCTGCCACTCTCACTGTCATCTGAGTAACGGATGTCCCATCGTTACCATGGGGTGGGACCAGGCAGCACTCAGGTCCACTTCCACTCCTCCTCATTTTTCCTCCATCCTCCTCCTACCTCATCCCAGTGATGAGCCTTTTGGACCTCTCTTGGAGTTCAAGGTGTATGTGTGTTGGTGGGAGCTTTCTGAGAGCACAGGCATGTGTATTTTTTTTCTCCTCCGCGCGATGAATGCTTCCCCTCAATCTCCCACCCTATGCCCCAATCTCCCATCAAGACTCAAAAGCAGTGGTATAATAGGAGCAGGGGTGGGGTGAAATAAATTGTGTCCTGGACTGGTAACCTAACAGCCATCATAAATAATGTAGACCTATTTGAAAGGGAAGATGGGGCATTAGAAGCTATTTACACTGCAGGAGCCATGCTATCGATCAGCATGGGACGTCCCATAGATAAGAATGGGATGATGTCATGGTTATTTATGGTGATTCCTGATGGTAAGGCTACAAAAGGGATTTCAGGGCGACAGCATCATCAGTTTTTTTGGGGTGCGGGAGGGGGTATGATGCATTCTGTCATCAATGGAACAATCAGCAGGGTGGCTGTGGGAGGTGAGGTGCAGCGGGTGCATGCCTCTGACACACACACACACATTCAAGTGTGGACACGCACACGGAGAGAGACAAGGACAGAGACAACTTAATCAGCACACACAAACATTAAACATGCATATAAAACACCCACACAATGCAAAAATAAATGCCCCCGGTGTTATTAGGGTCTATAAAGAGTGGTTTGGAGGAGATGGCTCAGAGGAGATACAGTACATCTCTGTCTCCCTGCTCCACATTCAGCAGCGTAACATATATAGTGAGAGCTATAAAACACTGGTTCTCCACTGGTGTGCTGTGAAGTGAGCCAAAGGCCATATTCAATACGAGTCTGAGACAGAATTACCATTCAGGGATCACTGGTTGGGTCACATAAGTACATGAACCTCAGTTGTGTTAGATGAGAATTTAGGAACTGTGAGATATGGAGACTGGCTTAGGAGCACCTTGGGATTTGACTTGATGCCATACAGACTGTAGAGGAAGAAATAAGGAAGAAAGAAAACCATTGTGCGATAATTATAAACACAGCTACTGGTCAGCCATCACAGAGGTCTCTAAACTCTATAAACTCTAATGATACTTGATACGAAGCACAAATTTCATCAGTGACGAGAAAAGTGGTCAAATACAGTAAACATGGGGTGCTGAGTTGCAGAGAACATATTGTTCATTTTATTTATATTTGTTCCATGTTTGTTTGTTTATGTTATACCAGAATTTTTCTGTACAACAATTGGATATAAAACATAGCAACATTATTCATACAGTACATTGTGTAATATTTTCTATCCTTCTATAACAGATTATTTTAAATAATCATTGCCATTTCAGTTAATTAATGACAAAAACCTTACACTATTTAGACATACAATAAATGAACTATTTCTTCTGCGTGCACACACACACACACGCTTTGAACGGTGCCATATAAACGATGCCGGGATGCAGCAAACACACGCTTACAATACATCAGCAAACACTATACTCGCTCTGCCATAAGCTTTAAAATGGTTAAAGAGTGGGGGAGTGAGAAGGATAAACTACAGAAAGAGAGACTCCCAGAGCTGAGGGAGGTGTGGTGGGGCAGTGGAAAGAGGAGAACAGGAGGGGAGTAAAAGCTGGCACGTCTCCACAGTGTTTTCTGTCGCTGGCCCCTCGGAGCAGGAACATTATTGTGAATATTAGTTCAGAACTTCTGGCACCCATCCAGACACCGGCCTCTGCCTGTGCAGAGGGGGAGGGGGGGCGGGTGGGTTAGCAGCAGGGTTCGAGCCCCATCATACGCACACACCACTACTGCCATTAACCACCACACGCCCCCCCCACCCCCCCACCTCCCCATCTCCTCAGCACACACTCAAGACTAGAAAGGCTCCACAACAACAAGATGTGTGGAGCCTAAAGTCCTGCCCAGCCCTGATAACAAGTCCCAGCTTTTTAAAAATAAGCAAACACATGTGGCCGTTTGATGTGCCCCTTATCTCTGGTAACTTTAAATTCTCAGAGTTTCTCCAGTGAGATCAAATTGAGTAATTAATCTGCCAGCTTTTTTATGAATTATTATTGAGCAAAACTTTTGCGCGCACTCAAAAGCTCACTGCTGTGTCCGTGCACCAGTGGAGTTTCTGACAGGCTTCTTTCATGCTGCTAATGAGAAAGTGGCAGAGAAGCCTAGAAAAGTCTGCCGAAGTCCGCAAGGAGTTGTTTTGTTGAGAAACATTCAAGATATGTGGTTATTCTTGGACGAACAGCGAGGCAGTATACAGTATGGTGATTTGTGCATTTGTCATAATACGGCTCAACACTGTTCACAGTTGTGCACTTGACTCTGGTGTTTGAGGGGCCAGAAGACATGATCGCTTGCAACAACAGAGGATTGTCCTTTGTTTTCTGTTGTGGAAATTTCCTTTAACTTGTGTTTTAGAAATGTTTATCTTGCAAGAGGTGGACTGTCACACACACTGCATGAGAGTGTACACTGAGATTTGGTTCAGGTTACATAGGCACAAGAGTGAGAAGGAGCCACGTGCTCTTCCTTGGAGGCGGCATCATACATTGTCCAACAACATTATTGAATTCTTGCAGAATAAGTTTGCATAGTATAAGTTTGCACTTAGCGTTTTTGACATATCATTGGGCTATTATAAAATCAACTCATTTGTAAAGGCAGGAAGCTAGTGGTTGTCTGTAACTGAAGGTTTGTTGTGGTTTTTTCACACCTCAGCATGCTGACATCTCATTGACATCTCACCGTGGTTTAGGATATGGAGACAACTGCTTGCTTAAGTGTAATCATCACAAAATAACAGGAACCAAGTCGGAGACCTGCATACTGCTCTATGCTCAGCAGACAAGTGCGACTTGCAATTTCTTCAAAGTTCACCTAAAGTTCATGAGCATACATCTTCAAAGTTCAATCAAGGGTCATAAACATAAAAATTCCCATTACATTTCACATTTAATCCTTTGTGTGTATGTTTTATCAGAGGGATGGAGCTGAGCTTCGATGGAAGGAAGATGACTCAGACACAGAATGACAGTGACTAAGCGGCATATTTATAACACGATCAGTGGAGGGCTTCAGGAGTCAGTAAATCGAAAGCGGTGATGCCACTGAACGGGCAGATAGCAGCCTGGCACCGAGTTGAAATAACAGAAACACAAAGAGAGAAAAAAGTTGGGAGCAGTGGAAAAGAGCACCTCCCTTCCAGCGGAGGAGGAGGGTGCACGCTCTATTCAAGGGGAACAAGGAGACACAATGCAACAGGGTCAATGCTGGGTCAGCAAAGTCCATGAACTGCAGGGTACAAGTGGCGGCAGGCAGGAGTGAGGTTGCAGAGGACAGAAAGGTGAGCTGTTAGCATTAGCCATTAGCATTTTTGTTGGGGTTTTTTTTGCCAGAAGAATGTGATGGCAGAGACGTGCCCATTCAAGGCCACCAATATATATATATATAATTAGAACTGCACTTAACAAAACGGAGACACTGCACTATTGTATGTGGATACGCTTTTGTGCTCGTGTACACGTGTGTACTTAAGGGAGTACATTTTTGAAGTGAGGGCATTCAGAGGTTTTGTTAAGGGGATTTTTTTTTGACAAAGCCATCGCAAAAGGTCATAATCTATAAGTATCTTTTTGACCTTTCAACCATGACCCCTCAGCCAGCCAAGACAACGAGGGGCTAAGAGAGAGGTGTTGCCATGGAAACCATACCAGTGGGTCAGTGAGGGGACAGATGGGGTATGCATAGCGTATGTATATGCATGGTTGTTCTACTCTTAAATAATGTTTGAATGCCGAATGATACACCTGCATGCATTAATGCACAAAGCCATTAGCCAGAGTGTGTCGCCCCTAGAAGTGCACTCGCTAAGAGATCGAGGGCACACCGAGGTCCCTATTAAAAAAAACAAGCACCCCCCCCCTCTCATCACCCAACAAGCCCAATGAGGATGAGTCGTTGATGGGCTCCCAGGTCTCTATCCCAGCCTGCCTTGGGGGGGAGGAAGGGGAAGGGGGGGAGTCAGGGTTTTGTCTCTCGCCCCCCTTTTGTTAGAGTACCCCTCGTAATAAATCTGGATCTGGTAAATAGCCCATGAATAAAGGGAGATTTTATCCTCAGTGGCACAGGGAAGATTTAGTGGGCAGAGGCAGCGTCGCCTCTCTTCTGAACAACTACAAAGTGGTCACTCAGTGAGCCTTAAGAGGCATAAAAAGCCCGCGGTAGTTCATTAAATCTCCAGCATGAAGATGGGACTGCTGCGGCCGTGATTTATAGCAGTCAGGTGCATATATCGTCGGTGGCACACAGCCCCACCTCTCATTCTCTGTCTGTCCCAATGAGGAAATAACTAAGCATGCTGCGCTATTTATTTGCTGCATAGTTGCCAGACACACACACAGAGAGAGAGACACTGGGAGGAAAGAGAAAGGGTTGGAACTAGAGAAAGCGAAAGGCGGGGGGAGGTGGTGTTTTTCCAACTCTTGTTTCTTTTTGTCACACTCTGAATAGGCGCGAGAATAGGTACCTGTGTCTTTCACATTGATCGCAGGCCGTTTTCAGAGTGGCTCCAGGTGAATGTGTTTGACCTCATGAGGAGTCAGTGGAGGGCTCAGAGGGGAAAGGGGAGTCAGAGGTCAGCTGAGAGTTAAGCTGGTAACCCTAACGGGCTGTTTAGTTCAGGAGGGACATGGAAATATCATTCTAACTGCCCTTGCTCTTGCTGTTTCCAGTCCCATGATTATAGATGTTTTTTTAATATATTTCTCATTTGAATTACTTTTGGTATTAAATATTTCAGGTTATAAAATACATTAACATAAGTGCATCTGTACTTTATATCATTCGGTGTGTACTAACTGTACGTCGGGTTTGTGGTTTATATGGATTAGACACTTAATAACAGGCTCCTGGAAACATTTTCTCCTCAACTTATCACCATTACAATAATATCCCTCAATGCATGGTATACGCATATGCTCACAAATCTTTGCCTCCTTCACTGACTTCACTATGACCTTGCTGTAATCATTTCACCTTATTATTTTCCATATTTTCCAAGTCACACTCTCTGACCTTGAAGCGTTGGCTGCTGAGCCACTTAAGACAGGGAACATTAAATATTTGTTTCCAGATTCTTCTGTGCTTTCAGCCAGTGATAGGGCCTTCACTTACTGGGCATTTCATTTGTCCTGTTCAAACATTCACACTCAGATAGAGCGTGCAGTGTGTGTCATCATAATCTCAGCCACAAAAGTTTTTGATATTGCTGTCATTGTGCCAGAAAGTCAGAACAATTGTCAGTGTGTTGCTATGAAGCTAGTATTTAAGCCTTTACCCTCCTCTCGTTGATCTTGTGCTCTGTATTTTTTAGTTTGCTACTGTCATGATGTAGTGTCATGCACTTGGTTTTATCTCATACTGTTGATAATATGTTCTGTATTTTTAGATTAGCTGCCTATGGACTGGTGTTGAAAATTAGCACTTGTGCTAAACACACTCAAGCAAAGCATCTGGTCTGTCCACTGGAACAGTCTTAATGTATTTGTGATGTCCATATCAAATAAATAAACATAACATAACATAACCCATACAAACATGGTTGACAAACATCTTGCACTTATCAACTCGGCCTTGCCATTGAATAAACCTGATTAATGTTGGTGTCATATTGAGAGTAAATTAAAAGTTTTTCCATGCACTCAAAGTGCACAGGCCCAGTGCTGATAGCACTTTCAGTCTCACTTCACTCTCAGGCGTTAGAGATCACAATAAAATTCCACTTTATCATCTCAATAGAACCCACTGTCAATACTTCCACCTATTTTTTCTGACAGCATTATTTTTTCTCTGTAAATTAGTTTAGAAAATTACCTAGAAAACTTCTACTATTTACACTCTCGCCCTTCTCTCATTCTTTCCTCTGATGCAGAAGGTCATGTTCCCGTGGACAATCTGCAAAGCCGATCTGCTAATCTCCTCACTGAAGGACAGCATAAGGGCAGATAAATGCCATTTACCATGCGAGTGCCGCAGTATGACTCCCTAAATAGGATGATTTAGACTTGTATTAATCAAATTCAGAAATGTCAAGTTTTCTTTCCCTTTATAGAGTTCCTCTCCTTTTTCCCCATTCCTCTCTTCTGTCTCCGCCATTCCTTCCCCTCTCTTTCTCACTTTACCCTTCATCCACCTCTCCCTCTCTCTCTGATGTCAGTATAAAGATGTAGGGCCCGATCAGTGGAAGCTGATGTCCTAATAGAGAAGTAATGAGAATAGATCTGCTGGCTGCCCGGCTGTCTGCGTGTCCCAGCGTGCCGCTGTGTTCAACCACTTATGAAAGACACAAGAGGGAGAGTGCGATGTGCTCTGGCCCTTAGCGCAAAGATAATATTCACTGTTTTATCCACCTCTGCCTGACAAATGACTGTCATTAATCAGCAGCCAGAAAGTCCGCCCCTGTGTGTGTCTGTGTGTCTGTGTCATGAGACACGGAATATGTACCTTTCTAGCTGTTTGTGCAAGGAAGAAATGCAAACATGCTCGCACACACAGACACATACACACCTTACCTTGCAAAAGATAAAGATAAAGAACGTTCACTTATTGGTTGAAGGGGTTGTTGCCTCCAAGAAAGATTTAGTTCACCGTCAAACTGCATTTTGTGTCGTGCGTTACACACAACAGAAGAGAACTGAGTTGAATGTAATAGAATTTATGAAGTGAGAGTGAGTGAGAAATGAAAAATCAAGCTTTTAGAAAGAGAGATCTGAAGAAAGTGAAAAAAGGGACAAGTGGGAGGATAAATAAATGTGGAGGTTAACGGGCACAAAGGGCCGGTGCAAGGGCCAGTTGTTGGCCCTCTCAGTAGATGAGGTGGCAAAGAGAGAGAGGGCCCAAGCAGGGCCTTTGTGTGAATGAATGCGTCTCACCCTCCAATGTTATGATGGTGAGTCATTAATCACAATCCTGACAAAATACACAGTGACCAAGAATCACACACTTGGCAGCCAAGCGTACACACACACACACACACACACACACACAGAGGTGCACACAAGCACATTATACACAAGGACATACGAGCGCCCAGCCCTAACTAACACAAAATGTGTGCGCCTGTGCACATGGTTGTGTGCATGGTTGTATTGCTCTCTAATTCACCTGCCCTGCCTAGAGACATACTTCACATCTCATGTGGACCACAGCAGTGATTGCCAGATAACAACTAGTACAACCAGGAGGTGGAGTTCATACAAAGAGCTGCTGGAAAAGGCCCAAATTCCAGCCTGAGGAAAAAAATGTACTGTGATTAATTTTTCTTTCATCTTTACCAAAAAGGTCACAGACTTCTTTACATTTCTACCATGAAAGGTATCACCTATACAGCTGTAATGAGCCTTATAGCATTCGTTACTGAATCAAATTGCTGTAAGGGAGGTCTAAGTAGCTTAGTATGATAGGACTTGGCAGCCAAGAGCTGAGAGCTGTTGGCCTTCAGAGCTGGTATCCTACACAGAGGCTCCACTCTCTGAGTTGGCTCTTGGCCCTGGTCCTTCCCTCTGGCCTCAGTCTGGCCTCGGTCTGGGCCTGCTTGTCCCCGGCCCTGCCAAACCTCCACCACATCCCCTAGGAGCATCACTGCATCTCTGATCTGCGCCACTCTGCCTCCACCTTGCCAAGTACACACTCCAGCTGCCCATCCAAATCCAGGCATGACCTGCCAGGCACACTGCCCTGACTGTGAGCAGAGCTACCTCGCTAACACCAAACACAACACACCTCCTCCTGTGACCTGCTTTTTTCTTCTTCTTTTTACATTTCAAGGCCTGATGCTCATATTTTTTACTCATGTGTATCTACTCCTGTTTCTGTTGGGCTGTGTGTCACTGTTGCACACACGTACGTTTAATCCAGAGTCATTTGACACTGGCAGCCCCCTCATATCCACTGATGCCAATAACAGAACAAATGACTTTGTGTTGTGTTGCATGTTGTCATAGTGAACTCTCTTACACTCCTCATTTACAACTCTCTAAGACTCTTTTTTTTCATGGTGTCCCAGTAAGTGAAGAGAGCTCTTTCATTTGCTTGTTTCCCATTTCAGGCAAAGGTCCCACCTTTCCCATATTTCGTTTTCCTTTTTTTTCCTTCTTCTTCCCAGAAACAAAATTGCATCGAAATGAACAGTGCAAAACATTTTTTCTCATCTGTTTTTGTGCCGTTACTTAGTGTTTTTGTAAAAATGTCCTGGAAAAACAGTTCCAAACATTCTTCTATTGTCACACCACTCATTTAAGCGATCTCAAATGTGAGGCCATCCTTGAGTCTTATTTGTTGGTTGGCTTGTTAAGTGCAGTCTTCTGCATAGAGAACTAATTTTCCATCATCTTTAAGTCTTTTTGGATGTTTTCTGATGAAGAACACAAACGCGTGTATAGCACAGACTTATCCGTCTTTCCTCTTGGTTTGGTCATAAATCTAACCCAGCGTCCCAGGTAGGCTTTGCCAAATTCAACCACTCCAGCCAGTCAAGTTGTTTTCGAAGCGCCTCCCTTCACATCTTTATTTCTCCCTCTTTCCCCTGGTGCTGTGAGATCACAGTGGCAACAGTGAGCCCAGAGTGGGGTAAGCCCCGACTGGGATATGCCCACCAGGGAGCAGCCTGCTGCTGGAGCAGTGCCGCAGCAGCTAAGCTGTTTAGCTTTAGGAGACCGCTAAGTTACTGTGGTCACTCACAGGAGGGAGCCCAGTCCCTGTTTGCAGCAAAGCAGCACAGTTTATAGAGGAAGCCATTCAAAATCAAGGGGAAAGAATGAGGAAACATCAGAGAGCAATGGGAGCAGCAATGTTAGAGGGCTACAGCTTCATACAGTGGCAGTTTACTGTTGAGCAGTGTGAACCATTCATGGTGTTTTCCACTGACCTGCCACTTTGTCTGACTCTTACTGCTGTTTCTCTAACCCCCACCCCCCTATTGTCTCTGTGTACAGGGTTCACTGTGTGTGTCTCTCACCTCTGTTTGTGAGCCTGCGTTTGTGTCCGTCTGTCAGCCAATGTCCTGAGAAAAATGTGCGGCCTCCACATATGAGAGCGTTTAACAAGGCTGTAGCCGTCGTGTTTAATAGTTCTGGTGATGATAATTGTGGGCTGCGTGATGGCTCGTTAAAGCCACTGCAGTAAGAATGGATTTCAGGGCTGTAATTGCAGCTCGTTAGAATAATGCCAATCAGGAGCTTTGGCCCAACTCGACGCCCATGTGGATTCTCTGTGGCCCGGAGTTCCTCAGGGCCATCATGGCGGCCCTCCATGGTACAGCAGCAGCATCTTCTATTAAACAGAAGCCTACTGATGGTGTGATTTTATTCTGTGTTGTGGACTTCTGAAGTAGCATCTTTTGAGGTTTTAGTTATATTTAGACTTGTAGAATATTGCTTTATTTGCCCGCTTAGCAAAATACCTCAATTTCTATTAACTCTTAAACAGTTAAAGGGGAGATTTAATATATTTGTTCAGTTAACTGTCAGATTGCTCTACTTAGCAGTTACAACAAAATAAAAAAGCACATACTTCTTTCACACTGTGAGACAAAATGTGGTAAAAGGCCATATTCTGTGATAGATTTAAAAATCCTCAGCTCTAAGAAAGAAAAAAAAAAAGATGAAAATTGCTTCCTCGTTTATTGTCAAATAAAATTTGCATTTGGGCTGGCATTGTTTTACCCAGCGGGTTGTGTTTTAGACTTTGAGTTTGAGTCAGAGCCAGGTTTGGCCAGGCCTGGAAGTGGAAGCTCTGATGTGGCCTCTGTCCCTGCGTGGGGGTGTACATAGCTGCACATGGCTAGTGTATAATTTAAGATATCTGGTGAGCTAAATAGCACTCTAGCTCAATAGCCATCAATATGGCCGCTTGTAAAATGTGTCTGGGACCAGTTGGAGGCTGGCTGGCTTGTTAGGTGCTGGGAATGTTTTAGGCAGGTGGTGGAGGGCCAAGGCCAAGGTCCATATGGATCTGATCACAGAACAGTAGTGGCAGCTTATAGGGTTTTCTTGCTTTACTCCAGCACACGGGGTCTCTCTAGTTCCTTCAGTCAGTAGCTCTGTTCCTGTGCATGTCAAATGTGTCTTTGTGTTTTTTTTTTCTGTCTTTTGTGTTATGTCTTACTCTTGTTTTCTGCCCGCTCTTTCAGTGTTCTCATTTTATCATTACACTCTTTCTTTTCAGTTAGGTTTTTTCATGTTTCCAAATATCAAATGAAAGTTATGGATGTAACTTTATTTCTTTGAATCCTGGATGACCGCCAGAGCGTTCAGTGCTTAAAGCGCCACCTCAAGCGGTCATGAAGGATGAAATAAAACCGTTGTTTTGGCCATTTTGTTTTTCTTACAAAACTTTAATAAGTTCTCATATTTGTATTTAATGTTCAGGAGTACATCTGCAGCGTAGTGGAGAGAAGTATCTCAAGTAAAGAATGAAATTGTCTTGCCTTCCAGACCGCCTGACTTTTAATCACAATGTCATGTTTTCAAATGAACTAAATGAATACCTTCTCCCCTCTTTGTCTCTAACCTCAAATATTTACTGTTGGCGTTGTCTGTTGGCGGTGGATGAGGGAGGGAGCGGGCGGGTGGAGGGTTGGAGGAGCACAGAAGTCTGCAGTGTGCCTTGGCCAGAGAGGCAGAATGTGGGCCCAGCTCAACCCAGCCCTGAGGCCCCGAGTGTGTAGCCGAGCAGCTTAATTGAGATCTCAACGTGACATTGAGCACTTGTAAATTACAATGTGCTAGCCAGACAAGCTAGAGAGGTCTTCATCTCAGCGGCAGCCCCGCAAACATATGCTATGTGCATTTATGTGTGTGTTTTGCAAATGTAGTTGGCTGATCCTACTTTTTGTAAGTGCTGCTTTTGCATCCTCATTACCTCTGCCTCTGTCCTCCTTGATAGAAAATAATCTAAGAAGTTACTTAGATATTGAGCAGCTCGCGTTGTTGCAAACACTCATGTTCCTGCCCTATTTCCTAGATGACCGGTCCTCTCTTTGTAGTCGAACTTCCTTCAGTTAATGTCATCAAATCACTCCACCCTCTCTTCTACTGCGCCTCCTGTGTTCAGGCCTCTGTTAACACCCACCAGATGATTTAAAATCTGGTATGGTTTGCAACTTTATAATTAACTCAACAAGCTTGTATAACATGTTTGAACATACCAGAATTTAACTTTTAAGCTTGCAGAGATAAAATAAAGTCTTTATTGTACTATTAACAGTTATGATAATATAGCAGATATAAAATCATCAATTTAGTCATTCATAAAAAATGTGGGGAAAAAAAACAATGTACCTGTTCAGTTAAAGCAGAAAAAGGCTGACTGAATACGACTGTTGGTCTTACAGTGTGTAGCAGTGTACCTATGTCATCTGTATGCATGCACACACAGAACACACACACTCTCACATCAAGTTACAGGAAAACAACACACTCCATCACACACACACTCAGGCACACATGCATGTATACAGACTTGTCAGTCAAGCAGTGTGACTGTTTATATTTAGAAGTTGTAATGAGCGTGATGTCATTTCTCCACGCTGCTGAGAACAATCTGGCAATCTGGATACTGTCAATCACTCTGTGCCTGCAGGCGTTAGCAGGCTGAGGTGAGTGGTTATATGTGTGTGTGTGTGTGTGTGCGTGTGTGTGTGTGTGTGTGTGTGTGTGTGTGTCTGTGGGGTGGAGGGGGGGTTAGTTTGGAGAATGTATGTGTGTGTTAGTTTAGTTTAGTGGTTTTGATGAGCAACTCTTTAACAAAGACTCAACATATGAGCAGCACATGGTGCCTTATTTGAGGAATGGGCTTCATCATTCTCACCTCATCACCGTAGCGACTGCACTCGCACACGCCTTAACACACACCCACACGTACCCCCCTGCTCAAAAAAACACACCCTCACACGTCCGCGCTGCACACACGTACAGGTCCACCCTGTGGTGCGTGCACACAGCTGCTGCACGCTCACAACACACACATTCACTTACCCCGCAAAAACACCCGCCATGCCGCTTTCCCTCCACGACCACTGGAAAAGATGGAAATCTGTTTACTTTTTGCATTTTTCCCAAGCTGTAGCAGACAGGAAATGTGTGAAGGAGTCTGGACGGACACTAATGACACTGTGACCCACTGTGTGTGTGAAAACGGTGTGATTTTCTTCTTTGTTTGAGAATTAATAAAAATGCATATTTTTTCCTGCCACTCAATGTGGTGGGGGGGGGAAGGGGAAACAGGAGATCCTATTCATTTTCAACTTTGAACATGTGCATTTTTTGTTAAAAATATCTCAAAGAACAGTTTCTTATGTAGTGTAGAGTCTAAACCGGTGCTCATTAGCATAATATAACATTAATTACTGATGACTTTCCAAGAAGCTGCTTTGCGGAGCTGGGGGTAGGACGGAATGAGGATGGCTGTTGGTGGGGCAGGCAGGCAAAGCGGGCAAGACAAGCAGGAGACTACAAAGTGACCAGCCAAGCGACCGCCACTGTGTCTGCGTCCTTGCTCTTTTTGTCAAGTGCATGTTAATGTATTAATGAAATGCAAAAGAGAAGGGGTGGGAGGGGGGCATCCATATAAACGGCTAATTAAAATAATGAGGAAGGAAAAAGCATGTGTGTATGTAGTGCAGTGTCACTATTGATTAATCCATTCATAAAGAACGGGCGGGCACAGCGGGTGTAGACCCTGACACTTCACAGTGTTCCCACAACTGCCCAAAGAAAAGGAGGCTGGCGGGAAACAGAGGAAGACAGACAGGTACATTGTACAGTCCTCAACTGTCAATATAGCGCTTTATTCACCTACCCAGTGAGGCCAAGAGGCTAACAATGGATCACAGTTAAATAAGAACTAACAAACTTCTGAACATAACAGTACCAATTTACAGCAGACATAATGTTCTTTAACATCAGTAGTTTAATTTCATAATCCTGTAGCATCAATGTCAGTAACTTACCTCTCTTTGATGTATCTACATCAATGGCTGTACCCACACGGAAAGAACCTATAGGTTTTAATATAGGTTTGAATATATGTGACATAATTGGCCATTTTCATATACGCATATGCTATATATGCACCATATACGTATATATAGCATATATGCGTATATATGAAAACGGCCAATTTTACAGTATGTATGTCACATATATTCAAACCTGTATTAAAACCTATAGGTTCTTTCCGTGTGGGTAATGAACAATATCCTGGAGGTAAATCTTTTTTTAGATAACATTTTAAAACACATTTTATGTATTTTGGTTCATTGAGTGCTGCTTCTTGTACATGGTGTGGTCCACACTTATTTAACGTTCAGGCATTTTCTAACACTGCCTTCCTTTTAAGGTGACTTTGAACGTTGAACGTCTCTTTGAGTGATTTTATCAGGCCGTTTGTATGTATCCTTGTTCTTTGGCAGACAGATTAGATTTTGATTGCTCTCCGTGTTCCCTGCATCATTGTGCCTTCTCGCTCCAAACAATGTCCCACCTTACTTCCTTGTTTGGTCCGGCACCGATGATTGCTGCCCATATCAGTTCACTTCGCTGCTATTTAATACCTTTTCTCATGCTTCTCCGATGACAGTTTTTTCTCCTGCTGTGTATCTGTTGTACAGTGTGTAGAAAACAGAAACTGTGATGTCTTCCAGCGCATTCACAAACTTTGTTAAGCAGGAGCCAGACGGTCTGTACTGTAGTCAGAAGTCACAGTCAGTCACTCACACATATGGACCCCGGTCTCGCTGCTTTTTTTTACATTTCCAGTCTGAAATGTTTCATATTTCCATTTCCTCCCCTGTATGTCTCATTCCCTGATTCCTTCTTTGTGTGTCAGTCTGTGTGCAGGCAGCAGCAGGGCAGCTTGAGTGCAGACAGACGTTCCCTGCTCCCTGCAGAATCAAGGCCCATCAATCATGTTAACATGTTAATTAGTGGGATTTATTTTATTCAGCAGAAATAACAGTGAGGATCCCATTACAGAGACTGGCCTGAGGCAGAACCGTGTATATGTGTGTGTGTGTGTGTTAACGTGTGCGTGTGTGCGCATTTGTGCATGTGAAGGTGTAAATGTATGAATTGGTGGGGGGGAGGGGGGGGTCCTCTGGGGAAGACCCCCTTCTCTTCTTGTGTAACACCCAATCTCTCTCAGTGGCTGTGCTGTGAGAAATAACGATAAAGCTGTAATCAATCAAAAAATTTAAGTCAATCAATTTTTTAGAAAATCAAACATCATGTATCGTGATTTGTGTGGTCATTACACAACACACTTCAGCACATTTCCAATACGTCAAGCTCGATTCCTTGTTAAAAAGCAAACGGAAATGCAAATTGCCTGCACCACGTTATTGAGCAAAGTTAGTGTGTTAGTGAGCAGCAGCGTTCATATGTTTGAGGTGGAGGCCTGCCCAGATACAGCGAAAGATTTACACTCCACTGCTCACTTTCAGAGTGCAAATAAGATTAGGAAATAATACCTGGCGTTCGAGTTACCCCACCTGACAATCTATGATAGGTTTCATGTTGCGTGAAAAGCACAGGCATGGGCTGTATTACAGGCAGCCAGGCTGAGATGCATAAACTGGCTGTGCATTTGCTTGTGCTTGTTCCCTTTGTCTACACAGAGGTGAGGGTGATGCCAATAAATGTCATATTACGTTGATATAAGGATAAGTACCTGTAGACATAGATGTGCAGTGTGTGGGTGGGTGTTTTATGGTCATGGATAATGAACTATAGGGGAGCTCATCGAGTTTTTTATTCTCTCACCTGTGTGCCGTGCATCTGTTTTCACTGAATAGACCAAGGATCAGAGGCTCTGATACCACTGATATTACAACAGGGAAGTGTAGGTAAAGAGAAGCAGGTGAATTATAGAAGTTTTTTTAAAAGGTGTGAGACGATAAAGATGTGCGTTAAACAAAAGGAACTGCAGCTCTGTATCAGGAAGATGTCCGTAATCAGTTTCATTGTCGACGCACTTCCTCCCTCAGCCTTCTGGAAAGTTAGATACAGTACAGTACTAAATGAACTGGATTTGGATTTTTTTTAGCACCTGTTCTGTACTGACTGGATGTCTAGTGATGAGGTTAGAGATGTATTCAGGAACAAATGTCAAGTTCCTTTCTGCTTTAGCTGCTGAAAAACAGATAAAACAAGAAAGCTGAGTGTGCAAGGCTGGTCGAAATGCGTTAAAACATGTGACACAGCTGTTAAAGACACCAGGATACCCCTTTAGAGTTTTTTTTTTCTCTCCCCCTCTCTTAGATGTATGACTATGCGCTTTTTTCAATCAGTGCTCCATCAGTGTGGCAGGGCGTGTGCCACTGACACATAAAAAGGAAGGTGAAAGGCAGCGGAGGGAAACAGGAGCTGGGAATCTGATCCACCTTGTCTTTATCTGGCTCTGTAAAACAACACCACGCTCCATAGCAATTCAGCCGGCTGCGGACATGCACATGTGTGTGTGCTCCTGTGTGTTCCTTGTAGTGTGTGTGTGTGTGTGTGTGTGTGTTTGTTGTGTTTTCCTCATACAAACCTGTGTTCATTTATGGACATGGAAGTGTGGCTGTATAAACAGTTCTGCTTGTTTCTATTTTTTGTTTTCATGCTTACGTATATATTTGTGTGTGTGTTTGTGTGTACGTTTGTTAGTCTGTGTTTGTGTGTGTATTTTTACTTGCGTGTGTGTGTGAGGCTGTTTGATTGTTTCACCACCTGTGCCCGCCATGTCCACAGATTAGTGCCTCCCACCCTGACACTCAAATCAAACACAGCTCAAGTTTCTCAGCTGTCTTTTGTGTCGAGCGTGTTAAGCGATTTTTAAAGTGGTCCTATCCGGTTTCTCCTCCGGGCTCAGGGGGCAAAACTCTCACTGCCTCTCTATCTTATTTCTATACTCCTTTTGGTTAATTCTAGCTTCTCTTCTTCTTTTTCTCCTTTTTTTTTAAATGTGAGGAATTAAAATTATTAAACAGTGAAGTGATTGTGACAAATTAACAGAGAATTGAATTTAAGAATGAATTCCAATTAAAAGTTGTTTTTTTTCAACGAAAGCTTCAAAGGACCCAAAGCGATCTATTCCACAGACGAGTGGAAAGCTCATATCTCACTCCTCATTCAACATTTTTACTGGCATCCTATTTGCATAGCTGAGAAGAGTGGAGGGGGACAGGGAGATGTGTATGCGGTGGCTAACGAAGTGGCCTGGAGAGTGCATGGATGGATACTTGCCAAGCAGCCCCCTCCTTGCACCCGCTGCTTACTCCCGGTCACCCACCCTCCACCCCACCCACCCGCAGCACATCGATGAGTGCACCCACTCTAAAAGCTCACAAATTCTGCTCCCTGCGACAATGGTTAGGTCAGCCTAGATAAAGCACGTCCATTAGAGGCAATTGAGCTGGGGGGACAGAGAGACAGAGACAGACAGGAGGGCAGAAAAGGAGGGGAAGGAGTGGGAGGGCTTTGACAAATACCAAAGGTGGCCATAACTCTGCTTGTCTTCCTGGGAAATTTTAGCTCTTTTTTTTTTTTTTTTTTTTCTTAGAGCTCGATAAGTGTGTTTGAATCAAATGGGTTTTAATTAGCAGTTCCTAAGTGGCAACGTTCATTAGGAAGCTCATTAGCATATTGCCCGGGTGTTTGGCTGTTTACATGGGGATGATGGTGCTGCTCTCTGGGGCTCGCTCTGTCTTCCCTGTCTCTCTTTTTGTTTTTTTTAACTACAGCAGTAAAAGAGGCAAAAAGGGAGACAACGAAAAAAGGACTGAATGAGCGAGTAAATAAAGAAATAAAAAAATAAAAAGATGTGGAGAGGAAGAGAGATAGATAAGAGAGAAGAAGACAAGACACTTTGCTTCTCATGTCTACCTTTTTACTCTTGTCCCTCATCTTTGCTCTGTTACAAACCCTTTCTCCACTCCCCCCCCCCCCCCCATATCTCAGTCATCCCTTCTTCCTTCCTCCACAGTTTCCCTCTTTCCCTGACTTTAAGTGGTTAGCTTGTGGTTATGTGGTGGTGGAAGTTGATGGCTGGCGGTTGGTGGCTGTTCTGTAGGGGCTTTGGAGGAATCCATCTGTGACCGAGTGGTTGTGGTTTCGTCAGACGGTGCAGACCGGCCCTGCTGCGGTGGTGTTACTGGAGAGTGGTACTCAGGATGAAAACGGGGGGGGACAGGGTCATCATAAGACAACAGCTCAGATCCTGATGGCTGCTGTGATTCTGTTGTCACATCATGTAAAGGAGAGTTTGCTTGTAAATTTTGGGGTATTAATTCAGAGGGATGGTTAGCCTAATTTTTTATTTTCAAAGGAAACTTCTCTAGACAAATAGGAGTTACTTGAAATGTTAAAATATGATGGAAACAGAAAATAAACTAAGTTCAGGGTTGAAATTCTGCAGTTTTCCCAGACATAGCATTTTCCTTATTGGTTTTCATTCCTTGATTTCTTTGCTGCTTTCTTTGCTTCTGTATTTTTATTTTTTATTTTTTGCTGATAATAGATCTGCCCTATATTTAGCAATAAATAGTATTATGAAATATAATCAGATATCAAAAGTATATACATGGAATATATAATGAAGTGATGCTTTGGATGGATGCTTTGAAATTTAGTGCCCATGTATTGATGGAGCTTCCTGTGGTCCCCTAGTGGTCATGTTTTCATTAAATGAGCTGTGAGGTCAGTGACCTCGCCTTGACAAAAGCTTTGACCTCATCCTCGGGCTAATGGCCAATAGTATTGACAGATGTATCAGCACATGTCAATACATTTAACAGAAACGTTACAGTTGGCACATAAAGATATACACCAGCACTGAGAGGGGACATTGAATGCAATCCCAAATTCAAATGTAAGTACTCGTGTACTGTTTGTGTAATGAATCGCTTCACGATGCACTGCACAACCACACCTGTCCAACCTTTCACTGTCTCCCTCCTGCACACATAAATATGTCACACACACACACACACTGAGTGAGATAAGAAGCACTAAAGGAATATATTTGTTGTGATTTGGATTGCGTATGTGAGTACTGTGAGGGATCAATAGCTCTATATGGAATGGCGGGGGATGTCAATGCCATAGCGACAAGGACTGAGTAATGAGCAAGGGGTCTAATGGCAAAGAACGAGGGGGGAGCGTGTTCCTCTCCATATTACCTATTCCTTATTCCCCTCCTCCTTCTTGTCTTCCTTGGAAATGTCCTTTTATCACTCGCTTCCTTCCTCCTCTCCTCCCCTCCCCTCCTTGTGCCTTCTTGTTTTCCCTCCCTTCACTCTCTCTATCCCTCCCTACATACTGACATCACTCCCCTCCCATGTGTAATGTTCTAAAGTTGGCCCGGTCCATGGCAGACCGCTGCCGATACAGACTGATTAGCTATAAATCTGGCTGCAGTGACCAGTTACCTCATAGGGGTCAGACAGACAGAAAGACAGGCATGAGAGGAGATTGAGTGAGCAAGTGTATTTGTGTAAGCCCCGTGTGTGGATACCGCAGAGGTAGAACTGTCCGACTTACCAAGCCTTATTAATACAGCGATGACTGATAACACTCACTTTCAATCCATCTAGCTCCCAGTTTAAATATTAAGCCATAACCAAAAGCCAGGGCGGTGACCTGAGCTTTTCCAGGGATCTGCTGTCAAGCCTGTTTGAATGGGAAACACTTGATGAAATACTCATAGTCCTTTGACTAATCCCACAGGAATGTGTGTGTGTGTGTGTGTGTGTGTGTGTGTGTGTGTGTGTGTGTGTGTGTGTGTGTGTGTGTGTGTGTGTGTGTGTGTGGGTATATTCTCTCGCTCCTTTGTCACCTGCTCTCAGAATCAGATCTGTCAACATCATTAACTCAAGAATATTGTTGTTGTTTTTTTCACAGCGACTATAACATCAACATGAATCTGATCTAAAACATAAAAACAACTGATGTGCGACTCATTACTTAAACTAACAGTACTTCACTTCCTCATTGTAGACACTGCACACACATACAGTGTATATGTACAGTGGTTAGTTCACAAGACTGTGCATCATTGAACTATACATTTTTAAAGGTATTGTCCACCATTTTTGACGGATTATACGGTAAAGGTCTCGATGGTATCATGAATAAAAATATAGTTAAAATCTTTGAGGCTTTAAATGAAATCAAAATATGATTAGATTAAATGTAATGAACAACCCGTACTGCCTCTGAATCTAGCAGGCGAAAGTAGAATGGAAATGATGAGTAAATTAACAGTCATTGACTTTTATTGCTTAATAAATTACATAAAAAATTCTAACTCAAATTTAATGTCATTGTAAAGTAGAAACCTTTTGTTTAACTCATGTAAGAAAGAAAAAAAAAAAACACTGCTCTGGGATGTTTGCCACTGGTGTTTGTTTTGATGGCACTCGATGTGAAGCGATCAATCAACCACCAAATATTATTGGAAGGATTAATCAAAAATCCTGTCTGAACCATACTCGGTACAATGCAGAATTCTAAAATATCTCTTGATTGACACATCTTTGGACTGTGGGAGGAAAGTAGAGCACCCAGAGGAAACCCCTGTGAAAATGAGGAGAGCGTCCAAGCTCCACACGGAAAGGGCCAGCATTCAAATTATGTGCAATTGTGGATTGACCCATATGGAAGATTTCCCTACGTAGCTCGCTCTGCAAATTCACGAGAAGGTGCGGGTGTGCATTTCAAAAAACATGCAACATATTTCTGCAACTTGTTGACAGTGGGCGCTCATTTTCTCTGGCTCTCGGCTCTTCATTTCAAAACTTTATAGATCTCCTTTTTATGTTGACAGAGGGGAGGTAACGATGGACTGGATGAGGAGACAGTCTGACCTTGGCACTCTGACTCTGGGTATTTTTGCTCCGGTGAGCCCAGAGAATAGCCTGAAGCTGCTCCCTCAACGTGTTCACCACATGTCACTCCGACAACACGGGGCTCTGCATTAATTTCTCCTTTAATCAGATCTTCAGTTGTACAGCGCAGTTCCTCTGAATGTTCTGCCAATATTTGGTGTGGGAATGAATGCTCATGTGTCTGAACAGGTGTTTTAATCTGTGTATACTGCTCTTCACACACCTTCAAACATTGTTATTAGCTGCTGATTAATTGTCTGACTGCTCTTGCCTTGTAGTTCTTTTACTGCTCTGGACCACTTTGAATTTAGAGTTAAAAGTTGATCTTTCACACCAGATGCTAAATAAAGAAATCAAATATAATGCGAGGAGCAACAAGAAATATGAAGCACTTTGAAAAATTAGCATCATGTAGACATTTTGAGTTCAATAAAAAGGACACTACAGCTGTTGCAATAAAAGCTGTGTGGTTACCAAAGAATATGATAATATGGAGAATATAATATTTCATTTCATTGCATTGAAAAGCAAATGCAGTTGTAAGGCCCGGCCAATGCGAAATCATATGCGGCGTATTAATAACACTTTGAGACCTTGTGGCGAAGTGACTGTATGAGGAGCGCCTGTCTCGGGGAATCCAGTCTTGCACGAGACTTGCGGGCTGGAAGCATGTCTGGACTGTGAGAGCATGCTGTTCCACTCAACACAGACAAGCCCCTCTTCACCCAGTGTGTCTCCATGTCTGTTTCTTTTTCAAATTGCATTAATATTAACACATGATAATGAAGGTCCAGATACAGACAGAGAGGCCTTTTCTCTCTCTCTCTCTCTTTCACTCACACTCAGTCTTTCCCTCTCTCCGTCTCTGTCTCTCTCTTCCTGTGACAATCTAAACCAGATGCCACGGGTCACGGAGTTAAGGAAGAGGGCGACGGTGGTAGTGATGTGTGTGTGTGTGTATGTGTGTGTCAATGTCCAGAGATGTGTGTCTGTGCATGCGCGATTTGGTGGGGATCAAAAGTCAGGACAAGGAGGGGGAAGGAGGAGAGGGACGTGCCTATAGCCAGGAGTCAGTCATCAGGGGTTGGGGTGGTGGGTTTAGCTGGGGGGGTGGGGGGGGGGGGGCACGGGTCATTAATTTGCTGTCCTTTGTTTTGTCAGTTTGTTTTCATGAGGCCCTGGTCGGGCCGAAAGTAAAAGCAGTCAGCCTGAAAATTGTCTGCCTGCTCTGCACCATGTTCTCCCCTCAGGGCTGGCCAAGCCACCCCTGGGATGAAGAGGGGGTGCTGGGACAAGGAATGGTGGGGGTGGGGGGGGGGTGGAGAGGGTGAGGAGGGGGCGCCGGGGTTGACCCCACTTCCCTCTCACACCAGCTACTTCGTCCAAGATTGATCACAGATTACAGATAGCAATCCTGCCCACTCCAGCGACTCCCCTGTCTCTCACTTTAGCCGCTCATGTCTCCGTTTCACTTCGGCCTTCAGACAGGGCGATGGGGCCGAGATAAGACCACAGCCCGCCAATTAATATCAGGAAATGAGTGCAAGCAGTAAACCGCTAATCAATGCACACTCATGAACAGACAAAGTTCTTTTGCTCTCTCAGCCAAGGAAACTGTGCTTGGAAGTCTTTGTATTGCAACATCTTGAGCTCAGTGATTGTGAAAAACATGTTGCTTTTGATGATGTCTTTGTTCAAATGAAGTAGATATTAATCACAGTCTCACCAGTATTATGAATAATTATATTATAGTGCACATATGTGGAAGATATCAGGGGTGCATCTCATAGTGTTGTGGAAAGGTGCATGCAGTGTCACTTTATGTTGCACTGTAGATTAATACATTTTAAAGAAGTTTTGCATCTTTGTCATCAAATGTAATAGAAAGTAACAATTTCCATCTTCACTATTTTAAACATTTTCCCTCATGTTAGCTTGAACAGACGAGATCCAACTGGCACCCTGGTACCTCAGCAGCAGGCAGCAGTACCTACAAACCACATATTGCAGCATACTGTATAATGCATCATTAAAAGCAACTGTATAATCACTGCACTTGTGAAAACATATGTGAAAAGAAATACCACACACACACACACACACACACACACACACACACACTTTGGTGTCCCAGCCCTGATGAAGGCAGGAGGGAAGTTAAATATTGCTAAGTTGATAAATGAGAATATACAGTTTTTGGCAAAGCCATCATATTGAAGTGCTTCATTTGTTTTTTTACAGTAATTTAAAATGAAATGTGACTGTGTTTATATGGGATGTGTGTGTGTGTGTGTGTGTGAGTGCGAGTGACTGGCCCACTGCACGCTGAACCAATAAAACTGAAAATCTGTGGAGTAAAACACTTTCCTTCTCTGGTTACACCACCCATGGTTTTCTGCAGCGTGCTGGAATTCCCACCTCTGCACCCCGGGGTCCACCTAGGTTTCCCACAATGCACTGCTCATAGGGGCCAAATCCCCTCGACACTCCATCAGGGTAAAAAAAAGAAAAGAAAAAAAGAGACAAAGTAGAATGGAGTAAAAAAAAAAAAAAAAGAAGGGAGTGAAGGAGGTGAGACAGAAGCACAAAGATTGAGATGGAGAGATTTAGAGGGTGCTGGCACCGCTCACGTTCTGCTCAAGTGGGACCGAAGGTGGCGGGGCACGCAGACTCAACTGGGCAGTTAGTGTGCGGGTGATGAAGATGGAAGGAGGGGGGGGGGGCACGTTTGTGCAAATGTGACTCCCAGATGTCACCTTTCCAATCACCAAACCCACGTTGGCCTCAGAGCGAGCGAACGGCTGCAGAGCTATGAAGTGTCTGTGTGTAACAGAGCAGCCGACGTACATACATGTGTGTTTGAAACGCCTCCAGGCTCGGGGGGTTCCAGGCCTTTTTGGATGCAGCTTCATGGCTACACAGAAGCCCAGAGAGTGTGTGTGTGTGCATCAAGGGGGCAGTTGTCGGTCTGAGAAGTGAAGCTCACTTCCGCGTTCAAAAAACTGCAATCCCCTCTGCTTCCTCTGGGGGCTGGTGTCAGAAGGGAGCATTCCCCATAGACCCCCATGTTAAAATCGCCGATTTTACATCCTCAATAAACATGTTAAAAGCCTGGTGTCAGAACGTTTTTTTGTCTCAATCGATAGTTTCTACCCCTGCACACACTCTGAGGGGGGTGAATTTTTTTTAAACTCTACCGTTTTACTGTTATTAGGTTAAAACTCTGGCCAATTAGGGCGCGGAAACGTTGAGTGACAGGTCCGAGCAGCTCCGGAGACAGGCTGCTTCGAGGCCAGTGGGCGGGTTCTCGGCCGGCCAATCCAACATGGCGCTGTTCAGGCCGCCATATTTGAGTCACAAAAAACGACTCCCCAAAACCAATGGGTGACGTCATGGATGCTACATCCATTCTTTTTACAGTCTATGGTGTGCGTGTGTGGGTAAGATGCGTGTGTTGAGGGGGTGGGTTTAGCAGATTGTGGATGGAGGATATTAAGAGAAAGAGAGGCGGGTGCAGAGGGGCATATTTCACTGAGGCACCCCTGCTGAGTGCTGTGTACCCACATTGTTATGAGTGCACAGATCTTTAGGCCTGTAAAAATACCAGTGCTTCACTCAGCAGCAGCGTACAAAGGAGAGCCCTCGCGCTTTGTTACTCTCTCTCAAAAACGGCAAGTGACATCAGCCTCCCTTCCTTCTCTCCCTCTTCCATGCCCCCCCTCCCCTCCCCTCCTCACACTTCTCTTTCCCTCTCTCACCCTCCTCTCCCTCTCAGTTTCTGTCTCTTCTAAAGTGTGTGTAATGGTGTTGTAATTTCTCTGTCTGTCTGTGCTTCGGGAGGCCCAGTGCAGCCAGATGACTGTGAGCCGACTAAAGTTTCACAACATGTAATTAGGGCCTAAGTAGCAAGGTCAGTGCTGCCTGGCCCTGCGGCCGGCCCTCTCACCCCTCCTGTCCTGTCCTGCTGCAGCTATCTCTCTGTCTCTCTCTCTCTCTCTCTCTCTCTCTCTCTCTCTCTCTCTCTCTCTCTCTCTCTCTCTCTCAATCTTTCATTCCCATTCACTTTTTAATTACACCTCCTTTTTTCTTGCCTGCTCCTCCTCCTCCTCCTTCCCCCTCCATGCCTCTTTTCTGTCGGATCTTTTTCTCCTTCCTTCCCCTTTTCCTTCTTCCTCCCCTCAAATGAGGCACCCCGCTCCAGCTGTTTCACATATCCACACCATCTCATTTAGATAAAGCCTGCCATCTTCCAAAAAAGAATGGAAATGATGTGACAGCCTCTTTATAGAAACTTTTTAATTTAATTGTAGTTTCTTCTCTTA
The DNA here is from genome assembly GCF_045865225.1 of Trachurus japonicus. Lineage (NCBI taxonomy): Eukaryota > Metazoa > Chordata > Actinopteri > Carangiformes > Carangidae > Trachurus > Trachurus japonicus. The sequence continues at coordinate 21,890,117 of NC_140919.1, forward strand.
TAAATGGTTAATTGAAATGCCGGAGGGTAGCCTGGCTCGAAAGTCAATAAAAAGTCCTCAGAATAGAAGTTTATAGGGGTTGTCTATGTACATAATTAAACCCTTCAGGCGCTTTAGAAAAAAAGAATCTGTAAAATAAATGGTTATGCAAGACCAGCCTGCTGAGAGAGGGGATTAAGGGAGAAGGAGAGAGACAGATAAAGAGAGGAGAGACAGAGGCTATTAGGACAGTGGAGCACACAAATCAGTGGCTCTACCGACACCTCAGGGATGCCTTCACGGTGGCTGACAAGAGCAATACTCCACGGCGCTCTGCCTCCCCGAAAAAACAACAAGGGAGGAAGGAGAAAGCACCCATTGACATTTTTTAAAGCAAAGGGTGAAAAGGAGAAGTTGGAAAAGAAGAGGGGGGCTTCGTCTTGAGAAGTTGCTCTTCAAATCCAGTTACAGTCGCTGATTTAAGTTGGTCTATTATTATATATGTGTTACACTGTAGAATGTAAGAATGGCTCCTCAGCGTGGTGCCATATGCAGTAATTTGTGTCTGACTTGTTACTGAAAGTGTGCACATTTCTGGATCTCCGAGGTTAATTGGTTGAAACGGTGTGCACTGCATAGCCAGTGGGGTGCAGAGACTGGTTTAGGGTTACACACACACACAGAGACACACACACACACACATACAGACTTATCCAAAAAGCACAACTTATAGTTTTATGCTTACAGCATTCTTCAGGGAGCAAGGGAACACTGCGGGGCTGTTGGGCCGACACAGGGAGGTCCTGACGATCACAACTCTGTTTGCGTGAGCTCATGAGCCTATATTTCATTCCACGTGGGTTTTATGACTTCTTTGTGTGTCTCTTTTAATGACATGCATAGATCCACCACATGATCCACCACATGTATTTTATGCCCGCACATCTGTTTGTTTTTTATGCTACTGCCAACCATGTGTATTTTTGAATGTATGCAACACGCAAATGTGTCATTTTTGGATGTGCACATGTGTATGGGGAGGCGGGGCTAGTGGTTAGCACATCTGTATGCGTGTTCTCCTTACACATCTGTTTGTGTGTGTGTGTGTGTGTGTGTGTGTGCGTGCGTGCGTGCGTGTGTGTGTGAGTCCTCTGTCGACTGCACCGGCCAGAAAGGTGGCCCTGCTTTTCCTGACTGATGATAAATGACAGCGCCAGGAGCAGATAACCCGTCAGGAGTTTTCACTCTGGAGAACAGCGGTGGAGAACATTCTGAAACTCCCCGTTGACCTGACACACACTGCAGCCTCTGTCCTGTTTGTTTTCTCTGCCTGACTCTCTCTCTCTCTCTCTGTCTCTCTCCTTCTCTCTCTCCTTCTCTCTTTCTAACATCTTCACCATTGCTCCCTCTCCCCCTCTCTCCTTCTTGCTCTCTCTGTGCTCTGGTCAGTGATAGAGGAAGGGCCCAGAGCGACCTGCTCACTGTGGGCAGCACACCGTTCTTGGCGCCAGCCAGTCGCAGGAGCCCCCCTCTCGCTGGAGATGTGGGAGGGGGAGGTGGGGGGGTGGAGGGGTGCTTCTGCTGCCTCTCTTTCGCCAGTGTCTTACACAGAGGCGAGAGGAAAAACCTAAAAAGAGGGGTTGATCTGTTATCAGGTTGCTGTGGCGTGGGTCGTGCCAGAGCTCCTGTCGTCCGGCTGTACATTGGGGTCTTTGTTCAGAGATGTGCCAGTTGGGTTTGTGTGTGTGTGTGGTTACAGCAGATTGGTGTTTTTTATTGGAAGATGTGGGCGGATGAGTGGATGCATGCACAGTAGCCTGAAGCTGGAGACCAACAACGATCCCGTGGCTTGTTAAATCAAATGCTTAAATACATCTATTGGGGAGTGAGGAGGAGAGTGGAGGGCTGTAGGCCGGGTTATAAAGGGGGTTGAGGAGGAGGAGATGGATGAGAGGAGGAGGAAGAAGAAGAAGAGGAGGAAGAGGAGGGGAGGTGGGCTGCTTTTACAGCCGGGCAGCAGCAGCAGGCTCTGTTTAATATGAAGTAAAGAACAGATCCAACTGCGTCATTAACTCTCAATTACAGCCATGAGGCTAGCAGGCCGGGCTGAGTCGAGCTGGGCACTGTGTGTGTGTGTGTGTGTGCGAGTGCGCACACAAGTACGTTGTGATGGATAACATACTGCCTCGATTGGTGTTAAATCTGAATGCAAACACAAACATATAGGGCTTAAGTATGTTAATTTCAGATTTACATGCGTTTGTTCACAGTAAATACTGGTATGTAGAGTGCTTTTAATGATATGACACTAGTGTTTAATACTCTCTTGATGTTACTGTGTTTTTATATTCTTAAGCAGGTCAGGCAGGTGAAGCATTCTGTTCTACAAATCTCAGAAACCTTACTTTGTACGTACAATGTAATATTTCCAGACGCAAATAACATACAGTACAGCGAAATACCTCTGAGATAATTAATTGGAAAATTTAAGAGTTACAGTTCAGACTTTAATTGCCATTAAGCTCTGCAACTGTCAGCTGGGCTACTGGCAGAAGTCATAGGAAGTGCTGAGTGTATGAGGAGACAATTGTAAATCTATAAATCTCAGACAGCCTGAATAAAATGAAAATGGATTTCCCACATGCAATAAAGGCAAATGGGAGAGGGGGAAACACAGCTGTAACCTGTTAGGATCATTTTGCTTAATTAAATGTTTCTATTAAAACAAAAAGCAGATTATGTTTCCTCAGAAGGCTGTCACTTAAAAAGCCAAGGCAGAAACACACTCACACTTAACTACTTACTTCTTTCTCTCTCTCTATCTCTCCGTCTCTCTCCTCGCTTCCTTCCCTTTCTCGTAGATGAGTAAATGTTGTAAAGTTAGCTGATCCAGATGAGGCCCATTGCCCACATGGGACTGAGATATTTGTGTCTGTGTGCGCGTTTGGTTTTCGTATAGAGACTTTTCCACTTTGCAATAAACTCAATAAGAGCATGTCCAGATCCACAGCCACCGGTGAGAGTTACTTTCTCGTTTATTAGAGGAGCAAAAGCGCCTGGTTTTATCCTTTGATGAAATGCTCTTGCAAGTTTTCGTTGTTTTAAGAAGCTTTACCCCTGACAGACAGGTACTTGGACAGACACTGACAGACAGACAGATAAGCAGGCAGAAATAGACAAAATGACAGGAAAGACATTTACAGTAGAGATAAACAAGATAAATATATAAACAGACCAAAGCTGTTGGGGTTTCAAACCAGTTGATCATCGAGGGTATTTTTGGATTATCTTGCATGTACTGTAAACCATCTAATTCAGTCAAGGCTAGATGTGTACACTACAAAGTGGATTTTAAAAGTCTTTCCTGAACTGTCTGGTCTTCGGGATGCCACAATGACAGTCTTGTTTTATTGGTTTTCTTTGAGGACATTCACATTCGGACTGGCTCCCTGTCAGTGTTTTGGGTTACACGGAGTTCTTTTTGGCACCCAAAAGAGAGGTTGGACCTGACTCGCATTATGCTCTCCTCTGGCGTGCCAGGAAGGGTTACAACGCGGGCAGTTTTTGGCTTGGCAGAGCGCAGCTTGGCTTGGCACCGCTCAGATTGGCGTTTCCATCAATACTGAATTTTAATGAATGGCAGCTACATGAGCAGTGCTCATCAGTGGCTACAGTGATGATGATCTTCGAGCAGATGAAAAAGTCCACAGCAAAAAACTGCTCATAGTTTGATTATGACTCAGAGACGAGGAAGAAGAGAAAAGAACGCAAAAGTATATAGTTTGAAAAAAATGAAGGTCTGTTTGATGAGCACAACACAGCGGTTATTACAGATGCGTCGCTCAAACCCTCTGAACTCAAGTGCAGCTGCCAGGACCATTATCAATTAATGACAACGGACGCTCTCTCGGCACAATAACTGAAGCGTTCAGTGTCTCATGTTTTCTCATTTTCACGCTGTCCTTCAGAGCTTCCCTCTGTTCCCTCTATTGTAGCGCTTCCCTGTCCCATCCTCTCATCCTCCCACTGTGTTTGTGTGAAGAAGCTTGTTCCCCCGCTGGGCGAGGGTGCAGCGATGCCAGGCTGAAAGGCCCCAGGGGAGAGCGCTTTTTGAACCCCTCTTGTCCCCCTGGTTTGATGCAGTGCATCTCTCTGTTGTTGGGTGTCTTTGTCAGACACTCCGGGAGGTCCATTACTTCAGACCCCTCCAACAACAATCCTTGAGCCTTCCTCCCTCCTTTAAAATCCCTCCATCCTCTGAGTGCTGCTATCCTGTCCTCAGATATCCTCTTGCCCGTGATCAGTCACAACTGACACACATCCTTATAGTCAGACACATCAAAGCAGACACCATGAGAGCACCATCCAGTCACTGAAACAGCTACAGTGAGTAACTGATGTAGGAACAGAAAATCCTCTAAAGTCATCATCTGAAGCAATATATCTCACATCCTGGCTCCTCCATCCAAGCATTTTCAGTTTTTGTTCTCACCGCTGCAGCATGGACAGAAATGCGGAAAAAGCAAAAAAATAAACAAACTAGGCATTACTTTGTAATTCACCACTCTGGCATTTCGAAATGATAGCATCGAAAGTGGATCGATCCCACATCTATTCCAAACAGGGCAGCTTCTCAAGAGCAGTGTGTGTGCCCGAGGCCACGTGTGTGTTTGGAGGTTTCACAGGGACCGCAGAGGCCGGAGACCCAGGGTAAGCAGTAAAGTGGTGTGTGCTGTGCAGGCCGTCTCCCTGGGCATTTACTGGGGGGGATCTGACTGTTTGGACTGGTGATTTAGGATGTTCTCTGGGTCACAGGGCATAATTATACACTGAGGCCGAGGTCAGCTATGGATTGCCTTTCCGCCGGCTCTCCTCAGTTTACCAATGACACCAGGCCCCCACCCTTACCCTCTCAATCACACCTCCCACATCTGACCATTGACCTTCCTCATGATCCGTTTAGATCCATGGTTCATATTCCCAATAGTTGAGATTTTGCGATGTATGTGTGTATTTAGTTTAATTTTTCAATGCACTCCTCACTTCTCAAGGCATGTCATAGGAACAAAATACACAACTGCACAGGGCCATGACCAACAATAAACAATATAATGAAAGTACACCACTAGTCATAACCACTCACAATTATCCATCCCTTCTCCTCGTCCCTCGAAACCTCTGCACACTGCATGTGCTGCAAACGTGCAGCGCTACGCACCATGCGTTCAGGAATGCTTTAGGTATTCAAGCAAAATTGATGTTTATCTGCAACTTCCTTTGGGTTTTGAGACGATGTGGGATAACAGTAATTCCTTCGGTCTAAATAGAGGTTGAAAAAAATATGACAAATTGAATGCAGTTGACAGAGGAGCCACGGCTGTTCCTTGTAATTTTTGGGAAAGTTCAGTTGTTAAACATAATGGGCTCTGCACTGTGAATGAACTTTCTTTCCTGGGCAATCTACTCTTATTTTTATGCAAGATGACTGAAAACATGGAGCTCAGTGTTTGCACGCAACAGAGGTTGTCACCATGCGTCACAGCAGCAATGATCTTATAAAAAAAGTTTTTTTTTTACCACCTCTCTGCCTCTAAATTTCAATCATGTACCAGGCCTCTTTTTTCATGCCATTCCTCAGGAGTGGTAGGTCTTCCCCCTGCGTGACCACTGACAGGCCTTTACGGTAAAGAGTTGGACAGGCTGAAAGGCCGTGTGTGTGTGAGAACACCCTGACTCCCCTGCTCTCCTCGCGTGAATACATTAATTCATTTACCACTTCGAGGTCGCCAAACCCAAATATTTGCCTCTGCACATATTTAATATTTATGATGACGAAAGCAAATATTGCCCGGTGGATTGAGTGACACGGAGAGGTCAAGCTCTGGGCTTGGCCGAAGGAGGCAGGAGTGAATGTTATTGGTGTGTGGGTGTGAGAGTGTGTGTGTGTGTGTGCTCTCCTGAGAGAGCCAGTCCACATCACAGGAGCAGTGCACATTGCTCTGTTTGCTCTGAAACACACATGCAAATATGACACGGTTCAGCAAACAATTTACATGAATTTGTGTATTATGGATTCATGAGCTTAAATCTCAACTTGTCTTCTGAGAAGGACAGCTGTGTTGATGAAAGGGGGTTAAAGTGTGTGTGTGTGTGTGTGTGTGTGTGTGTGTGTGTGTGTGTGTGTGTGTGTGTGTGTGTGTGTGTGTGTGGGTTTTGACCAAGGGGGGAGTGTGTGGCCTTTGGTTGTATGCCTGTTGGGTTTACATGTTTTCACATAGACATCTGTGTGAGTGTGAGTTAACATCTTTGCATGCATGTACGTGCCATGCGTCAGTGTGTGCTTTCCAGTGAGGTGATCCATTAGGAGGGACAGTTTTACGAGCTGGTCTCAGATCTGGATCTGCTCAGATCAGATCCCGTTTCCTTTGGACTGATCTCCTTCACCACTGATTCCGGCTCAAGAGCTGCATGACTAAATGGTGCATACCTAATCTCTTTTGAACTGCAACCCAATAGAAGCAGCTTTAAACTGTAATATCAAGTTTTCTGACAAGCTCTACTTTCAGATTAAGTTGCATGTAGCTTTTAAATTTATAGCCCTCGGCTTCAGAGAGAATCTGTGAGTTGAGCAAGATGGTAAAAAATATTCTGTATACAAAAGATTCTCTCTCTTTTTTTTTGTAAATCGGCACAAACATGCCTTCATATGTGATCTTAAACTGTTTTTGACACATAGACACACACACACACACACACACACATGTCTGCATCCCACCCAGCATTCAAGCAACCTCAGGGACTGGGAGGGTTAGAGGAAGCAAACTCAGGAGATCTCTTATACACACAGATCACCTCTTCACCTCCCTGCCCCTATCTCCCCGCATTTCTGCCTTTTATCCTTTCTTTCATATGAGCTATCTTTCTTTTTGCCCTTCCTCCTTTCACCTCTGATAAGTTATTGTGCAAGTCTGTGGAATGTACACAGGCCAAGGATCTCGATGAAGTGTCATTGTTCTGTCGGTTGAAAGGCACGTCGCTCTCTTTCTTCCTCTCCTTCGGATATGAGCATGGAAAGAAAAGGCCTTCATGGCAGAGTGATAAAGAGTCTTTCAATGAAAGTGACACAAAAAGATGAGGAAAGAAAGGGAGAAAATCCTGAGACAATATTTGACAGTGATTCACCTACAGTTGACACCCCAAGAGAGAGATATGGATTTAGTGACCTAGTCAAGGGGAAAGCAGGTGTGAGTGTTTGCCAAAATTATTTGTGTTTCTGCATGTGTATACAGTGTGAGTGTGCGAGAGGGATAGACACAGCTAATACATTCATGCTTTTAGTCAGTGATAATTCCAAAACACTTAGTCACTCGTGTGCAGTCTGAGCGCAAATGTGAAAGGATTACATGACAAAACTGGAGCAAAAAAAAAAGAGAAATAATGGCACACTTTCCACACGCCACTGACTGCAAGTTATTCACAAGGAGGAAAAGTCATCCCAACCGGCCAATTAAAGTCTCTCTGCAGCCGCTGTGACAACCCAGGGGACCAATAGCTAAGAGCGATGGAGAAAGAGACAGCGAATGACAGAGTCCGGCTGTGGCTCTTAGGACTCATCATATTAAAACCCTCTTGATGGTGATGAAAATGGATGGACAGATGAACAAATTGATGGATGAAAGGATGGATGGATGTGGTTAGTCTCCAGAGGAAGGGAGAGACAGAAAGAAGCAAGGGAGGAGTAGGACATTTTTAGAGAAAATTGTACAGTGATCATTACATCCATCATAAACTGTGCTGTAAAACTCTTGTCACTAGAAAGATGAATCACTCACTCACTATGATACTTAGGTAAGGGGCTGTATCATTTTAACTTTAACTTTAGTCAGAAATAACATAAAAATGAGGAATGTACAAAATCTACACACAAATTTTGGTTTTCTGAAAAACAAAAGAAAAAAGTGATTATTCGTGGTACAAAGATCTCATAACAACCCTAACTTGAAGACAAAGAACAGTGGTGTCATCAAAAATGTTTTCGTAAGATCACTTATGTGAATTAGAGAAAGCTAATTTTTACAACTAAAATGATTTTATTTAGCATTTATTTATGTATTGTTTGTTTTTAATCTTAGCTACTTTAAAGGTTTTTTAATTGGACCAGAAAATAGGATTGTAATTTCAGTTAACAAGGTATTTCTGTTTTAAGTAAATTAGGGGGAAGATACAATGCCAGAGCAGCCCCAGTGATTAAGAAAGCTCTAATGTTATCATTTGAATAAAAGGAAGAGCATAGAAACTTTAAGGAAGTTGTTTCTTTTCTGGCAGGTGAGTTAAGAATGTATGAGTACATGATGAAGATTTTTACAAATATTGTTTATGTGTATGTTTTGGCAGTAGCAAACCCAAGATCACCAGGTTACCATCAGGTAACAGTTGATTTTAACTTAGTTGCTTTATTGCTGGGGATTTCAGCAAACTGGTTATAAGAGCCGGCTGCCAGTTTTGGTGGGAACAGAAGATACTTGCTGTCCTCCAAAGTTTAGAAGCTCAACCAAACCCCACAGTGCCGCACAGGGCAAGGGCTGATGAAATGCATGTCTTTGGACATGTCTAGTGGGCAATTGTGGAGTTACTTTGTGTAAATTAGTAGAATAAAGTGATTGTTGTGAAGGGGAGAGGGTCAAGGCCATGTTCATGGTAGTGCAGTGAAAGCAAGAGGCTGTGTGGGAATGACCTCAGTGGGGCAGCTGGCAGCACTCCCTCTCTTCTTTTGTCAACTCTGAGCATTTGATGCCATTGAAACGGAGCAAGGCAGAGAGATTGAGAGAGCAAAGGCAAGTGCTAGTGTGAAGGTGCAGAGCAGCGTGATGCAATGTGAGATAGCAGCTGCGTGAACGCGCTGTGTGTGTAAGTGTGTGTGTGTGTGTTTGTCGGTGTACTTGTGCATGCATGCAGTGTGTGGAGAAATGACTAGATTTCATTTAATCGCACCAGCCGGTCTATTATACCTCCCTCTCTCTCCATTATTAGCTCTCACTCATCCCTCACCCTCATCCTTCTCATCGTCCATCCATCCCTCAATCCCATTCTTTCATTTTACCAGAAAGCAGAGGAGGAGGCAGAGGAGGAGGAGGAGGAGGAGGAGGTGTTGGCGGCACGGGGCGGGGGGGACAAGGTGATGTTTTGAAGGCCTTGCTAGTTCCACACCTGTGGGTGTAAGGACAGTTTGTAACCTTATCTCCTATGCTTTGTGAGTCTCCCTTTTCTTTGGCACTGGATATGAACAAATTGAGCATTGTGTTTAGGCAGGGGCCAGGAGGATTTTGAAGGAAGGAAGCAAGCGAGTCCAGGCTCTGCACAGCAGTAGCCTGAGACGGGAGATCAGGAGTGATTCCATGTGTAAGATTCCTTCCTTCTCACGGACAGTGCTAATGAAGTGTGTGCACCCTTTGTTAGACAGGCTCCTCATGCAGGGCCCAGCGCTCTTACAGACACTCCAGACTGACATGAGTGTGTTCTCACAAACATTTCTGCAGTGTATTTTAATGTGTGTGTGTGTGTGTGTGTGTGTGTGTGTGTGTGTGTGTGTGTGTGTGTGTGTGTGTGTAAGGTTACGGCAAGCTCTGAGACTTTCTAAAAAGTTTCAGTCTTTTGAAATCCCAATAAGTTTCCTTTTCAGCCTCTTAAAATATCGTGTCACTCTCTTTATTAAAACTTACCCCAAATATGCTTTAAAGACACTATTTCAGGTCTATAAAGATATTTCACAGACAGACACAAAAGAAACAAACAAGGGATAAGCCACAGCAGAGACCATGAATCACACTGGGTCCTGTGACAGGGTAGGGAGTATACTGGTGGCTTTTTTAGCCCACAAACAACCACTTTACCTCGTACAACTACAAGTTTTCAAAGACAATTTTACATGTCTCTCTCAGTTGTCATGTCATTTCTGACTTTACGTCATAAGCGAGTACAATCTACCGTGTGTGTACATACATCAGTGGGGTGAGTCTGCATGGAGCTATTGGAGTCCATATCCGCTGTCACGCTCTCTCGTCTCCGCTCTGTTGAATGCAGATGAGGGAGGAAATTAGCCAGTGTGGGAATATCAGAAGAGACAGATACCCGTGTCACCATGCATCCTAATAGAAAGACTCCTGTTTCCAATTATAGCCAGCTGTAATGATAACGTGATGTGAGCAGCAAGACAATGCTGTCTACAAAGTCCCGGTCTACCGCCTTGGAGAGGAGCGAGGGGGGTGGGGGGAAGGGGGGTGTAGAGAGGAAGGAGGAAAGAGGGGAGGTGGTGATGAGCTGAAGAGTGACACATGAGGCAGGATGAGGGGCAGAGATGAGGACTGGAGCAGTAAACGAATGCTGTTAACAGGGGGGAGGGAGTTTTGGGGTATTTTTAGGTTCCTCTTTTCCAAAGATGTTCACACAATGTCATGTGGGATGATGGAGGGGTGCTGACCAAGATAAAATAAACACATGGGTCCAAATGATAGCTTAAAGTATTTGTAATGTTCTGTTGCTACATCTCGCTAGACAGAACTTGGGCAGATTGTGTCGATAAATCAGCCACTCCAGCTGTTGCTTTTTGTTTTCCTATTTCCAATTGTACTCCGTTAACCTCTGCTTCTATTATTACCGCTGCCAAAGTCTTCATCATGGCGCTCCTTGGGACTTAGGAGAAGCTACCGGGAAACTTCCAGGACCACAAGTTGTGCTCCCTCAACCTATTTTACTCCCACTCCACACTCTATCTGTCTTGCTCACCCTGGCGTGACCCAAACATGCGGCCAGTGAATGCAATGTGTTTTCTATGGACATACAGGGAAGGTATGGAGGCTCCAAACCAAACCTCAGCCATGCCAGGCCTGTGAGGGAAGGAGGGGCCCCTTTTTGAGGAAGTCATCACAGAGTCCAAATAACAGGGCCGTCCCCGCCTGGGGCCCGCTGTCAGGTCAATGATCGATGGTCTCAGTCTCAGATGCCTGCCCCAACTGGCCAGTGGTGAACAAAGAGGGGCAAATATAGAGACAGAGAGGGGGTCATCCCTGCCATGGAGGGTATGACACTCAGCCAGGGAGAAGGATGGAGGGAGGAAGAGAGAAGAGGAGGAAGGGAGGGAGGGAGGGAGGTAGTGTAAACCCCAGCATGTTGATTGCTAGTCTCTTCTTTGATTCAAAAAACAGACATGTCGTGCTGTTTTATTTCGTTTGTAACGTGTCCAGAAATCGTCGGCATTGAGACAGCGCTACATTTTAGTGATTGCAGCTCCCGCAGCTGTGGCCACAGGAATGCAGCCTGCCTTCCTTGCCCTCTTCCTCTCTCCTTCTCCCTGTCTATCTCTCATTCAAGCCTTCTCTCATTTCCTCACCTCTGTGCCTACCCTTCGTTCTCTCACTCTTTCTACCCTGAGGCGATGACTCTGGCTCTTCTGGGAAATCTCTGATTAACACTGAGGCCTTTTTTTTTCTTTTTTTTTTCAAACCAAGAAAGCCGTCTCTTTTCCACATTTCCCTCCCTTTCCTCTTCTCTCTCCTCTTTCTAACATTCAACACGCTCCTGAGGGTTAGCCAGCATCAGTCAGACCTCTGAAGGGGAGGGCCTGAGACAGACCCTCTGTTGTACCAAAAATGAGTAGTGATGACACACATTATCCACCTTCAGCAGCCTGAATGTACATTCAATACGCACCCAGTCTAATGAATTAACAAGTTGGATATAGGGGCACGTTATAGTAATTCGATAAATTCTGGCTGTAAATCTTCAGTATGAGAGTGTTTACGTTGATGTGCCATTCTAGTTTATACAGATCCAGAAAGGTTTTTTTTACCTGAGCGTTCTCAATGAACGCTTTTCTGACAAACAAACCTCAATGGCCAAGATCCCCTCAAACAATACTCAATCTGTGAATGGGAGAGAGAGAAAAAAACAACAGCCCTGACCGTCAGCCAATCATCTATCCTCAGCAACCGTGCTGAGCTGAGCTGAAAGCAGACAGCTTATTTTTAAGGGCTTTCAATAGCCACTTTCCCACAACTGTGCCAAGTAAGGCTCACAAGAGCTGGGGCCAGTTCCAGATGTTTATAATGGGAAATAGACAGCGTTACTTGGCTATTTGAATCTTTTGACCAGCTTATAAATTGTTCTTGTAGCAGACAAATTGTGAACAGCATCAATGAAAGGTAGTTTTGGGGAGAAATTGAGGTGATGTTTGTAAGTGAGTTCAGGCCAGGCCGTGCTTGGCCCTGGAGTGGGAAGGAGGCCATTGTGAAAGCAGAAGAACTTTGCTGCCTTCAAGGCCCTGACACACAAGCACTTATTGTTGTCTCCCCTCTCCATATAAGTCAAACTAAGCTGACTGAATGTACTTGACCCTTCACCCACTCCCTCTTTTCTCTCACACTCCTCCACTCTTCCTCTTCTATACCTCTCTCCTCCTCTGCGTGTGGTCTTGCTTTAACCACCTGTCTCCATTACCGTTGGATTGTCCCATATCTAGTCTGGAATATAATTGAATGTGGTTTTCATGTACTTGAACTAACTCAAGTGTGTTTTTCTACCCAAGACTCTGGAATTAATTTTGCTATTATTTCGGCCTGTGAGATAGTTACCCATTTGTTCTTGACGCCCCTCACGAATCACCATCATCATGAATGCAACCTCCTCTCCCCATCACCGAATACAGGCCTTTACCATGCTGTCCTGGTCCAGCTTGTTCATAGAGATGTGAGTGTAGCTGAGTTTAAAAACCAAATGGCTGGAAGATAGACAAAATAAATTGTGTTCGCTTTGCAAAGTTACTGTGTGAAAGGAGGGGGGTTATAAAAGTTTTATGATACTCTGAACCAGAGTGGACATTTCATTGAGTACCATGCTGAAATAGTGGACAAGCTTAAACATTTCACACAGTTTCTTTTGGCTTCTGCTGTTCAATTCATCTCAGCTTGATTCAATTTCATTAAATTAAATTGAATCCATTTAATTTCATTCAAATCAATCCCAAGTTGCTCTATTCTCCTCAGCTGAATTCAACCAAACTAAGCTCAGGTCATATTTTAATTGGGTTCTGCCAGCAGGGATTAAAAACATACAACAAATCAACATCTTATAGAAAAACTACTCGTGCAGTCAAGCATCAAGAATGAAGCCCAAAGAGGGAGTCAGCTAAAAAAACAAATCACTCATCAGTATAAAGTACATAATGATAAATGAATCAATCACTGCTTCTTATACTCTTCAGTTTAGACACTCTGAAGTGGCACCATAATGACTTTGGCTTTAATTGTTCTCTGGAGGGGAGACCAGGGCAGCCAGTAATGGCAGCTGCTTTCCTCACCACGTGCCCAACTGAGATCTCAATCGGCTGTGCCCTGCTCACGCCAGTAACCACACGGATCGTTTTCACTAAGCTCCTCGCTGTATTTTTATTTGCTATTTTTACATGCAGTTTGTTGCCGAGTCACATTCAGCGAAAAATGGAAAAAGAATGCGCCTGTCATTTTGCCAGTTTACAGATTTCGGCGGTTGTCTCTCCTACCACAGCTCACATGGCACCGCTGTCATGTGTGTGTCTCGCACAGTCATTCAAGTGAGCGTCTCACTGATTTGGGGCAAGTGTGGGTGTGTACTTCTCTGAAGACCTGTCATGGTGTCTAATACAGGACTATGACTATTCTGTTTTAATGGGTCGTCTTCTTTCACTCAGAAGGCCCAGACAGAGATAATTAGCAGGGAGGAAATGAGTCACGTCGTTGGTGTAGTGAGGATGTTTAAAAGAAGTGACCACAGATGACCAACTGAACTGATGAATCTGGGAGTGTGTACGTGTTTGTGATCCATGTATGGCGAAATTGAAACTTCACTGTTGTCGTACGTGAGTCTTAGCTGATGACTGAAATGAGTCAGACAAGGACAACAAACACAGAGAATGACTGAGAGAAAGATGATCTGCTGCCGGTGGGGGGTGATAGTTTGTGCAAGACCACAACTATTAGGACAGAGGACAGTTCTTTTCTACAATTGAATCTGTTTTTCTCTGCTTAGCTTAACAGCCTGAAATAATATAAAAACACTCCCATGCTGTCTTGTACGCAAGTGCTCTGTATTTGATGAAAACCTTTTATTGATGTCATGTAACAACACAATGTACAAGTCTGTTTCTAGGAGCCGTGTTGTGTTCTTGGTTGCAGAACACGTTTTCCAATACTAGTCTTTCAACATAGTTTAAGATAATGTTTGATTTTACTGAGAGAGTTTGGAGTTCAATTATTCTCCAAGCCCCATGGTTGTTTTAGCCGCTGTTGTTTTTCTGTCGTCTTACATGCGAGGTGCTTACACTGTGTGCGCCAGCAGCTATGCTTGGCGGGCGGCGTTAGAGAGCCGAAGGAGTAACGCTGATCAGATGAGATGTGTAACACGGCCGTGCATTCATCAGCATGTGAGCATGTGTGTGTTTGTGTTAAACCTAATGTGAGGCCGATCATTTGGTCTGCTTCTTTAAAACAAAAGGGCTCTGGTCCAGCTCGCTCCCCTGGGGAGGCTACCTCTGGCCAGGAGAGGGAGAGAAGGAGAGAGAATGAAACCACGCAGCTTGTTGGGCTCTCCGACGCTCACTCCTCCACACTACTTTATGGGAGGGTCAAGGTAGTTAACTAGTGGCAGGCGTTCAGATGGGTTCTGCTCCGACTTCAAACAGGGAACATTATGGCCGTGCGCGCTCACAGGATATTGCACTGTAAGGCCACTGAACACGGCTGGGTTAGAGAGGGGAGGCTTTGTATCAAGCCCATTAGAGCCCTAAACCGATACTAATGAAGCCGTTTCCTGTACAAACGGACCGGCTCAGGGGAAACCGGCTCCAGCGTTTTTTAATAAGGCCTTCTTCTCCAATCCCAGTTAAAGATCGCTGGAACTTTTTATCTGGGTACTGAGTGGGTTACTACTACTGGTTCCAAGCAGAACCTCCCTTTGGAAAAGTTAATTACGCATGATTAATGGAGCGTTTTCCTTCCAATGATATCTGTGACAGCACAAAGCTGTCGTAAGGCTTGTCAGGCCCAATTCGAGCTGAATAAGTATTTATGTGATCGCATGTGATGGGCCTCCTCTCACCAGCACCAGCCCTCATCAATCAAGCCCTGCTGCTCGCAGTAGTGGGAAATTGGTCTATCAGCGCGGCTGCCTCTACCCCCCCCCCACCACCACCACCGCCGCCGCCTCCACCCCACTGCCACCACCACCTCCGCCACCTCCCTCCCCATTCAATCAGGCCTGGGGCTACAATGCTTCTTTAGCTCTTACTTCTGACCAACGCAGGGGTCATGGGGGGGAAAGTGGGAGCCAGAGCTGAGCCCATCCATTACAGCTCTTGTTTCTCTCGGTGGCAGCCGGACGACGGGATTCTATTAAGAGCTCCGTCTATTCAGCACTGAGATTACACCAGGGCCCTCTCTCCGAGTACACCTCACCACCAACCCCCGAGCCCTCACCAAAACCCTATACCCACCCTGGGGGCCTTATACCCCCCACCGCCACCACTGCATCTCAGTCAGCGCCCCCCCTCCTCCTTCTCTTTTTTTACACTTCCCTGTAGTAGTGTTGTTGTTTTTTTCCTGCAGCCAGAACGACAATAATCACTGAGAGAAAGACAGAAAGAGAGAATGAGACAGACAGACAGGAGGAGAAGCTTGGAGAGGAATGAAAGCAGACACTCTAACCTGAACCTGTTCCCGGTTGAGACGTGGACACACACACTGCCTGCCTGCCCTGGACAGCATTTGACTTGTAAGCACTACTACTGACACACACATGGTTGTAGCGCATGGACACACACACTCATACACACTCCAAAGCCTTTACTCTCCGTCTGAAACAGAAGACATAGAGCTTCAGCACCTGGCCAAGAGGCCGGGGCCATCTCCACCGAAGTATAAACACACTTAGATGGGTACCATCACAAACACAACTCTGCAAGCAGTTACGTCGTAAACACTCGCCGACACCAGATCAAACCGCCACTCCTCCGATGTTTAAGAAGCTCGTTTGTCTCCTGCTGGCATGAAGAGACTCTTCATTTACTTAGTATGTGTTAGCACTTGAGAGAGAGAAAGAGAGGGGAGTGCTGCTGGGGTCGCGCCCCCTGCTTGGATGGATGGGGGTCTTCCTGTCAAGGAGAAGGAGAGAGACAGCACTCCTGTCAAACAAACAGAAATTTAATACGTTGTCTTCTATCAGGATGTCCACTGTGTGTACATACTCTCTTGGGCTTGATTATGAATAACCCCCTCTGTCTTATAAACAAGTGGAGTGAAGGCATTCATCAGGGATAGAGAGGTAAGGGTGTGAAGAAGGTGGAATGTTCTCTCCTCCAAGGAGAGCCTGCTGCGGTGTCTCCGCGTGGTGGAGGGGAGGAGAGGGCGGATCACAGAGGAGAGGATACAGGGAAGGAAGAGGGAGAGAAAAGGCATATGATTAAAGAATAGAAAGCAAAGAAGACAAGGGAAGAAAAGAAAGAAGGGTTGAGGAAATGAAGAGAGCGCAGAGGCCTTTCCTTGGCAGGGAGAGGGCACCAAGGGTGGGGCCGTGTGAGGTTTACTCTCCCAGTGCTTTGCCGCGCGGCTCGGGAGTTGGCAGCCAGCGTGCGGGTTAACAGGATCGGAATGCTTCTTCAGGGGCAGCATAATCAGCACCAACTTCCTCTGATTCAGAAACTGTAGGCCTCGCTCTCCGCCTCTTTTGTTTCAGCCGGGCTCCGCTGGCAGCGCGGAGGAAGCAGCCGTCTGACGGTCAGGGGAGATGTTGAATGTGTATACACTCACCGTATCCAGGGAGGGAAAGGAGAGAGAGAGAGAGACTTACAAACTTTAGCGCGGCCTAATGTGTCTGTGCGTTGATAGGTGCCCGTGCCATCTGCGCACATAGATGCACACACTCGTTTGTGTGTCTTGGCGGTTGCATTGCCTGCCTCTCCCAGTGGAAAACACGCAAGACATGAGTTAAAGGAGGTTGTGTGAGGGGATACTGTGCACACTATAGCACCGTACTCTGTCAGGCCAGTCATCTCCAGCTGTCCGCCCGAGACTTTTGTCTTTGTTAAATGTTGTGTGACAATGAGATTTTCCAAAGTGCCATCTAGATGAAGAAGTGGATTGAGAAAGAGAGAGAGAGAGGGAAAAAAAGAGGAGGGGGAGACTGATAAGAGGTGAGATGGTCTGGTCATAGTCCAGCAGCTGTTCATCACTGCTGCAGCCCCAGATATATCTCCTCTCTGTCTATGAAGGCACTCAACACGCGCACCTTCATCACTTTGTCTCTCTTCTCGTCTTCACAAACTAATACACACACTCCACAACTGCACCCAATCTCAATGCACACACACTCAAGCACACCTCTATTCCATCACTGTGGCTCTAGATCCACAATCGATCCTCGCAGCAGCACCCCAGCCCCCAGCAGACACCAGGTGATTGATCCCCAAATCAGTCCCTCACAACCCCAGTGCCGTAAAAACCATAACAACCCATCATAAAAGCTGATTTATCTTCACTTAGCCCTGGGCCTCATGGTTAGAATATTAACCCAAAAGTGTATGACACCAGAATGATTGGTTTGGAATTGAATAAACCTGGGGAGTATTGACGCTCATGTCTGATGGTTCATATCAAGTCTGACTACTGAAATGTGCCAAGTGAGATTGCATTATCTCAGGACAGGGCCTGCTGCAGACAAACACCCACACATGGAGAAGTTTAGTAGTTTGCATCTGTTGTTGTATTTACGAACCTGCGTGCTTGGCGGCTTTTCTCCACTTTCAGCAGAATCGTATGAGGATGTCTTTAAATTTCTGTCAGCTTGATTAACTTTTACCACAAAAAAGGTCAAAAACAGGTATTAGGGCTGCAACCATTAATCGCATTGTTAGCCAGAAGTGTTGTGTTGCACCAGAGGCATCAAGGCCGACAAATCATATTCACACTGCATGAAGGAACATGTTCATAAATGTTACATTTTAAAGGGAAAATGAAAAGCAAAAATGACAATTCAAACTGATATGACATTTGCATATTGTAATATTATGTTTATTTGCATATTGTGCAGCCCTAGCTGTAGTTTTAGTCGTCTAATGTGATGCATGACAGCAGAACATGTGATTATGTATAGATTTGCCTTATTTCAATAAAGTGTGTATCGATATGGGAAAATATCCATATAACCAGTAACGATGTCACCCCACTCTGACATGCACAGCTTGTAAAGTAGGATGAATTATAGAGAGACAAATATTACTAATAGTTAAAAACATTACACAGCTCGTATAGTGAAAGATCTGTCATAAGCGGAGGAAAACAAAAAAGCGCCATATGGTAATGTCTTTTTTTTTTCTTTTCTTTTTTTTTAGCTGTTTTGTTGTCAGTGTTTATGTGTTTTGGTCGTCTGTGTGCATTACTCCATGTGTGTGTTCCTGTAAGGAAACAGTGCCCAAGCCACATTTTAATGAGAGCGTTGGTCGGGATGCCAGAAGCATGGTGTACTGGCAGCAGCATCAGCGTGTGCCCTGTACTCAGCAGTGCAACAAGCTCCCAGGTTAAATATAATCCCAGCCTAACTCAGGGGCCTCTTTGATGCTACTGAAAGCCAGTGAAGCCTTTAATGGGAGCCACTCCGTGTCCCTGTGTTATGTGTGAGCTCCTCAGCTTTCCTTCGATTTAGGGTTGCAGCAACTGATTTGTTGTTTTTTGAGTTAATTCTGACTTTAATCATGCCCACATACACTGAGCTGACCTGAGCTGGATAACAAATTCCTGTGTGTGTGTGTGTGTGTGTGTGTGTGTGTGTGTGTATGTGTGGTGGGGGTTTCTGTGAATGTGCATGACGGACACGCTGAACACACTTTCACAATCTGCTTATGCTTTGCACTTACTCAAGAACATTTTCTCACTTTCTCACATTGCAGTTTTGACCACTTATAAATTTTGGATAAGAAATACCCGTTAGTCCCTCTCGTCATGTTTCTCTGTGTTTTTCTCTTCGGTGCAGCTATATAAACCTTTTTTCTTTGCTTTGCATAAAAGGAAAAATATCCAATAAAAGAAAATACCCAAAAGGGTCTGCATATCTGTGAGCCATCAACCGTTGGGTGTCTGTTACTCCACCTGCCGCGCCGTTGGGGAAATGGTCTGTCACAGAAATATTAGCAGTTGTTTCTTTTTTAAGCTTGGGTCAATTAAATATAACACTGTCAGAGAGACTTACAGATTACTATCCTTTCATATCACATTGGTGGAGTTTTTTCTCTGGGATTCAGTTTTTTTTGTACGTGCATGTTTAACTGACATGGCAGCGTTTCCTCCTGCCACACAGAACAAGTATATCGTCTTATATCCGCCAAACATTAAAATATTAGCCTTCCAATTAGACACAGTATATGAAAAGCAGATTGTCGCAGCACTAGAGCAGAGCCCTGACTTTAAACGTGAGAAGAGAGCTCAATAAATGTAATGAATGTGTGACACTTGAACATCTGAAGTGCCGTGTTCAGTTCCATACCGCTTTACCTCCTGTACATAAAAAGGTCTTTTAAAGATGATATCTATGAGCGTTTTAGAGCCAATTTGTTCACCCTGCGGCGACCAGCAACATGCTCTAATTACCTGCCCCTCCCACCCCCAACCCCAACCCCTCTTCTTCTCCGCTGGGCTGGAGTGGGGAGGGGAGGGATAGGGATAGGGTGGGGGGGTGTTTAAGTTTCCAGTCTGTCCCGTGTGTATATGAGCTGTGTGCCCGCTGAATTTATGCTTGAAAAACATGACCTTTGACTCTTGTGCAGCTTTATCGCACCCCATAGCCCACATACAGTGTGGCCCTGTATGCTGAAGGTCTGCGAAGGAAGTGTCTGTGATTACCACAGCATGTACTACTTTCTGTACATCACTGCCACCACCACCCCTCTACCCCTCCACCCTCCCAAAGACCCCCAGCTCTCACTGCAGCCACATTCCAGGCACTGCTGCACTAAACAACTGCACACATCGGGTCGATGAAAATTTAATTTTGATCATTATTTTTTACATTCACCCCCCCACCCTTTGGTTATGATGTGATGAACATGTCTTGCTGTTGTGCAAGAAACAATATCGCTCGTTCACGCTGAGGAACCACTGAACATCAAATTTGTTCTAATTGCAAATTCAGGATTGAGACATTAGTGTATTTGTTGGATTTATAGAACTAAAAAAATCTATTTTTATTCTAAAATGCCAAACCACAACAGAGGTTTTCTTAAGGCAATTTTCACATAGAGCAGATCTAAACCTATTTACCATATTGATTCCAGAGGCCTAACCGTTCCCATCATGTGCATGCATGGATGCATACGATCCAGCACTTGATTCTGCAAGATTACCACCTAGATTTGTGTCTTTTTTTTGTTGTTGGTTTACTGCTGTTCATGTAATGCAAATAATTTAATGTTACTGTCTTTTTTTCTTTTTCTCTTTACTAATCTGCACCTTAGATCAACAAACACATTTAATAATGAAAAACACACAATATCCCTTTGTGAGAAGCTCCTATCACACCATCCTGCTCTCAGCTGGCAGATGACATTAAATAGATTATGTCCTCTCATAAATCCTCCCAGTCAAGCACCATGTCCTGTGATGGCCTGGCCTGTCCCAATATTGACACTTGACTTTTTGAACGTGATGAAAGAAAGTCGAATGCTCTCATTGATATAATATGAATCTGCTCCTTTCACCAGAGGAACCATTTCATATAAAATAAAAACAGGGCATTGCTTTTAGGTTATAGATTAAAATTAAATAAAGTAAGTAAGAAGGCTTTTTGTCCGCCTCGCTCTGGCCGACCTGTCACTGCTGCTGGGTGTCAAAGACAGGGACAGACGTTGCCAAAACAAAATGACCCGGTGCTAATTCAGCAGAACACGCCGGGATTGTTCCTCACAGGCCGCAGAATTTGTCAAGAAATCATCCCTCTCTCTCTATCTCTCTGTCTCTCTGTCGGAATGCCTGGCTGACCCCCGGCAAATGAAAATAATCCAAAGTAATTAGAAGTGAGCTGGTCTGGTCCTGAGAGCCCCCTGACGGCCGGGTAAACATGGCGGAGGGGCCGGGAGGGGCCAAGTAGAAGATGGGAGGGGGTGGAGGAGGAGGAGGGATGGTGGGGGGGTGGCTGACCTTGTCCACATAAAGCAGTGATTTATGAAGTGCAGGGCACAGCAGCAGGGCTTCTGTCTTCTCCCGCAGAACCAAATTACTGAGGTGGAGATTAACACGCCGCTCACAACGGGCCTACTTCCAGACCCAAGGAAAAATTGTATTTACATTTTCCCCTTTCATTTCCTCTGCTCTGTTTTAATGGTAATTGCTCTATATGGACACCAGGTCTGTCCTTTAATATAGGGACTTAAAGCTGCACACTTATTGTATTGTGCACTAATCTCGGCTGATGGACGTGTTAATTAAAGGGGGGAGGGGGAAAAAAAGGAAAAAGTTGCAGAGCGTTGTACAAACTGTAGGCCAACTGTTCGTTTGAGCCTTAAATGAGTTTTTAGCACTTGATTGAATCGCCCCCACATTTAAGCAAAAATAAAATGCGCGGGGGGGCCGTGTGTATACAGAGGCATGATGGAGACTTAATGCAGCTTTTCGCCGGTGTCAATGGGAGGTCTCGTCGTGAATGGTGGGACTATTTCATGTGGATTTGGCTGCGATATTTTTCTTTCTCTCCCTCTCTCTCTCTCTCCTCTCTTTGCTTTTTTTCTGTCCGCTCTCCTGGAGGATGTGCTGGAATGCACCACACAGGCCTACACAGTGTTTCCATGTGGCCCCTCGCCTGCTGCAGCAGCGGTAGGCTCCTGCTGCAAGTCCGCTGGCTGTGGAGTCAGTTTGCAACCCACACGGGAATCCCCCTCTTCTCCAGCCTGTCCCATCTGACTTCACATGGCTCTATTTGAGCTGCAAAATCCAAATCACTTTTTTTTCTCCCCCTGCTCCGTTTTATACCAGATAAATATTACTGCAAAGTTATTCGAAGGGTAAAATAAAAAAAAAGAAGAAGAGCGAAGAGCAGTGAAGCTGAACCTCAGAGCAAGTAAAATATGAGGCTATTTGATCATAAAAATTCTCTACATGTATGAATTGGTTTTTGCGTGACTGAACTCCTAAAACAAACAAGAAAGCCCCAAGCAAAATAAGCATGGGCCCATTTCAGCAATTTAACCTCCTTTCAAGAATTTCACAGCACTTTAAAGCCTCAGCACTAAACATTATCCGGATGCTGTATGTTTTAATAGTCCCTTAAATAAGTATGAAATGCTGTGTGGTATGATATAGTCGGAACTAACATACCCTGAAGCCTGCATGTGTTTGGTTTGTAATTTGTTGATAAACAGCTTTTCCACACCGCTATTTACTATGTCACAATCATTATGACAAAGGCATGGCATAATTCAGATAAAACAGATG